>NC_069505.1:32385306-32617806 GCF_027579735.1 Bombina bombina
CAGAGAAATTGTGTAGACTGGATAAATACTATGCAGTGCCGGTGTGCACTGATGTTTTTCCAATACCTAAAAGGTTTACAGAAATTATTACTAAGGAATGGGATAGACCAGGTGTGCCGTTCTCTCCCCCTCCTATTTTTAGAAAAATGTTTCCAATAGACGCCACCACACGGGACTTATGGCAGACAGTTCCTAAGGTGGAGGGAGCAGTTTCTACTCTAGAAAAGCGTACTACTACTATCCCTGTCGAGGACAGTTGTGCTTTCTTAGATCCAATGGATAAAAAGTTAGAGGGTTACCTTAAGAAAATGTTTATTCAACAAGGTTTTATCCTACAGCCCCTTGCATGCATTGCTCCTGTCACTGCTGCTGCAGCGTTCTGGTTTGAGTCTCTGGAAGAGGCTTTACAGGTAGCGAATCCATTGGATGACATACTTGACAAGCTTAGAGCACTTAAGCTAGCCAATTCTTTTGTTTCTGATGCCATTGTTCAATTGACTAAACTAACGGCTAAGAATTCTGTTTTTGCTATCCAGGCGCGCAGAGCGCTATGGCTTAAATCATGGTCAGCAGACGTTACTTCAAAGTCTAAGCTGCTTAACATTCCCTTCAAGGGGCAGACCCTATTCGGGCCTGGTTTGAAGAAGATTATTGCTGATATCACTGGAGGAAAAGGTCATGCCCTTCCTCAGGATAGGTCCAAATCAAGGGCCAAACAGTCTAATTTTCGTGCCTTTCGAAACTTCAAGGCAAGTGCGGCATCAACTTCCTCTAATGCAAAACAAGAGGGAACTTTTGCTCAGTCCAAGACGGTCTGGAGACCTAACCAGGCCTTGAACAAAGGTAAGCAGGCCAAAAAGCCTGCTGCTGCCTCTAAGACAGCATGAAGGAACGGCCCCCTATCCGGTAACGGATCTAGTAGGGGGCAGACTTTCGCTCTTTGCCCAGGAGTGGGCAAGAGATGTCCAGGATCCCTGGGCGTTGGAAATTATATCCCAGGGATATCTTCTGGACTTCAAGGCTTCCCCCCCCCAAAAGGGAGATTTCACCTTTCACAATTATCTGCAAACCAGATAAAGAGAGAGGCACAAGACCTCCTAGTTATGGGAGTGATCCATCCAGTTCCAAAGGAGGAACAGGGACAAGGATTTTACTCAAATCTGTTTGTGGTTCCCAAAAAAGAGGGAACCTTCAGACCAATTTTGGATCTAAAGATTTTAAACAAATTCCTCAGAGTTCCATCATTCAAGATGGAGACTATTCGTACCATCCTACCTATGATCCAGGAGGGTCAATACATGACTACAGTGGATTTAAAGGATGCTTATCTTCACATTCCGATACACAAAGATCATCATCGGTTTCTCAGGTTTGCCTTCCTAGACAGGCATTACCAGTTTGTAGCTCTTCCCTTTGGGTTAGCTACAGCCCCAAGAATTTTTACAAAGGTTCTGGGGTCGCTTCTGGCGGTCCTAAGGCCGCGGGGCATAGCAGTGGCCCCTTATTTAGACGACATCCTGATTCAGGCGTCAAACTTCCAAATTGCCAATTCTCATACGGACATAGTGTTGGCATTTCTGAGGTTGCATGGGTGGAAGGTGAACGAGGAAAAGAGTTTTCTATCCCCCCTCACAAGAGTTTCCTTCCTAGGGACTCTGATAGATTCTGTAGAAATGAAAATTTACCTGACAGAGTCCAGGTTATCAAAACTTCTAAATTCCTGCCGTGTTCTTTATTCCATTCCTCGCCCTTCGGTGGCTCAGTGCATGGAAGTAATCGGCTTAATGGTAGCGGCAATGGACATAGTGCCGTTTGCACACCTACATCTCAGACCGCTGCAACTCTGCATGCTCAGTCAGTGGAATGGGGATTATACAGATTTGTCCCCTCTACTGAATCTGGATCAAGAGACCAGGGATTCTCTTCTCTGGTGGCTATCTCGGGTCCATCTGTCCAAAGATATGACCTTTCGCAGGCCAGATTGGACAATTGTAATGACAGATGCCAGCCTTCTAGGTTGAGGTGCAGTCTGGAACTCCCTGAAGGCTAAGGGATTGTGGACTCAGGAGGAGTCATTCCTTCCAATAAATATTCTGGAACTGAGAGCGATATTCAATGCTCTTCAGGCTAGGTTCATCAGATTTCAATCGGACAACATCACGACTGTAGCTTACATCAACCATCAAGGGGGAACAAGGAGTTATCTATCAGCTATCCATATCCCAGGAGTAGAGAACTGGGAGGCGGATTTTCTAAGTCGTCAGACTTTTCATCCGGGGGAGTCAATTGATTCATCGTTGGGGCAAACCAGAACTGGATCTCATGGCGTCTCGCCAGAACGCCAAGCTTCCTTGTTACGGATCCAGGTCTAGGGACCCCAAGGCAACGCTGATAGATGCTCTACCGGGCCTTGGTCCTTCAACCTGGCTTATGTGTTTCCACCGTTTCCTCTGCTCCCTCATCTGATTGCCAAAATCAAGCAGGAGAGAGCATTGGTGATCTTGATAACGCCTGTGTGGCCACGCAGGACTTGGTATGCAGATCTGGTGGACATGTCATCCTTTCCACCATGGACTCTGCCGCTGAGACAGGACCTTCTACTTCAAGGTCCTTTCAACCATCCAAATCTAATTTCTCTGAGGCTGACTGCCTGGAGATTGAACGCTTGATTTTATCAAAGCGTGGTTTCTCCGAGTCAGTCCTTGATACCTTAATTCAGGCACGAAAGCCTGTCACCAGGAAGATCTGTCATAAGATATGGCGTAAATATCTTTATTGGTGTGAATCCAAGGGCTACTCATGGAGTAAGGTCAGGATTCCCAGGATATTATCTTTTCTCCAAGAAGGATTGGAGAAAGGATTGTCAGCTAGTTCCTTAAAGGGACAGATTTCTGCACTATCTATTCTTTTGCACAAGCGTCTGGCGGATGTCCCAGACATTCAGGCATTTTGTCAGGCTTTAGTTAGAATCAAGCCTGTGTTTAAACCTGTTGCTCCACCTTGGAGCTTAAATTTGGTTCTTAAAGTTCTTCAGGGGGTTCCGTTTGAACCTCTTCCATAGATATCAAACTTTTATCTTGGAAAGTTCTTTTTTTGGTAGCTATTTCCTCGGCTCGTAGAGTTTCCGAGTTATCTGCCTTACAATGTGATTCTCCTTATCTGATCTTCCATGCAGATAAGGTAGTTCTGCATACCAAACCTGGGTTTTTACCTAAGGTGGTATCTAATAAGAATATCAATCAAGAGATTGTTGTTTCGTCTTTGTTACCTAATCCTTCTTCAAAGAAGGAACGTCTATTACACAATCTGGACGTGGTTCGTGCTTTAAAGTTTTACTTACAAGCTACTAAAGATTTTCATCAAACATCTGCTTTGTTTGTTGTCTACTCTGGACAGAGGAGAGGTCAAAAGGCTTCGGCAACCTCTCTTTCTTTTTGGCTAAGAAGCATAATCTGCTTAGCCTATGAGACTGCTGGCCAGCAGCCTCCAGAAAGGATTACAGCTCATTCTACTAGAGCTGTGGCTTCCACATGGGCCTTTAAAAAAGAGGCTTCTGTTGAACAGATTTGCAAGGCGGCGACTTGGTCTTCGCTTCATACTTTTTCAAAATTCTACAAATTCGATACTTTTGCTTCTTCGGAGGCTATTTTTGGGAGAAAGGTTTTACAGGCAGTGGTACCTTCCGTTTAAGTACCTGCCTTGTCCCTCCCTTCATCCGTGTACTTTAACTTTGGTATTGGTATCCCACAAGTAATGGATGATCCGTGGACTGGATACACCTTACAAGAGAAAACATAATTTATGCTTACCTGATAAATTTATTTCTCTTGTGGTGTATCCAGTCCACGGCCCGCCCTGTCATTTTAAGACAGGTATTTTTTAATTTTAAACTACAGTCACCACTGCACCCTATGGTTTCTCCTTTCTCTGCTTGTTTTCGGTCAAATGACTGGATATGGCAATTGGGGGAGGAGCTATATAGCAGCTCTGCTGTGGGTGATCCTCTTGCAACTTCCTGTTGGGAAGGAGAATATCCCACAAGTAATGGATGATCCGTGGACTGGATACACCACAAGAGAAATAAATTTATCAGGTAAGCATAAATTATGTTTTTCAATGGGATCTTCCTAACGCCGGTATTTAGAGTCTTGGCTGAAGTGAGCATTAGACACTCTACCGACAATACTCCAGCCGCAGAAAAAAGTCAGTAGTTAAGAGCTTTCTGGGCTAACGCCGGTTCATAAAGCTCTTAACTACTGTGCTCTAAAGTACACTAACATCCATAAACTACCTATGTACCCCTAAACGGAGGTCCCCCCACATCGCCGCCACTCTAATAAATTTTTTTAACCCCTAATCTGCTGCCCGCACACTGCCGCCACCTACATTATCCCTATGTACCACTAATCTGCTGCCCCTAACATCGCTGACACCTACATAATATTTATTAACCCCTAATCTACCCCTCCCAACGTCATCGCTACCTTACCTACACTTATTAACCCCTAATCTGCCGACCGGACCTAGCCGCTACTATAATACCTCCTCACTCCCGCCTCGCAAACCCTATAATAAATAGTATTAACCCCTAATCTGCCCTCACTAACATCGCCGACACCTAACTTCACGTATTAACCCCTAATCTGCCGACCGGACCTCGCCGCTACTCTAATAAATGTATTAACCCCTAAAGCTAAGTCTAACCCTAACCCTAACACCCCCCTAAATTAAATATAATTTTAATCTAACGAAATAAATTAAATATTATTAAATAAAGTCTTCCTATTTAAAACTAAATACTTACCTGTAAAATAAACCCTAATAATAGCTACAATATAACGAATAATTATATTGTATCTATTTTAGGATTTATATTTATTTTACAGGCAACTTTGTATTTATTTTAACTATGTACTATAGTTATTAAATAGCTATTTACTATTTAATAGCTACCTAGTTAAAATAATTACCAAATTACCTGTAAAATAAATCCTAACCTAAGTTACAATTAAACCTAACACTACACTATCAATAAATTAAATCAATTAACTACAAGTACCTACAATTAAATAAACTAAACTACAAAAACAAACAAACACTAAATTACAAAAAAATAAAAAAAAGATTACAAGGATTTTAAGCTAATTACACCTACTCTAAGCCCCCTAATAAAATAACAAAGCCCCCCAAAATAAAAAAAATTCCCTACCCTAATCTAAATTAAAAAAGTTAACAGCTTTATTACTGTACCAGCCCTTAAAAGGGCTTTTTGCGGGGTATGCCCCAAAGAATCAGCTCTTTTGCCTGTAAAAGAAACACAATACCACCCCCCAACATTACAACCCACCACCCACATACCCCTACTCTAACCCAAACCCCCCTTAAATAAACCTAACACTACCCCCCTGAAGATCTCCCTACCTTGAGTCGTCTTCACTCAGCCGAGCACCGATGGACCAAAAGAAGACATCCGGAGCGGCAGAAGTCTTCATCCTATCCGGGCAGAAGAGGACATCCGGACCGGCAGACATCTTCATCCAAGCGGCATCTTCTATCTTCATCCATCCGACGAGGAGCGGCTCCATCTTCAAGACCTCCGGCGCGGAACATCCTCTTCCTACCGACGAAGGTTCCTTTAAGTGACGTCATCCATGATGGTGTCCCTCGAATTCCGATTGCCTGATAGGATTCTATCAGCCCATCAGTATTAAGGTAGGAAAAATCTGATTGGCTGATTCAAGTTCAATCAGATTGGCTGATCCAATCAGATTGAGCTTGCATTCTATTGGCTGATCGGAACAGCCAATAGAATGCAAGCTCAATCTGATTGGCTGATTGGATCAGCCAATCGGATTGAACTTGAATCTGATTGGCTGATTCAATCAGCCAATCAAATTTTTTCCTACCTTAATTCCGATTGGCTGATAGAATCCTATCAGCAAATCGGAATTCAAGGGATGCCATCTTAGATGACGTCACTTAAAGGAAACTTCATTCGTCAGTAGTCGTCGGTAGGAAGATGGGCTCAATAATAGTACAGAACAAACATGACTATTATTTAAAGGCCCAGAGGCAATTAAGTGATAAGACTACATGCAAAGATTTGAAATATGATCCAACAAATAAAATAAAACAAGGGTTAATCCATCTAATAGATGAAGGCAAACATTTGGGTATTTTAGATGGGGAATTAGGGGAATACTTAATACAAGAGCACCCCACAGTACCCAACTTTAGGCTTGTACCAAAAATACATAAAGATCCCCTCAATCCTCCCGGTAGGCCAATAGTCTCTGGGGTGGGTTCATTGATAGAACATCTAGGGGAATGGGTTGATAATCTATTACAGCCTTGTGTTATCCAATTACCCGGTTTTCTGAGAGACACAACTCATTTATTGAACAAGGTGAAAAATGAGAAATGGGATAATGAACAAGCGTGGCTCACTGTAGATGTCAGTTCCTTATACTCATGTATCCCACATGTTTTGGGTCTCAAAGCAGTACGGTACATCTTGGGTATTTACAGTACATACCCAGATGCACTGATAGATTACATTGTAGAGGTGTTTAGTTTCTTACTAACCAACAATTTTTTTCAATTTGATGAAGTATATTTCCTGCAACAATGTGGTACTGCGATGGGGGCAAAATTTGCCCCATCATACGCAAATATATTTCTAGTGTGGTTTGAGTCACAATACATTTTTTCTACAAGAAATCCATTTACAGAATATATTGTCATGTATACTAGATACATCGATGACTTACTAGTTATATGGAAAGGAGAGAGAGAAGTAGCACAAGATTTTATCTCTTATCTAAAAAACAATGACTTTAATCTTAGATTTACTTGGGAATATCACAATAAAACAATCAAATACTTAGATACAAGTCTGATAGGTGATCAAACTCAAGGAAAAATAACTACAGAATTATATAGAAAAGAAATAACTGGTAATACTATATTACGTGCAGACTCTTGTCATCCAACACATGTAAAAGCAGGGATCCCCAAAGGCCAATTTATACGTATCAGGAGGAATTGTTCCACACTACAAGCCTATGAGAGACATTTAGATCAACTGATAGAAAGACTGGTAGATAGGGGATACAATGTAGACAACTTGAAACAAATTCAAAATGAAATAAGAGGAACCAATAGGAAATTACTATTAAAGACAAAAAAAAGAAATAAATAACAAAAGAATCAGAAACACAATAAACAAAAGGGCATACATTTTATCACAGCATACAGTTTAAAAAAAATAACAAATATAGTAAAACGCAATTTAAATATACTACAAACAGATTCTACACTAAACAAAATTGGTTGTAGATACATAGCCAGGAGATCACCCACAGTAGGGGACAGATTATTTCAATATGTCTATACAGGGAATACTAAGAAACAAACAAAGGAACATTGGTTATCCAAAGAAGGATGTTTCAAATGTGGACATCACCCATGCTTAACGTGTACGCATATTAAGGCAGGGGAATTGTTTAGTTCTTCAAGTACAAATAAGGAATATATAATTAGATATTGTTTGGACTGTACATCAAAATATATAGTATATCTTATTACATGTTCCATTTGTAATAAACAGTATGTAGGAGTAGCTAAACATGTTTGTACTCACTCCAACCCCATTAAAGCATTTCAGATACAAGCAATAGATTATATTCACAGTTCTCCCAGAGGAGGTAATAGATTTAAAGATCTAATATTTAGGGAGACCAAATGGATATTCTTCTTACAAACAAAAGAACCAAATGGAATAAATGCAAGGTGGGATGTGGACCACTTTTTAGGGTGATAATGAATAGGAGGTCATACAGTAATAATCATTAAATAAAAACAGATATTAAGTATTAATCTGAGAACCTGATATGACATCATTATAAGCTTTTTAGAGGTCTGCTGGCCATCTGCAAAGACATAGGTATTTAGTATTGCCCTCTCAGTGTCTGTTTTTAGTTAATTCGCCTCATAGTTTCAGAACCTTTTTTAGCTTTTAAATAACGAAAATAATTTTATTTACTAGGTAATTCAGCAAGGAGAATATATTCTCTCTTCTTAAGATTGCTCTTTATACAACTTAGTTATACACGTTAAAAACTAACATTTAGTATTGTACTTGGGCAATTGAAACAAAGTTGCGGTGGAAACTAAATGTAAACGTATTTAAGTGTATTGACTGAAATTCTGCCTAGCAACTGCTGAACATCCTTTGCATTCTTTTTTGTAATTGGGTATGATATCGCCGAAACGAGACTTCCGTCTTCTGACAGGAGGTCACGTGATCGGAGTGGTATTTTAAAGTTGGCGGTTTAGGTCATAGCATCAGTCACTATCGATAAAGTTACAGTGAAACGCGTCTAGTGACGCATTACAAAGGGTCGGAGGTATATATCACAGTACATTGTACCTTAACAAGAAAAATCCAGGTCTGTACATTTTACTCAAGGTTTTTAAATAAAAGCTATGTTTTACTTTAGAAATCCAAAAAACAGAGATCTGAGCACTCAGGGGCAGGGTAAAATCCAGGAATCTTTATTAAACAAGGTATAAAAGCTGCATCAAGGTGCAGGTAAGCAGGAGTAGCAGTCCTGACGCGTTTCGCGCCCCCTAGTGGCGCTTAGTCATAGGAGCTAGTGCTAAACATATCTGTAGTGTACTTAAAGGGATCACTGTCCAATCAGCAGCCAGTTGCTGCAGCAATCGGACATCACCCTGAAGGAAACACTAACAGCATGTTAAAAAATGTTAAAATCAACAAATATAATAAAATTGAAGGTACAAAAAAATCTTAGTATGCATACTAACAGGCTGATATGAATAGAAACATTAAAAACATATTAATATATATCTATAAACCTTTATAGCTAATTAATTATCTAAACTTTGTAAATGCAAAATGCCTAATAAATAGTAAACTGAACAAATCCATAGCTAGAAACTAAACCTAGGACGTTATATTCAAATAATATTAGCAAGCATTAAGGCATAGTGGTAATGTTAGAGCTATATAAGTATATAGTTAATCTACAGTCATGTTTGAAAAATTATGAATATTTTGGAAAATGAGGAATATTGTATTGCAGATCTATGGTATGTATATATAAATATGCTGTTGGCTTTTTTAGCGATCGTCAATCTAGAAAGGGAGAACATCAAAAATATGAAGAAATGCCTATATGCAGTTTAAGATTGTTATTAATAATAGTTATAATATATTTTTAAATTAAAGAGTGCATATTTGAGCATTAATCTATAAAGTAAGAAATGTCCCATTCCAGATTGATACCCTTAGGGTGTCTGGTTTCTAGTTTTAGAATCCAGAATAACTCCCTTTTTGTAAGGAGTTTATGTCTGTCCCCTCCTCTGGTAGGTTTGTGAACTACTTCAATGATTTGCGCTCCAAAATTGGGAACACCAGTTAAATGCAGACCATTAAAGTGTTTGGCTACTGCTGAGTTTTTATTGAAATTTTCAACATCTTTCAAATGTTCCCTAACTCTATCTCGAAACTCACGAGAGGTTTGGCCTACATATTGATGTTGGCAAATATTACAGTTAAGTACATATACTACCCACTTGGTTCTACAAGTGGCATAGAAGTTGATTGCATAAGTTTTCAGCGTGCTTTTAGAATGAAAGTTATTGCCTATAATAATCGACTTGCAGGCTTTGCAGTTGAAATTATGGCATCTGTAATTTCCCCTTCTACTGCCATGTAGCCAAGTGGGGGAGGACAAATCATTGGTCTGTATCATACTAGGTGCCAACTTTGAGCCCAGAGTTTCTGGCTTTCTAGAAACAAATTTAAAATTGGACACTGAATTGGATATTAAAGGATCATTTTTAAGTAGTGGAATGTGCTTCTTTAGGATGTTAACCACTTCATTGTACTGGTTGGAAAATGGGGTACTGAACACTATTGCGTTTTCTGAAAAAGATCTATGTGATTTCGTTTGTTTTGAAGTACAATCCATTTTGGCATCTTCCTGTGCTTTATCTAGTAAACTTGAGTTGTAACCTCTGGCTAGCAATCTCTTTTTTAGTGCATTGGATTGATTAGAATAAATTTCTTCGTTGTTAGTGTTTCTCTTTAGTCTTAAAAATTGACTTTTTGGAATTGACTTTAGCAGGTGGGGAGGATGAGCTGATTGGGCATGTAAAATGGTGTTACCAGCAGTTGGTTTTCTGTAGGTACTAGATATAATGGTTCCATCAACCTCCACTCCCTCCAGTGTCAGATCCAAAAAGTTAACTGTATGGGAATTGAACTCGCCTGTAAATTTTAATTGGTTAGTGTTGGTATTCAAATATTCCAAAAACTGAGCAATGGAAATGCCCCATGATCCCTATCCTCAATTATGAAAATCATGTCATCAATAAATCTGTTATAAAAAACTGTATTATGTATAAATGGATTTTGATATGAGTAGATATGTTGGAGTTCCCACCAACCCACATATAAGTTGGCATACGAGGGGGCGAATTTCGCCCCCATTGCCGTTCCGCATAATTGAAGATAAAACTCTTTGTCAAAGATAAAATAATTGTGGGTTAGTAGGAACTCCAAACAATCACAAATAAAGATTTTTTCTTCCTGTTTAAAGGTTGTTTCCCTATCCATGAACCATTTTATGGCTCTGACTCCCTGATCATGGGGGATACAAGAATATAGAGACTCAATGTCTATTATCACCCAATTGTAATCCTTCTTCCATTTTATACTTTTTAAGTTATCTAATAAGTTGCTGGAATCCCTGAGGTAGCTGTGTAAATTCACTACTAGTGGCTGGAGAATACAATCTAACCACTCAGACATAGGCTCCAAAAGGGAGCCTATGCCTGAGACTATAGGCCTACCAGGAGGAGAAGAGATGTCCTTGTGTATTTTGGGGACATGATGGAAGATTGGTATGACCGGGGACTTTGGTATTAAAAGTTCAATATCTTTTCTTTGAAGTATTCCCAAGGCCAAACCATCCTCCAACAGGTCCCCAAGTTTACTCTTAAAAACATTAGTTGGATCTGAAGGCAATTTGCGATAAATAGATGTATTTGCAAGTTGCCTATTTGCTTCTGATAGGTAGGCCTTTTTGTTCATAAGAACAACCGCACCGCCCTTGTCAGCATTTCTCAAGACCAAGTTTTTGTTAAGTTGTAATTTTTTTAGGGCGATAGATTCTTTATGTGTTAGATTAGTATGATGATGTTTTTTATCATTTGTTTTATTAGCCAATTCTAGCAAATCTCTTTCAACACTTTGTTGAAAGGCATTGATGTAAGGCCCTCTGACTTGTATGGGATAAAAATCCCTGTTTTTTGTTATAGGAGGAGTTATGGAGTGCGTTCCAAGACCATTGAATTGATCCCCACTGCAGGATAGTTCTCTCATAACCTCCAAAGTACAGCAGTCCTTAAAGTCTTTCAGTTGATGATATTGACCAGAAGGGAGGTCATCATTTTGATTGATGTTGGTTTGACAATTGTCCTCTGGAGATGTGTCTGAAAAGAATTTTTTAAGAGTTAGTTTGCGGACAAATTTGTTTACATCCAAGATGGTATCAAAGACTGAGAACTTGTTGGACGGAGCAAAACCTAATCCTCTTTGCAATAATGAAATTTCCTCGTCAGTTAGATTGTAATCTGAGAGATTTACAATATTTAAATTATTGTCTTTTATTTCTTGTTCTTGCGTGTGGATTTTTAACCTATTGTTCCGCCTTTTGGATCGTCTTGTCCTACGCCTAAAGGGCCACTCTTTTTAGTGGTGGTTGATGATATTTTCGTTGGTATTTCCTCATCTGAATCTTCCATAGAGGAGGCTGAAGTCGAGCCGCTTTCAGGTGCCGAAGAATGGATGGAATTGGAATCTGGATCAGAGGATTCTTGTTCAGTAGAAGAGAAGGACACCTTCTTTGCTTTATTCTTATTTTTATTTTTCAGTATAGACCTTGGGTTGTCTTTATCTTTAACTTCTTTCTTCTGTCCTGTGTGGCGCCTGTATCTTCTATTGCCATATTGAGGCCAAAAATACACTCTATTGTTTTCATAGTCCTTGCGGTCTCTATCAAACTTGTTCCTCTTGAATTCAGCCAGTTCAGCATCTAGTTTTTGTATGTGTTCCTTCATTTGAACCTTTAGATTGTTGTAGGCTTCATTATTTTTGTGATTTTTTAATGAAACCTTATCAATTAGGATAGTTTCTTTTAGTTTCTCCCTTCTTCTCTGCTTATCTTTGATAAGAATTTTTATGAGAGTGTTGGAACAAAGAGTGAGGGTATCAGTTGGCGGTTTAGGTCATAGCATCAGTCACTATCGATAAAGTTACAGTGAAACGCGTCTAGTGACGCATTACAAAGGGTCGGAGGTATATATCACAGTACATTGTACCTTAACAAGAAAAATCCAGGTCTGTACATTTTACTCAAAGTTTTTAAATAAAAGCTATGTTTTACTTTATATGAACTGGATGTGAGACTAAGTTTCTTCAAAGATATTGGAACAGCAATAAGCTGACAGGTGATACATATGTTGAAAACCTGCATTACTAATGATATAACACAAAGTGTTTTTTTCTGTCAACCGTATTTCTTTCAGTACACATTCGCCCACATTTGAACTGTTTGCTAAATAGATGACAGACTCCTGCAGCAATCAGGCAGCAGGTAGTGTTGTGTTGTCTTAATCTGTGCTAATTTTTAATGGTTAAGCACGGGCGGAGTGTATAATACAGCTGCATTAGAGATTACCTGGACATTGCAGATCTTAATTAATAGCTGTATGCTGTTACTTTAGTCGAGAACTTCTTATAGTTGTATAATGATGTAAAGAATTCCTGCTTACCAACTCAAACCTCAGTCATATGAGGTAAGGTGTCTGCTCTGCGTGATTAGAGATGATCTTGGCCTCAGTATGGTATCTTTGGATTTTCTTGATCAACCCTTTTGATCCCTTTGTAGGAAGGTGTCTTTTTATTCAATGGAACTCCTGGACTCTGCTGTTCTTTCATATGTTGGTGAGAATCATTATCCCCTAGACTAAAGAAAGAACAGCATACAGCTATTAAGATCTGTCACACCTATGAAAGACTTTTTTTTATTTTTACTGCATACAGAAAAGACTGTCTATATAGCTGAGCGCCTTTTTACTTTTATGGATTGCTCTTTTCTCAATACCTTCAACAGTGTCAGGGGTATACTGTATCAATACAAGGCAGCAAGCTATTTACACTAACTCTTGGTGGGGCAAAAATCCCTTATAAATGGTGTATTGTACAGTACACACTGAATAAGATACCTATTCAGTACAATTGGTTACACCAATACACACACTAAATATAGGGATTCTTAACTACATTTTATAGTAACTCCTTAGGGTAGTACAAAGCCTTAAACAAAATAGAAGTGGAAACATCAAAACCCCTACTAAGGTGGAACGCTGGTGATTTTTCTCTTGACTCTTACAGTGTGTATGAGATATATATATATATATATATATATATATATATATATACACATACACACACACACATACATACATACACACAAACATGCGTGCAAGCATATATGTACAAATTCTAGCATTATATATATATATATATATATATATATATATATATATATATATATATATATATATATATATATATATATATCAGAAATAGTGGATTTATTATGCACAAACAAAGCTGAACCGAACCTTGGCAGGAAATGTCAAAAGTGCACAAAATAACTATTCATACATAATACAAATACTACAAAATAAACTAGAACAATATCTAGATTATATAAAAGGACCGGCCCTTGTGACTAACCAGACTGCATGGAGAGCTAGCGTATACAGCATTAGCGGTAACTGTAGAAAGAAGTGAATAGGTAGGCTGCTCTGAATAGGTAGTCAGACCGTTGTCGGTTTTAGGGATAAACTGAAATAACCATACTGAAAGAACAGCCACTACCTAGACACAACGTAAAGCAAATGAGGCACCTATTGTGTGTGTGAAAACATCACGGAAGGTGTTCAGCATAAAATACACAACATAGCTAAATTGCAAATAAACAGTATAAGAGAACCGCTACAAAAAATGACACTGTTACAATGCAGATATGTATAGCAAAGAGATTCAAGTATAATCCAGAAATCATATGTGAGCAATAAAAGATTTAGAAGCAGTTCATTCAAAGACAGTTCATCGTAGATTGAGTTCCATATTATAGAACTGTCGTAAAGTGGAGGCTGTAAATGAGTCAAAGTGAAACCAGTACATAGGGGTTTGCGGCAGAATTTTAGACCGTTAATTGCCAGCAAAGCAGAGTAAAGCAAAGGTGAGGGTAGTTATGCCAGCAGTGGAAAAACAATCAGTGCGTCAGCCGAACCAGGAACAGCTGATGAAGATAAAGCAGGTTGTAATAGTAGCATAGGGGTCAGAGAGGCATAGAAAAGGTACAGGAGGGTACGTCGATGTTGGTATTAGAGTACCCATCTGTCAACTTCACCTTTATTGCAGACTTCGAAGTTGCACCGCTCCGCTATCCAAACAAGCATGGAGATCACATGGGTCAGTCAGCCAATTGCTGACGCGTGTTTCACCCCTTCGTCATCAAGAGAGACGGGGCTTCCTCAGGGCATAGAAAGCAGACGTCACATATGCTAATTTATAGCATAGCGATACTCCGCCCATATTCAGAGGTGAAATTTAAACACACTTCTATAATTTATACTTATAGCAATAATATATACAGGTGAAATTTTCAACGAAGTTAACAATCACACGTTATATTATGTACACACTGAATTCATAAAAAAGGGGATTCTTAAATAAATGGATGCAAGTAAGAGAATGCCAACATGAAAGTTTTTAAAGAAAACTCGCCATATCTAGCTTTTCATTCATACCTCCTGAACCAATGGTAGAGAGGTTATAGATCCATCTACATTCTTTTTGGAATAGGATTTTATCGTTATTTCCCCCTCTACCATTGATTATACCCTTGTCATTGCCTGCGACTCTCATACAATCAGGATCACTATTATGAAAAATTTCAAAATGTCTGGATACACTGCTGTTTTGTGCCTTGTGTTTAATATCATCACAATGTTCAAGAATCCTGTCTTTCAAAATTCTTTTAGTTTTCCCAACATAAAAGCTGGGGCACAAACAAGACAGCAGATAGACAACCCCTTCAGTATTGCAATTAAAGAAATATTTCAATTTGTAGGTTTTTTCATGGTGAACAGAAAACACTTTTGTTTGATGCATGAATTTACAAGCCACACATCTTCTACAGGGATAATTACCTATAAGTTTTTGGCTAGACAACCAGTTTTTTTGTGGTGTTACAAATTTACTTCTAACCAACTTGTCTTTTAAATTTGGAGCCCTTCTAGCTGTAAGTGTTTGAAACTCTCCTACCACTTTTGCTATATTTTCATCACTTTGGAGAATGCTCCAATTCTTTTTAAGTATGTCTCTAACACTCCCCCAATGGCAATTGAACTTGGTTATTAATCTGATGTTATTGTCTTTCATTTTCTCTTTTGTAAACAAAAGTTGATTTCTATCCACTTTTTTTGCTGTATTTCTTGCATGTGATAGTACTCTTTTAGAGTACCCTCTTGTTTTGAACCTTCTCTCCAGCTGCTCAGCATGCTCATCGTACTTAGTTAGAGATGAGCAATTTCTGCGCAGACGGAGAAATTGCCCTTTGGGAATTCCTCTTTTAAGGTGAGTTGGATGGTGGCTTTGAGCTTCAAGCAGGCTATTTGTGGCTGTTGCCTTCCTGTAGTTCTCAGTCACCAGGACATAATTTTCAACAATGATAGGTACATCCAAAAAGGATAAGTCAGTTTTGCTATAATTAAGTGTTAAAACAATGTTTCTCTCATTCTTATTCAGATTAGTGACAAAATCTTAAGGCTTTTTCAGTACCTTCCCAAATTATCAGGATGTCATCCACATAGCTTAGCCATAAGTGGATATGTTCATTAAATGCCTCTTTTTGAAAGACCTCCTCCATTTCCCAAGCTCCTAGGTGGAGACAAGCGTACGTTGGAGCACAAGTTGCCCCTATCGCTGTCCCCTTAGTTTGTTTATAAATTCTATTGTCAAAGGTGAAAACGTTGTTTTCAAGTACAAATTGTAATAGTTTTATAATAAAATCAGTATGCTCTGAATAGGAGGCACCTCTAGTATCCAAAAATTGCTTGACTGCCCTTATACCCACCACATGTGGGATGGAGGAATAAAGACCCTCTACATCCAAGGATACTAGCAGGGCTCCATGAGGTATGGCAAGTCCCTTGATTTTCCTAAGAAGGTCTACCGTGTCTATCACATATGATGGCATTACATTGAGGAAAGGTTTGAGAAAAGAGTAAATATAGTTACCTAGATTTTCAGTCAAACTACCAATCCCCGAAATTAGGGGACGGCCAGGTGGATTTGTTAAATTTTTGTGGGGGGTTTTAGGTATACAGTAGAAGAATGGCATAATCGGATAGTCTGTGAAAAGATATTTAAACTCTGCTATACTGATTATGCTAGTTGACTTGGCATCATTTAGTAGTTTAAAAAGAGCAGTTTTTATGGTTGGAATGGGGTTATTCAGGAGGCGTTGATATTGGTTTTTGTCCAACAGTTGTCTTTTTACCTCCAAGATGTAACGTCGCATCCCAAAGAACCACATTGCCACCCTTATCAGCAGATTTAATCACCACATTATCTGCATTGATTAATTCATTTAGTGCCTTTCTCTCTACCTTTGTGAGGTTGTCACCAATAATACCTGTAAGTGTCAGACATTTTATGTCTTTTTCGACCTGTTTTACAAACATGTTAACAGAGGGTATTGAAGCTAATTGGGGCATAAAGTTAGATTTAGGTCTGAGATTTGATCTGACTTTAGTTTGTACTGCTGGAGCAGATGGATCATAGAAAGGGGCCTCAGTCTAGGTGTCAAGAAGCTCCTCTAGGTCTGCAAGTGCCAGTCTGTCATCTTTATCCAATGCCATATCGTCTATAAGGTTTTTCCCTTTTCCCTTGAACAGTTGAGACAAGACTATCCGCCTTGCAAAGCAATGTAGGTCTTTAGTAAATTCAAATTTTTCAAAACTGTTTGTGGGACAAAATGAAAGGCCTTTTTTTAGGACATTCATATGTGCTTGATTTAGTTGGAAAGATGACAAGTTGAGCACTTGCAGATCATTATCTGGTGATTTTAATAGCCCCTCCTGTTGCGGAATCTCCGTGGGTGTACTCTCTGTCCCCTCTCCTGACTGTAATCTCTCTGCCAATTTTGTCTGGAGGGATATCTCCTCCCTTCGGAGTTTATACTCCCCCCTCCTGTGTCTCTTCCTGCCCCCTCTCCTCGTTCTATACCAGTTTGTATTCCAGTCTGCTCGTTTTTTGACTGATGATTGTCAGTTTCAATATCTGATCCGTCAGTCCCTAAATCAAAGGAACCTCTAACTGATTGATAACTATAGACTTGTTTTTTAATGTAGTCATTATCTCTAGCTAGTTTCCTACTTTCTTGACTTAATATCTACCTGTAGTCTAGCTAGTTGTTCCTGAATCTCCTTATTTAATTTTTCAAAATTAGGATTTTGCTCAGAGGAGTTTACCACCTTCAGAGCTTCTTTAACAGGTTGCTTAGTTCTCTCAAACCTTTCTTTATTCCTTTTAATGATTTTATTCATAAGTATAATGGAGCATTCTGAAAGACTTAAGTTCCATTCCTCCATGAATTTATCACCCCCTTCTTCTTCCCTAAGATTAGTGCCAGGGTCTAGTCTGAGTCTTAACCCTCTAGGGACAATATCGTTTTTTACATAGTTTTCTAAACTTGCTGTTTCTGCTCTTAGTTTAACTTGTTTCACTAATAGCTTTTTATATTCTTTAAATGCTGAAAAAATATTAAGTGGGTTGATGTCACTATTGTGACTTTCAAGAGTACCAAGCACAGACAGCGTAGCAATAAGATCGGCTTCCCAAGTTGCATCAGATAATTCATACGCCATGATTCGACACTAACCAACGTTTCAAGAATCAGTTGAGTGCACAATATCTCCAAAAAGAGTTTTATGAAAAAAAAAAAAAACTTTACATATATTTTCCTATATACTTTGCAGCACCTTATCCACTAAGAGTATCAAAAAGGGACCTAAGTCCAAATTGTTGATAATACTTAGTATGAAAAAAGAGGGGAATTTTAAGTGGATGGAACAAATTGCAAAACTTAAATTTATTGAGTGTTAATGCTCAAGCTCAAATTAAAATTTGAGAAACATTATTAAATTTACTTGTGGTGCAGATCCACTAAATAATTAGACACATTAAAAATGAGAAATAAAAGCGACACACAATAGTGGCATTAAAAAATAAACTAGAACAATATCTAGATAATATAAAAGGACCGGCCCTTGTGACTAACCAGACTGGATGGAGAGCTAGCATATACAGCATTAGCGGTAACTGTAGAAAGAAGTGAATAGGTAGGCTGTTCTGAATAGGTAGTCAGACCGTTGTCGGTTTTAGTGATAAACTGAAATAACCATACTGAAAGAACAGCCACTACCTAGACACAACGTAAAGCAAATGAGGCACCTATTGTGTGTGTGAAAACATCAAGGAAGGTATTCAGCATAAAATACACAACATAGCTAAATTGCAAATAAACAGTGTAAGAGAACCGCTACAAAAAGTGACAATGCAGATATGTATAGCAAAGAGATACTGAAGGGGTTGTCTATCTGCTGTCCTGTTCGTGCCACAGCTTTTATGTTGGGAAAACTAAAAGAATTTTGAAAGACAGGATTCTTGAACATTGTGATGATATTAAACACAAGGCACAATACAGTGTAGCCAGACATTTTGAAATTTTTCATAATAGTGATCCTGATTGTTTGAGAGTCACAGGCATTGACAAGGGTATAATCAATGGTAGAGGGGGAAATAACGATAAACTCCTACTCCAAAAAGAATGTAGATGGATCTATAACCTCTCTACCATTGGTTCAGGAGGTATGAATGAAAAGCTAGATATGGCGAGTTTTCTTTAAAAACTTTCATGTTGGCATTCTCTTACTTGCATCCATTTATTTAAGAATCCCTTTTTTTATGAATTCAGTGTGTACATAATATAATGTGTGATTGTTAACTTCGTTGAAAATTTCACCTGTATATATTAATGCTATAAGTATAAATTATAGAAGTGTGTTTAAATGTCACCTCCGAATATGGGCGGAGTATCGCTATGCTATAAATTAGCATATGTGACGTCTGCTTTCTATGCCCTGAGGAAGCCCTGTCTCTCTTGATGACGAAGGGGTGAAACACACGTCGTTAATTGGCTGACTGACCCATGTGATCTCCATGCTTGTTTGGATAGCGGAGCGGCGCAACTTCGAAAAGCTTGTACACTTTCAAGGCTGTATTTGTAATTCCATATGCGGTTATGACAGATGCCTTGTGGATCCAGTGGATAAGCCTATATGATAACCGGATCACCTGGTACAGATGGTTTTAATGACATTGTTGAAGTCTGCAATAAAGGTGCAGTTGACAGATGGGTACTCTAATACCAACATCGACGTACCCTCCTGTACCTTTTCTATGCCTCTCTGACCCCTATGCTACTATTACAACCTGCTTTATCTTCTGCTTGTTTTTCTACTGCTGGCATAACTACCCTCACCTTTGCTTTACTCTGCTTTGCTGGCAATTAACGGTCTAAAATTCTGCCGCAAACCCCTATGTACTGGTTTCACTTTGACTCATTTACAGCCTCCACTTTACGACAGTTCTATAATTTGGAACTCAATCTATGATGGACTGTCCCTAAAGTTTTTATCGCTCACATATGATTTCTGGATTATACTTGAATCTCTTTGCTATACATATCTGCATTGCAACAGTGTCACTTTTTGTAGCGGTTCTCTTATACTGTTTATTTGCAATTTAGCTATGTTGTGTATTTTATGCTGAACACCTTCCGTGATGTTTTCACACACACAATAGGTGCCTCATTTGCTTTACGTTGTGTCTAGGTAGTGGCTGTTCTTTCAGTATGGTTATTTCAGTTTATCCCTAAAACAGACAACGGTCTGACTACCTATTCAGAGCAGCCTACCTATTCACTTCTTTCTGCAGTTACCGCTAATGCTGTATACGCTAGCTCTCCATCCAGTCTGGTTAGTCACAAGGGCCGGTCCTTTTATATAATCTAGATATTGTTCTAGTTTATTTTGTAGTATTTGTATTATGTATGAATAGTTATTTTGTGCACTTTTGACATTTCCTGCCAAGGTTCGGTTCAGCTTTGTGCATAATAAATCCACTATTTCTGATATTGTATCAATTACGAGTGTCTTGTACTTATTAAAAGAGTGCTGAATCCCCAGTCTTTTGCAAGTGCCACTATTGTGTGTCGCTTTTCTTTCTCATTTTTAATGTCTATAATTATTTAATGGGTCTGCACCACAAGTAAATTTAATATCATTTTAATTTGAGCTTGAGCATTTGAGGAATTCTATACTTTATTAACACTCGATAAATTTAAGTTTTGCAATTCGTTCCATCCACTTAAAATTCCCTATATATGAATAAGTCAGTGTTAAAGTGTCCTGTGTTATTCTTACAGATCTTCATATCTAAAAATTCCACTTCCTTAGCACTTATATGATAAGTGAGTTTCCAATTTAGTTCATTGTTATTCAACTTATTCATGAATTCTTTAAAGTGTTTCTCTCCCCCTTTCCATAAGATCAACAGATCATCTATATATCTGACCCATAGTATGATATTGTCTGTGTATTCTGTCAAAGAGTCCCCAAATAGTATCTCTCTTTCCCACCAACCCAGGTAGATATTGGCATACGTTGGTGCATAGGAAGATCCCATAGATGGTCTTTGGTTTGGCGATAGAAGCGATCGTTAAATACAAATAAATTGTGTTCCAAAACAAATTTGAGCAGTCTCAAAATAAACCTATTTCTCTCCTGTTTGTCACTGGCTTCCATATTAAGGAAATATTGAGTTGCATGACATCCCTTGTCATGTTTAATAGATGTATATAGGGACTCTACATCACAGGTAATTAATAGAGAGTTTTCTTCCACTGCTATATCATCTATTTTGCCTAATACATCCATAGTATCCCTGACATAGATGGGAAGCGTTTGCATAAGTCTACAAATTGACTTGCAGGTTCACATAAACTGTCTATGCTTGACACAATTGGTCATCCCAGGGGCTTATTTTTATTCTTGTGCACCTTAGGGAGTAAATAGAAGGTGGAAATCTTAGGGGACATGTGATATTTAAAAAGTTCCACTCCTTTTCTGTTATAGAGCCTTGCAACTTAGCATTACCTATCAGGGTATGGTATTTGGTCAAATATTCCTCTATGGGATTAGAAAATAGCAGTTTGTAACACTTCTTATCATTGAGTTGCCTTATTGCTTCTTTGATGTATAATTCCTTATCCCATACCCCAATATTGCCACCTTTATCCAATGGTCTTATGAGGACATCCTCCCATTCCTGTATTTCCAACAATGCTGTTCTCTCATTCTTAGTAGACATACACAATTAGTTTTGTTCTGAATCAAAATTCGGACGAAAATCGGGTGATTCGGATGTATCCGAATAACCCTAGTAACGAAACTAAACTAATCCGAATCAATTTGTAATGAAAAATACTAATTAGTTCCGATTCATTCAAATGGCCATGGAGCGATAGTCTGACTCTGGACTAATCCCAATTCCTTTGCCGTTCCATATTTATTATTAAAAAAAAAAAACTAATAGAGATATATTACAATTAAATATAGTGAGATAGAACAGTGAAATGATTCCTTTTGTTTTGCTTGAAACCATCCGAATCAATGTAACATAATATAATGAATGAATCCAAACATACCGAACTTTCAAAACGAATGACAGCTATAACGAATCAATCCGAAACGAATGAATGATATAATGAATAGATCCGAATGCATCCGAAACTAAATTTAAAAAATTACGAATCGATACGAAACTAAATTTTTCGGCGTGCAAATGTCTAATTCTTAGTTAGGTTGTTGGTAAATACCTCACTCATCCACAGTTAGTAACTCTTTTGCAACCACTTTTTAAAAAAGCATCAATCATGGGATATTAAGTAAGCTGCAGCATGAATTGGGACTTCTTTTTCAGTTGTTTGTCAAGATTGTCATAGCTATGAGTTGTTACTCCCATGTCATTGTCCTCCAGGAGGTCAGTGAGAGTGTCTGTTTGTTGGAAAGTGTTATCTATAGCTTCATGTTTAGAGTACATTTTCTTAAGTGTCAGTTTGCGACAAAACAGGTTTAAATCTTTAATCAGTGTGAACTTATCTAGAGTGGGTGTAGGGGAGAAACATAGACCTCTGGACAAAACCTGAGTATGGGATTTGGTCAGGGTTCTATTGGATAGGTTGATTATCTGTACATCTTTTATCTCTGGATTTACGACCGTGGTCTCCTTGACCAATCCTCCCATCTCCGGTGTTGATTGTCTGACATGTACCCACATCTTGTCCTGCCACAAAGTGACCTTTCTCCCTCCCCGTTTCTCTCTTGTTTGCCTGTTTGTGGTTTTTTTTCCTTTCTCAAAAAAATAAAATAAATAAATACCTGGTTTTGGGTCTCTGTCACAGTTGGTGCTTCATTATCACTGTCTTCTACAGCAGAAGAATCATTATTTGACATATTATTTGGTTTTGTGGGTGGTAATGAATTAGTTTGTCTCTGCAGTCTGTCATCCCAAGTGAATACCCTACCTTTCTCAAAATCTTTACGGTCTCTTGATTTTGGCACATTTGAACTGTATAATCTCAGATTCTTTTTTTGTCAAGTTCCTGTCTTAGCGTTTTGTATGCAGACTTAAATTTGTCTAAGGATTCAAATTTATTCCGTTTGGAATTCCAGTCATTAATTTGTTGGTTAAGTTCTATCATCACTTTGTTCTCATAATCTGAGAGAACAGCTACCAAGACCTCTGAACAATTAATGAGCGCTTGTTCCAACCTATCTTTATATGAGTCTATGGAATGCAAAAGATGGAAAAAGCCTCACTCTCAGACCCCTTGGAATAATATGTTTTGCTAAGTATTTGTCATATGGGCTTTTGTTCCATAAGGATCTGGTATGTTTACGTATTAAGTTTCCAAAGATCTCTAAACCTCTCTCCCAATTATCTAGTTCTTCCTGATTAAGATTTAAAGGGACAGTCAACACCAGATTTTTTGTTGTTTAAAAAAAGATAATCCCTTAATTACCCATTCCAAAGTTTTGCATAACCAACACAGTTATAATATACGTTTTACCTCTGTAATTACATTGTATCTAAACCTCTGCAGACTGCCCCCTTATTTCAGTTCTTTTGACAGACTTGCATTTTAGCCAGTCAGTGCTCACTCCTCTGTAAATTTGCGTGCGTGAGCTCATTGTTATCTATATGAAACACATGAACTAATGCCCTCTAGTGGTGAAAAACTGTCAAAATGTATTTCGATTAGAGGTGGCCTTCAAGGTCTAAGAAATGAGCATATGAAACTCCTAGGTTTAGCTTTCAACTAAGAATACCAAGAGAACAAAGCAAAAATAGGGATAAAAGTAAATTCGAAAGTTGTTTAAAATGACATGCCCTATTTGAATCATGAAAGTTTTTTTGGACTCGACTGTCCCTTTAAGCTTTCCCCAAATGAGGCAAATGTCTATTTCAGAGAGCCTTTTATGAAAATCATCGGATAGGCCAACATGAGTCACATTTAGTATCTTCACACCAGAATACTGTCTTACACAGTTATAAGTAAAGTTAGCAAAGAAAATATATGTGTGAAACTAGATTCCAATATAAATCCTCAACAAAAGAAGAAGTTGAGGAGGGTGCTCAGTGCCAGTTAATGAGTTACAGTGTATAAAAACAAATCATGTTCCATAAAGAGCACTCACTTAAAAGAGCTACAATTAGTAGGTATAAAAAAAATAACAGAGAAAGAGTTATATACCATTAAGTTTATGTTACAATACCAGAGGTAATACCACACGACAAGCGCACATAAAGTTTAAAGGAACTGAAGGTAATAACCTGTGTAAACTGCGCATTTAGATTGCCAATGATACAATCAGTTAGACTAAATGCTGGGCATATGATCCAACAAGTAATAATATTGTTATTAAACTAAGAGGGAAAGGATATCTATATCAGAAAAACATAAACACAATCCCAGGCATATCAAATGCCCAGTGGCAACTCGTGGGTTATTCAAATGGGTGTTCACCAGTTATGTGAAATAGTGTATGTATATATATAGTAAGGTGCCATGTCACCCCTCCAGCAACGAATGAGAGTGGACCGATAAAAATTACAATGTGTAACAGCAGGTTATTGGACTATATACAAACAATCAAAAGCAAAAAATGGGATGTTTGAAAGATAAATACATAGGTAAATAGGTTAAGTACATAGGTAGAACAGGTCAGCACATAAAAGTATAGGTCAGATGAAATGAACAAGGGCACAATACATATCATCAAAGGCATCTCTAAGCAGCAGTTACAATGTATGATTATTCACAATCACAAGCCATTAACAGAATACACTCAATAGGTCCGACCTCCAATCCCAAAAGTGACAAAATACTATAGCAGTATAGCAGTACTCGGGTCCTAAAGAAATATAGCAGGCATACGAGACAGCATAATATGCACATATATAGATACAAAGTACACATCGTAACCTACAAGCAGCCAAATAGTGGTTAAGTCAGGTGTTAATGAGAAAACAAAACATTAGGAACACAGACCTGACATGGGGGCTGATCGGTATTTCAAAAGACCGGGAATGTGCAGATTCAAAACTTAGCATAGCGGACCTGTTGTCATAGAAACCCGGTATAAACAAAGCAGAGCGTAACGTGTATACTCAGGCAAATTACATTGGTGCAGCTTCGCCTGGCCCCTACCTCAACTGAGTGCTGCCTCTGCAAGTGCCGGGACTCCAATGCGACAGACTCAGTCATAATGTTTTCGGCCCTCAGACCAGTCAGGAGGAGCTGCGCGCCAAATAAGATAAAATTTGAATTTCCTGGTGGCTGAACTGCGCTGCACCAATATCCTCCGACCTCCCTCTTAGCTTGTCAGACTCACTCAGTCAGTAAGTTCTGCCCCTGCTCCGCCTCCCGAGTCCCATACACACAGGTCTTAGTGTGCAAGTGTCACGTGACAGCTGGCTCTCGCACACTAAGAGCTGTGCGGTTAGGAGCCCTATGGGCTGGCCTGTAGGTGGCGCTGCAGTCAATACAGTTTTAAAGTGGAAAGGGCTTTTGCCTATACTTCTATCTATCACACTGCACAGCATGTACGATAGATAGAAGTATTAGGCAAAAGCCCATTCCACTTCAGCCTAAAACTGCAATTTTAATGTTTTTTTATAGACAAAACTGCATTGGAGCCTGGGGATTTTTTATTTAGTCCACAAATAAAAAATTTAATTAGTTTATTTTATTTCTCACTCTTTTTTATTTTATTTATTTTTTTGTTCATCAGGGGTCAGGTTCACATGGGGGTTCACATGCTCAAGTGCTCCTATAGAGGAGCCTCCACTGCAAATGCCAACCCTCTTAGTTAATAAAAAGATCAATAATTAATATGCATTAGTAACAAGTAATATGTGGAACGGGTCATGTGATCACATCACATGATCTAGATTGTTGTGACATGATTGCTCATACACACCTCCAGACTCTTATTGGATAATAACCACCACTGGCGTGAATTGTATATATGTTCCAAAAGTCGAAGTACTGATTACCTTAATATGCAATACCAACATACCTAAATTGTTATATTTTAGGCTATACACCGATATATATCAGTTGGCCACTATTGTCCTGCAAACAACTTGAGTACCATAAATATAATGAATAAGTATATCAATATATATGTAGTAGTAATTGTAGATTTTAAATATAAATCTTTAATCCAAGTTATGTGTGATAGAATGTTTAATATGTTTACATCCACAGCTATGATTATATTTATCATGCTAAGGTAGCATAATGTTATATTGCTACAAGATCAAAAATACCTATAGCAAGTAAAACCTATGCCATACATATCATCACATATGTAGAGCTTATATACACAGGGAATGAGCTACTGTCAAGTGGAAATACATTTTATTTATGCAGTCATAGTCAGAATATAATCCTCTATAGTTAAGCTATCGGTCTTATGAGATAATATTATTAGTCAGACCTAACATTAATACTATAATATACTGTGTTCTTTACCATACTAATGCTATTATATACTATAACATACCAATACTAAAATACTGTATACTATAACCATACTAATCTATGGAGGCATACTAATACTATAGTATGCTATAACATACTAATACTATACTATAGTATAATATAACCAGGCTCAAAATTTCCACTAGCCCACTAGCCATTAAAAATTTAACAGTGGTGAGAGAGAGAGAAAGAGAAAGAGAGAAAAAGAAAGAGAGAGAGAAAAAGAAAGAGAGAGAAAAAGAAAGAGAGAGAGAAAAAGAAAGAGAGAGAGAAAAAGAAAGAGAGAGAGAAAAAGAAAAAGAGAAAAAGAAAGAAAAAGAAAGAAAAAAAGAGAAAAAGAAAGAAAAAGAAAGAAAAAGAGAAAAAAGAGAAAAAGAAAGAAAAAGAGAAAAAGAAAGAGAGAAAGAGAAGTGGTCACGCTGAAACTGCTGAAGTCAATTGATACAAGGTTTATTGGATAAATCCACTAGTGCATATAACGGAATACAGACATGGAACGACTGACGCGTTTCGCTCATGCGTACAGGCGAAAAGTGGAGAAAAAAAAATGGAGAGAAAAAAAAGTGAAGAGATATGAGAGTGAAACGAGAAGATAAGACCTGAGAGAGAAGGGAGGAGGTAAAAAGAGACTGAAGAGAGGAGGGAGTGGAAAAAGATAGATGAGAGAGGATACATTTAAAAACTATTTTTTCAAGGCTGCTATGACCTCACATTAATGTCAGTACTTTCTCTGTTCAACAACTTCATTTTTCTGTCAAGCTGTTGTCTTCCCCAAAAGCCTAGTTGATGTTGCTATCTGCTATGCACTTATTGTTAATTTATCACAGTATGTCACCTTATTTAATGTACGGTTTAAAACAAAATTTAAAAAAAAAAAAAAATTACTGCACAATTCACATTGGCTAAACATATGCAAAGACGGGTTGGGTTAGTGGGTGAGGTGAGGGCGGTTAGTAGGTGGGATCAAAAGTGGCGAGTAACAATTTTGGCTGGCTAGTAGCTTAGGGCTTGAAATTTTGAGCCTTGATAACATACTTATATAATAATATACTATAACATACAATAATATACTAATACTATATACTAAAACATACTAATACTATAATGTACTAAAAAAAAAACATAATACTATAATATACTGTATACTATAACATACTAATGCTATAAAATATGAATACTATAATATACTGTATACCATAACATACTTATACTATTATATACTATAATATACTAATACTATAATATATAATAACATAATACTATAACATACTAATATATAACATAATACTATAACATACTAATACTATAATATACTATAACATGCTAATACTATTATATACTATAACATACTAATACTATAATATACTAATACTATACTATAATATACGATAACATACTAATACTATAATATACTATAACACACTAACACCTAGATTAAGAGTTTTGCTTTACTGTTTTAAAGCTGAAAAAAATGTCCATTTCAGCGTAAAAACAGTAACGTAGCTATTACGAGTCTTGTCGTAATAGCTATACTGCAAGCATTTTAGCCTGTAACACAACGTCAATGCCAACTCAAAAAAAAAAAAAAAAAAAAAAAAAAAAAAAAGACGTTTTTGTGTGGGATTTCCATATCGCCAGTATTACAAGTTGTGCGGTGAGGCTAAAATGCTTGCATTACAGCCTATACCGACACGAAAATGTTTCACAAAACTCATAACTAAACTGTTACAAAGTACACTAACACCCATAAACTACCTTTTAACCCCTAAACCGAGACCCTCCCACATAGCAAACACTATTTAAAACTTATTAACCCCTAATCTACAACCCACCCACATCCCAGCCACTATAATAAAGTTATAAACCCATATTCCGCCGCTCCCCGACACCGCCGCCACTAACTAAACCTATTAACCCCTAAACCGCCAGCCCCCCACATCGCCATTACTAACTAAACCTATTAACCCCTAAACCACAAGCCCCCACATTGCCACTAATAAATTAAACTATTAACCCCTAAACCTATCACCCCCTAACTTTAAATTACAATATCCCTATCTTAGAATAAGTAAAAACTTACCTGTAAAATTTAAAAAAAAAAAAACTTAGTTTAAAGTAACAATTAACCTAACATAACTATTATACTAAAATTAAAATAACTACCAATTAAAAAAAAATATATAACAAAACACTAAATTACAAAAAATAACAAACTAAATTATCCAAAATAAAAACAATTACACCTAAAAACCCAATAAAAAATAAAAAAGCGCCCCAAAAAGATGAGAGCTAATTTAATTCTATTGGCTATTCAAATCAGAAAACAGAATTTTTTTAGCTCTCATCCTATTGGTTGATTTGAATTTCAAGACTCAAATCAGCCAATAGGAATGCAAGGGACGCCATTTTGAAAAGGCTCCCTTGCATTGAAGATCCAGTGTACTATAATACACTACAACATACTAATACTATAATACACTACAACATACTAATACCATAATATACTATAACATACTAATACTATAATATACTAGTAATAGAATATATTAACTGCTATATATTCGGGATTAATTGTGGTAGAAAATCAAGCATACTTGCTCTATGAACGATCACTGTGTATATAGACAATGGCGAAATATATGCACAAAAAACAAAATTGGACAAGGCCCAATATTTCTGTGAAAATCTGAAAAATAACATATCAAACCCTAGAAAGTTTTGGAAAGTTATAAATAACTTACAAACTCCACCAATCCACACCCAACCCTCCACTGTCAATGTGGACAACCAAAGCCTGCAACTCCCCTTAGAAGTAGCAAATGCCTTTAACAATTATTTTGTCGGATGCTCCACCACCCTGACAAACTAATAAATGACACGCATCCTGAAAGTACAAATGTGGATCAAGCCCCACTAAATCAGCAATATAGAGAAGTTCAATTTTAGACCTGTACCCATCAATGTCATTAAGAAACACCTTAATAATTTAAAAATGAAAAACCAGTCTGCACCTGATCAAATCCCAGCAATGCTGTTAAAGCTCAGTGCACCAGCAATTGCTAAACCTGTCACAACCCTAATTAACGAATCCTTGGTGTCTGGATACATTCTCAAACTTTGGAAGACTGCAAGAGTAGTGCCTATCCATAAAAGTGGGGAGTTAACCTTGGTTTCTAACTATCGCCCAATATCATTGCTCCCAGTATTGTCAAAAATCTTAGAAAAATGTGTCCATACCCAATTATGTGAGTATTACTAACAATCTAACTATCTGACCCCTGATCAATCAGGTTTTTGCCCGAATCACTCCACTTCAACTGTCCGCCTAAAAGTTTGCAACAACATCCAAACTGGCATGGAACAAGGAGACCTAACTAGAGCTATTTTCCTAGATTTTGCAAAGGCCTTTGACACAGTATACCACAATTTTTTTAGCTCTCATCCTATTGGCTGATTTGAATTTCAAGACTCAAATCAGCCAATAGGAATGCAAGGGACGCCATTTTGAAAAGGCTCCCTTGCATTGAAGATCCAGTGTACGACGGTGACTGTATTATCATCATCATCATCAGGTATTTGTAGAGAGCCAACGGGTTCCGCAGCGCTATATGAAGAGGACGCTCCGCACCGGATGTCTTCAAGGATCGTTTCACCACGCGCTGCCAGGATGAAGATGGATGTCCAGACTTTAGAAACTGTAAGTAGATTGTCGGGGTTAGTGTTAGGTTTTTTTAAAAATCTTTTTGGGTGTTTTTTTTTTTTTTTTTTTAGATTAAGGTTTGGGCTTTTTTTAAAAGAGCTGAATGCCCTTTTCAGGGCAATGTAAAATAGCTAAATAGCTGAATGCAATTGTCGGGCAAAGGGTAGTTTAGGATTTTGTTAGAGTTAGGTTTTTTATTTTATGGGCTTAATTGGGTGGTGGGTTTTTGTATTTTGTTCCAGGTAAAAGAGCTGATTTCTTTAGGGAAATGCCCTACAAAAGGCCCTTTTAAGGGCTATTGGTAGTTTATTGTAGGCTGGAGCTTTATTTTGGGGGGCTTTTTTATATAGGGCTATTAGATTAGGTGTAATTGTTTTTATTTTGGATAATTTAATTTGTTATTTTTCGTAATTTAGCATTTATTTTTTAGTAATTTTAGACAAATTTTTTAATGTGTAATTTAGTTTTTTAATTGGTAGTTATTTTAATTTTAGTATAATAGTCATGTTAGGTTAATTGTTAGTTTAAACTTAGGTTTTTTTAATTTCACAGGTAAGTTTTTATTTATTTTAAGATAGGGATATTGTATTTTTAATTTAAAGTTAGGGGGTGATAGTTTAATTTCGTTTTTTGCGATGTGGGGGGCTGGCAGTTTAGGGGTTAATAACTTTTATTAGTGGCGGCGATGTCGGGGAGTGGCAGAATAGGGGTTAATAACTTTATTATAGTGTTGGCAATGTTGGGGTGCAAGGGAATAGGGTTTAAATACTTTTATTAGTGGCGGCAATGTCGGGGAGCGGCGGAATAGGGTTAATAACTTTATTATATTGTCGACAATGTTGGGGTGCAGAGCAATAGGGGTTAACAACTATAGTGGCGGCGATGTCGGGGAGCGTCAGAATAGAGTTAATAACTTTTATTAGTGTCGGAGATGTCGGGAGCTGCAGATTAGGGGTAATAACTTTATTTCTGTGTCAGCGATGTCGGGGCGGCAGATTAGGGGTAATAACTTTATTTCTGTGTCAGCAATGTCGGGAGCGGCAGATTAGGGGTAATAACTTTATTTCTGTGTCAGCGATGTCGGGGCGGCAGATTAGGGGTAATAACTTTATTTCTGTGTCAGCGATGTCGGGCGGCAGATTAGGGCTAATAACTTTATTTCTGTGTCAGCGATGTCGGGAGCGGCAGATTAGGGCTAATAACTTTATTTCTGTGTCAGCGATGTCGGGGCGGCAGATTAGGGGTAATAACTTTATTTCTGTGTCAGCGATGTCGGGGCGGCAGATTAGGGCTAATAACTTTATTTCTGTGTCAGCGATGTCGGGGCGGCAGATTAGGGGTGTTTATTCTTGGGGTTTATGTCAGGGTGTTAGGTTTAAACGTAACTTTTTTTAGGTGTTAGTTTTTTTCTAACACTCCCTCCCCATTGATGTCTAGGGGGAAAGCGTACACAAGGACGTATTCTCATCCCTTGGATTTTGCACGGTATGGAGTTTAACGCCACCATATCGCACGCACAAGGCGACTTTCAGAAACTTGTAATGGCAGCACTATGGAGTGTGAAATAATGCAGAATAGTATAACATACTAATACTATAACATACTAATACTATAACATACTAATACTAAAATACACTACAATACACTACAACATACTAATACTATAATACACTACAACATACTAATACTATAATACACTACAACATACTAATACTATAATACACTACAACATACTAATACCATAATATACTATAACATACTAATACTATAATATACTAGTAATAGAATATATTAACTACTATATATTCGGGATTAATTGTGGTAGAAAATCAAGCATACTTGCTCTATGAACGATCACTGTGTATATAGACAATGGCGAAATATATGCACAAAAAACAAAATTGGACAAGGCCCAATATTTCTGTGAACATCTGAAAAATAACATATCAAACCCTAGAAAGTTTTGGAAAGTTATAAATAACTTACAAACTCCACCAATCCACACCCAACCCTCCACTGTCAATGTGGACAACCAAAGCCTGCAACTCCCCTTAGAAGTAGCAAATGCCTTTAACAATTATTTTGTCGGATGCTCCACCACCCTGACAAACTAATAAATGACACGCATCCTGAAACTACAAATGTGGATCAAGCCCCACTAAATCAGCAATATAGAGAAGTTCAATTTTAGACCTGTACCCATCAATGTCATTAAGAAACACCTTAATAATTTTAAAATGAAAAACCAGTCTGGACCTGATCAAATCCCAGCAATGCTGTTAAAGCTCAGTGCACCAGCAATTGCTAAACCTGTCACAACCCTAATTAACGAATCCTTGGTGTCTGGATACATTCTCAAACTTTGGAAGACTGCAAGAGTAGTGCCTATCCATAAAAGTGGGGAGTTAACCTTCGTTTCTAATTATCGCCCAATATCATTGCTCCCAGTATTGTAAAAATCTTAGAAAAATGTGTCCATACGCAATTATGTGAATATTACCAACAATCTAACTATCTGACCCCTGATCAATCAGGTTTTTGCCCGAATCACTCCACTTCAACTGTCCTAAAAGTTTACAACAACATCCAAACTGTCATGGAACAAGGAGACCTAACTGAAGCTATTTTCCTAGATTTTGCAAAGGCCTTGACACAGTAGACCACAACATACTACTGTTTAAACTAAAATAACTCAGGTATTGGTGATCGTCTGCTAACCTGGTTTCGATCATATGTATCGGATCGATCACAATATGTCTCCATTTCTAACAGCAACTCCCTCCCTCTCCCAGTCACGTGTGGTGTTTCCCAAGGTTTCATTCTCTGCCCCCTACTATTCACATTATTTATAAATGATCTGCTAAATGTCTGCAAATCCTCAACTGTACACATGTACGCAGGCGATACGGTAATCTATGAGGCAGTGCTCCAAAAAACAAACTCTTCCTAAACACTGACAAAACTGTCACAATGATCTTTGAAATGGGACCTAAATTACACAGATTACAAAATTCCCATCTATGCATCAAAACAAAATCAAATTGCACACTGACCGCAGTCCACTATTTCAAATACCTGGGTATGTTGTTAGACCCCAATCTGTCCTTTAGCCTCCACATAGAAAAACTTGCATCTAAACTTTATCCAAAACTAGGTGCCCTGTACAGAAACAAATCTTGCCTCAGCCTTTTAGTAAAGGAAAAGACAGTGGAGGGACCAGCATGGGACTGAAACAAGCTAAGGGTTAATGCTGAAAGGAGTGAGATAGGAGAAGAGGCAGTGTGGGGTTAGTTGCAACAATGTTGCTAGTGTAGGGAGGAGCTCCCCTTCTTACCTTAAAAGTGTGCAACACAGATCACTGGCCCTCTTCTTCCTGGATCCTGAGCAGAGACGTTTTTGCAGTACTTGCTGATTCAAAACTTCTTCATGCAGCGTCCTAGAAGAACCAGACTCCCTCCTCAAAGATTCCATGCACTGACTTTTGCAAGACCTGGAAAGGAAAAGCAGATAAGTGACATGGATAATGGGGAGGATTTAGATGATTTTGTTCCTGAAACACAACCTGATAGCTTAGTTGTTACAGCTCCTAGCCATTTACACACATCAATTACTACAGTTGCTGAAGTGCATGACTTTAGCTGCACCGGATCGGCCTATGCCACTGAGGCACTGGTCAGGGCCCCTAGCATAGAGGCCTTAGGTGCAGAGGGTGATGGGGCAGGGGTAGAGCAGGGAGAACAGGTGTTGGCACAAAGGGTGGAATCGCCTGAACTGTTTACTGACAGGCCAGGCGTGTCAACCCCATTACTTAAAAAACGGCCTAATAAGGGTAGAGGTGCTGCAGTAAGTCATTCCCCTTCCCCACGTATAATTAGGGAACCGACCGCCTCTGCTGTCCCCCCTTCCCCCTGTGTGATACATCATCACAATGATATTGGCCCCCATGTTCAGTCCACCACTACCGCTGCCAATGTTAATCCCCAGCAAGGCCTAGTAGTAGGCCCCAATATGGCGGCGGTGGGTGTGGACTCCAGCATGGTGGCTCTTCAACATCCCCCTATGTCACACAATATGGCGGCTGTGGGTGGAAACACCAATATGGCGGCGGTTGCGGGGGGGCCTTCTTGGGCACTGCCGGGTAACTTACCTGACTCTTCTGTCTCCTCCCTCTTTGCGGCGCTTCCCCCGTCGGCTGCGTCGGCGATGGCGTCCTTACTTGTGTCCCTTGCGTCGGCCATGTCTCCTCCTGTAGCTCCTATCCATGCGGCTGCTCCATCGGCGAATCCGGAAGTGGGCGCGATAAGCCCCGCCCCTTCCGGTGACGTCATTTCCGCCCATACACGGCAAGACACACGCGGAGATGGCGGCAATCGACCGGGTCCTCTCATTTACACCGGAGGTGAGTACCATGAGAGGACACCGGTAGGGGAACGATTGCCAGTCTCCATGAGGGGCAGTACAAGGAGGAAAAATGTTCAGAGAAGGGTTAACTTTGCTGCGGCGTCACGTGGGAGCGGGGCCATAAGAGGTTTCTCAGGGCAAAGGCGAGGTGCCACAACTAGCATAGTGAGGGGAATGAGAGGGTCCAGCCGCTCCAATATGAGAAACAGAGGTTTGGTTAGAGATAGCCGTGTGACACATACCCAGTTATATAAGGGTACAGACCAAGTTTATCCCCGCGACAGGGGCGAGGCTCACAGCAGCGATGCTGCGCTTCAAGGCTTAACTGACAATGCGATGAGGGGAAACACTATTAACCCAGTGCATGCCACAGGTGTGCGTGATTTGCATGCAGGTGGTAGGGCAGTTCAAGCGAGAGAGATTGCACGGGTTGAGAATGAAAGATCTGATGCTACAGTTAACACTTTCATTGCCAGTGTGAATGCTCATGATAATGTGAATGCCTTTATGAATGCTCATGATAATGTGAATGCCTTAACTAGCAATGCTGCGCTTCAAGGGTTAACTAACAATGCGAAACAGGTATCGCAACAGTGTAGTAATAATATGCTGCTCTGATGAACCGCTTGTGAAGCGGGAAACGCGTCAGCGGGGTTTGTTTGCTGTGCCTGAAATTTTGTATGTACGCTCTGTAACATGTATTAAATTACGTTTTTACCTGCACATCTCTCTTCCATATTATTACTACACTGTTGCGATACCTGTTTCTATTTGTGACTTTGCTTATATAGGGGTATGGAGAGCCCCCAGCAACAGTGTTAGTATTAGCAGCCAGACCGGAATTATACTGATATTCTGTGAGGCCCTGGATTAAAGCCCTGTATGCATACTAATGCCCGGTGGATACATGTTTGCTCTGAATACCTGCAAAACGATACAAGGAATCAATACCGCACCGAGAGGGTTACAATCGGGTGAGTCCTCTTGTTTGATCTATTTCACTTGGATATTTTACAGTGTTTAGGTGACATCCGCATTAGTGGGACTCTTGGATAGAGTCGGTTTCACCTCTGAACTTTCACTTTATATATATTACAGCATTTATGACTGAGCAGTCTATTTCTTTTTATATGATTAACTAACAATGCTATGAGGGGAAACACTATTAACCCAGTGCATGCCGCAGGTGTGCGTGAATTCCATGCAAGTGGTAGGGTGGTTCAAGCGGAAGTGAATGCGCAGGTTGCGAATAAAAAATCTTCTGCCCCAGTTAACGCTTTCATGGCCAGTGTGAATGCTCATGACAATGTGAATGTCTTAACTAGTGTGCCTAGGGCTAATGTGACGACTGGGCTGAGTGGGAACAGGCCTAATTTGTGTGGTGTTCAAGGGGGCACTGTATTGGGGAATGAGTCTCTGGGGATTGAAACTGGTGATCCTTCCAATGCTGGTGTTCGTTGTGCTCGCCAAATTTTGTCTATTTTGCAGGGTACAGCTCAAACGGAGTCTGTTTTGCCTTCAACATCTGGCACAGCTAGTATTACCCAGGCAGCTAATTCAGCGGCTCCACAGCATGATCTCGCACCACCTGCACCTGCTCAGCAGCCAGCAGTTCCCGACACAAGGAGAGAAGCCCAGCCGGTTGCGACAGCTCAAGCAGCGGCATCCTCTGCAGAGGGTAAGACCGGGGCCTTTATACATGACCGACCTGACATAGATGACTTATCACTTACTGAGTCAGGATCTGACAGTGACACTTCCTTGGGGCTGCACACTAAGGGCCAAAAACGTATGTTCTCAATGGTAAAAAAGATGTGGCAGGAATTTCAAGGGGGTACTTTTAGGAAATCAGGTCAGCAGCAGCAACTAGCTTTGACAGAGCATCCCCATGACACATCAGCACAGTTCATTGAGCGCCCTTTACCTACCCCTAGTTCAGAGCGCAAAGTCGCGTTACACGGTGACTCTTTGCCCTCTTATACCCCTTCTTTGCATGGACATTTAAAACCTAAGACGGTTAAAAAAATCCAGCAAGGGAGATACGTTAATGTTTTTGAGCTTTCAGCAGAAGCTTATAGACAAAAAGAGAAGAGTATGGATGGCACTGGTCCTAAACGGTTCAAGCGCCCGGAAACTTTTGATGAATGGCTCATTTGTTTCAGGGTATACTCTTCCTGCTATTTAGAAAAGTACCCCAGCCAGTGTCATGCTATCTTGAAATACACTGATAACATACACTGGATTCAGAGGAGGTATGGAGATTCTGCATGGAGGGACTATGACTCTGAGTTTAGGCAAAAGATGGCAGGGAATCCGGTGCTTACATTTGACACCACTGATACCCACCTTTGGCAACGCCTAGGCTCTCATCCTCCCTCCTCCTCAACCACGGGGGTCGCGAACCAGTCCTTTCGTTCACCGAAAGGTAAGCGAAAGGGTGGTGCCTGTTGGGCGTACCAGGATGGGAAGTGTGATAAAGGTAGCTCCTGCAACTTTCGCCACACATGTAAGTTCTGCGGGGGTTCTCACCCCGGCAGCGAATGTTCCAAAAGAAAAGATTTCCAAGCTAATAGGGCCACCAACAGATTCGCGACTGTTTCAAAGGGCCCCAACCCCGGTGAGGGTTCACGCCCTTGAGCCCTGGCTACGAATGTACCCAGACCGCCACGCCGCCATATTGTTACGTGACGGTTTTTTGTACGGGTTTCATATCCCTTTAATGCGAAGCCCACAAGGGGCTCCTTGTGCTAGAAACTTAAAATCAGCTTATCAGTTTCCGCACGTTGTTAGATCGAAATTGAATAAAGAAATTCAGTTGGGAAGGATAATAGGCCCATTTCCTTCCACCCCCCTTCAAGGTTTGGTGATTTCCCCTCTAGGGGTTGTGCCAAAGAAGGAGGCAGGTAAATTTCGGCTAATTCAACATCTATCTCACCCCAGGGGCACTTCTGTCAATGATGCCATTGACCCAGATATGAGCTCAGTGAAGTATCAATCGTTTGACAGCGCCTTACAGCTGGTTCGGTCGGCAGGGAGAGGGGCCCTACTGGCAAAACTTGATATTGAGGCCGCCTTCCGTTTGCTGCCGCTGAACTCAGCAGCCTTCCCTCTCATGGGAATTAAATTTGAGGGTGGCTACTATGTAGACCGTTGCCTTCCGATGGGCTGTGCCCTTTCCTGTGCCCTTTTTGAGACATTTAGTACGTTTCTACATTGGGCAGTCAGCCAGCGGGTGGGTGGAAATTTCATAGCTCATTACCTAGATGACTTTCTCCTGGTAGGTAGAAAGGATTTGCGGGATTGCCAGTTGCTGATGCAGTCCATGAGAGATCTCATGTCACAATTTGGGGTTCCTCTCGCGGAAGACAAGTCTGAGGGTCCATGCACTTGCCTCACATTCCTAGGTATCCAAATTGACACTGAAAAGCAGCTGTGTAGGTTACCTCCTGAAAAGGTTCAAGCCATGTTACTTACGGTGCAATCGACTTTAACCAGTCGTGATGTTTCACTTCGCCAACTCCAATCCTTGCTGGGCCTCCTTAATTTTGCAGGCAGAGTAATCCCTATGGGGAGGGTTTTTAACAGAAGGTTGGAAAGTAAGTTAAAAGGGTCTCCCGCACCGTCGAAAAGAATTAGAGTCACTGAAGGCATGAAAGCTGATTTGCAAGTCTGGGAAGACTTCTTAAGGAATTTTAATGGCATCTGTCTTTGGCGCTCTTCCCCTACTTCTAGCCAATCATTGCATTTGTTTACAGACGCAGCGGGGTCTAAAGGATATGGGGCCTATTTTCAGGGGCAGTGGTCCGCAGGCCCCTGGCCTTCAGACTGGAATGCAAAGGGTCTGACGCGAAACCTTACATTGTTAGAACTGTTCCCGATAGTGCTAGCAGTTGAATTATGGGGAACATGCTTTGAAAATCAAGCGGTCATTTTCTGGACGGACAACCTTAGTGTTGTCCACGCAGTCAATAACCTATCAGCAACTTCGGCTGCGGTAGTCTGTTTGCTCAGACGCTTGGTGTTGCGTTGTTTAGAGCTTAATATTAAATTTCAAGCTCAGCATGTCCCCGGTGTTAATAATGTGCTTGCGGATGCTCTATCGAGATTCGATTGGGCGACTTTTAGACGTCTTGCTCCTAATGCTGCTCCAGAAGGTTTACCCTGTCCCGGTTTTCTTTGGCAGCTTCTAAGTCGTGGATATCCCTGCTCCCTTTAGTACGGGCTTCACTAGCCCCGTCTACTTGGCGCTCTTACACGAGCTTGTGGGACGAATGGGAAAGATTCTGCCATCATCAAGATTTGGAAGCTGTGGAGGCATCTCAAGCTACATTGTGTGATTGGCTGGTGAGTCTCAGGCAGGCTGGGGTTCGGCATGGAGGTATTCACTCGCGGCTTGCGGCAGTGTCATTTTTCTTTCGCACCATGGGCATGCCTGACCCAACTAGCGCTTTCTTTGTGCGGCAGGTAGTTAAAGGGTGGGGAAGATCGCAGCCCCAGCATAAAGACCCTAGGGAGCCCATTACCCTCGCTTGGCTTGAGCGGCTGGTGGAGGCGTTAGGGCAGGTTTGCGCTACGCCATACGAGTTTTCCCTGTTTCATGCAGCCTTTGTCCTGGCTTATTCTGCAGCCCTTAGGGTTGGTGAATTAGTATCCCCCTCCAAGACACAACTTGACAGGGGCCTGTTGGCCGAACATTTACGGTTTGCAACAGATTCCCTGTTGCTATATCTACCACGGTCAAAGACAGATCAGCAGGGATAAGGGGTGTGGATTTCTATGCCCAAAACATCGGGATCGTGCTGCCCGGTATTAGCTCTTTCACACTTTTGGGAAGTGAGACCAGGCAACCCGGGGTCCCTGTTAATACATGCTGATGGTTGTGCGTTGTCCATTTACCAGTTTCGCAAAGTTTTAGCAAAGGCAGTGGCAGCTGCCGGTTTAGACGGAACCAGGATTGCCTCCCATTCTTTCCGTATAGGGGCTGCGACTAACGCTGCGATGACAGGTTCCTCAGCAGATGCTATTCGACATGTGGGTAGATGGCGGTCCAACAGATATCGCGGTTATGTTCGGCCAGTTGTTTAATGTTTCCCTTCCATTTCTGTGTTGTTTACACTGTTTGTCGTTGCAGGAACCGCACAGGGAGCCAGGAGAGTGTGGATTGTCGGGCACTCGTATGTCCATTGGGCATGCATCCGCTGTTTATCCCTCCCCGGGGGTCAGTCACTGGGTTTCCCTGCAAATAAAGCATCGATTAGATGGTTAGGAGAGAGGGGCATGTGTTGGCCTAGGTTAGCCCCCCTTATTTCCGAGGCCCTAGTTCGCTGGGGTAAGCCCCACATATTGATTATTCACCTGGGCGGTAACGATGTGGGCGCCATTCCAGTGTTGGAATTGACAAAAATCATGCAGGCCGGGATTGCATGGATTAAGATCAGAATCCCGAACGTTGTAATCGGGTGGTCTAATATTATTCCCAGACTGGAATGGCGGCACATGGTCAGTCATAGCGCAGCCTATCGAGTTAGGAAAAAGATCAATGCCTCGATTGGTAGGACCGTCACGGGAGTGGGAGGTTTCGTGGTTAAACACGACTCCATCACGTCCGACAAGCAGCATTTCTATAGAAGGGATAGGGTTCACCTGCAGAATGTAGCCCTAGATATCTTTATTGAGGATATTAAAAATTCTATAGGAACCCGCCTGTAAGCAGGTTGTGGTTGTTAGGTGGCGGCAAGGTTAGCATTATGTTATGCTATCTTGTGGCGGGAGGTAGCGGCCCTGTTGCGTAGGGAATGGCGAAAAGGGGTGAGCGATGACCAGTCTAAAAGTGGGAGGGGCGGATGTCCCCAAGTGCACGTGGGGTGCCCCTCCTTCCCCTTGCGGGTGGGTCACAAGAGCTCGACACCCCTCAGTAGCGTTTCCTTGAGCAGAGAGCCTCTCTGCTGCAGATTCCGTTTTGGGCCGCTTACCTCTTGCAGTGCTGGGTTATGTTTTAGGATAAGCGCTTGCCGCCATCTTGCCTGTTGTGCAGTTTTTTCTGATGCGTTCAGTTTAATAAATATTTTGCCCTGTGACGGTCAAATAGTTTACCCATAACCAGTTTCTGTGTCGTTATTTATTAGGTTAAGTTAAATAAAGTGTTAAGTTATATTTGTGTTAAGTTATGTAAGCCTCTCTGCTGGTAACAACTGATAGGCATTTAATCCCTTAAGACAGTGGAGGGACCAGCATGGGACTGAAACAAGCTAAGGGTTAATGCTGAAAGGAGTGAGATAGGAGAAGAGGCAGTGTGGGGTTAGTTGCAACAATGTTGCTAGTGTAGGGAGGAGCTCCCCTTCTTACCTTAAAAGTGTGCAACACTGATCACTGGCCCTCTTCTTCCTGGATCCTGAGCAGAGACGTTTTCCCGCCCTCCCTCCCTTTTTGGCAAGATGGCTACTCTAGCTAGTTAATTTACGGGACCTGGGCATGCCTAGTCAGGCTAGCCTTTGAAGTCCATAGCAGGATAGTTCCAGCTTTCCTCTCTGGATTTCTCAGTTCGAGCGGCTGGGATACAGAGACCTTCTCTGACACCCTCACGGCGGGAGGTAGCGGCCCTGTTGCGTAGGGAATGGCGAAAAGGGGTGAGCGATGACCAGTCTAAAAGTGGGAGGGGCGGATGTCCCCAAGTGCACGTGGGGTGCCCCTCCTTCCCCTTGCGGGTGGGTCACAAGAGCTTGACACCCCTCAGTAGCGTTTCCTTGAGCAGAGAGCCTCTCTGCTGCAGATTCCGTTTTGGGCCGCTTACCTCTTGCAGTGCTGGGTTATGTTTTAGGATAAGCGCTTGCCGCCATCTTGCCTGTTGTGCAGTTTTTTCTGATGCGTTCAGTTTAATAAATATTTTGCCCTGTGACGGTCAAATAGTTTACCCATAACCAGTTTCTGTGTCGTTATTTATTAGGTTAAGTTAAATAAAGTGTTAAGTTATATTTGTGTTAAGTTATGTAAGCCTCTCTGCTGGTAACAACTGATAGGCATTTAATCCCTTAAGATTGTACAGCACATGCTGATCATTGATTATGAGGATGTAGTATATGCACCTGCACCGCTAACTCACCTTAATAAACTAAATATGTTATATAACTCGTTCTGCCGCTTTGTGCTACAATGTAACTACAGGACCCACCATTGTGACATGCTAAAAGAACTAAACTGGCTGTCGCTGGAATCCAGACGCACCCTCCATCTTTCCTGCCTTGTCTTTAAGAGCCTTTAATGGAAGCTCCCATCCTACCTGAGCAGAATGCTCTCACCGGTTATTCCCACCTCCTATAACCTCCGATCCAATAACAGCACATTATTTAGCTTGCCTCAATACAAAAAGAAAGCAGCTCGATCCTCCTTTTCCTACAGAGCACCACAATTATGGAACGACCTCCCGCACACTTTCTTACCTTCCCCAAGCCTAAAATCCTTTAAGAGATCCCTCTCTACATATCTCAAAACAGAATGCACCTGTCATAGTTGATTATATATTTCCTACCTGTTCTATGTTAAATTTTGCATATATTGTGTATTATTATTGTTTTTGTATTTTATTGTACCCTATTGTATCAATGCAATGTTTTGTGGACCCAGGACATACCTGGTAAAATATTTTATAAATAAATAAATAAATAACATTTGGTTTATTTGATGTAACATTACACTGTTATAATCCTGAAGCTTAGTTTGTTTATACTTTGTCCCTTTAAAACTAGCAAATAAATATCACAAAAAACAACTATATCTTTCAGGAAACAAAACTCCCTCAGCCCCTCTCAGCAAACGATAAAGCACCAGAGCAGATGGCAGAAAACGCAGAGAGAGCGCTGGGTGCCAACGGAAAGGCGCCAGGAACAACTCACACATTGCAAAGAAATCCCTAAGACGGCAGCAATACCCCTATACAGAATGTCATATTATTCAGATGTGTGTCTGTCCCTCTCACTGCAGGGTGACATAGATAGAAGGGGGCTATTAGTCTGTCCCCCAACCAAAGGGTGAGACAGACAGAAGAGAGCTATAACTCTGTCCCACTCACTGCAGGGTGACACAGCCAGAAGGGAGCTATGAGTCTGTCCCTCCCACCGCAGGGTGACACAGACAGAAGGGTGCTATGAGTCTACCCCTCTCACTGCTGGGTGGCACAGCCAGAAGGGAGCAATGAGTCTGTCCCTCCCACCGCAGGGTGACACAGCCAGAAGGGAATCATAAGTCTGTCCCTCCCAACGCAGGGTGACACAGACAGAAGGGAGCTATGAGTTTGCCCCTCCCACCGCAGGGTGACACAGACAGAAGGAAGCTATGAGTCTGTCCCTCCCACCACAGGGTGACACAGACAGAAGGGAGCTATGAGTTTGCCCCTCCCACCGCAGGGTGACACAGACAGAAGGGAGCTATGAATCTGTCTCTCCCACCGCAGGGTGACACAGACAGAAGGGAGCTATGAGTCTACCCCTCCCACTGCAGGGTGACACAGACAGAAGGGAGCTATGAGTCTGTCCCTCCCACCGCAGGGTGACACAGACAGAAGGGAGCTATGAGTCTGCCCCTCCCACCGCAGGGTGACACAGACAGAAGGGAGCTATGAGTCTGTCCCTCCCACCGCAGGGTGACTCAGAGAGAAGGGAGCTTTGAATCTGTCTCTCCTACTACAGGGTGACACAGACAGAAGATAGTTTGTGCAGACCTTTTGGAATGTGGCACTTAATTACTGATCTATACATTGCATATATAAATATTTATTGTGTGTGCAGACCTTATGTAATACAGCGCATAATTACTGATATATACAGTGCATATATAAACATTTATTGTGTGTGCAGACCTTATGTAATGCTGCACTTAATTACTGATATATACTGTGTATATATAAATATTTATTGTGTGTGCAGACCTTTTGTAATGTGGCATTTAATTACTGATATATACAGTGCATATATAAACATTTATTGTGTGTGCAGACCTTATGTAATGCTGCACTTAATTACTGATATATACTGTGCATATATAAACATTTATTGTGTGTGCAGACCTTTTGTAATGCAGCACTTAATTACTGATATATACTGTGAATATATAAATATTTATTGTGTGTGCAGACCTTTTGTAATGCAGCACTTAATTACTGATATATACTGTGAATATATAAACATTTATTGTGTGTGCAGACCTTATGTAATGTAGCACTTAATTACTGATATATACTGTGTATATATAAACATTTATTGTGCGTGCAGACTTTTTGTAATGTAGCACTTAATTACTGATATATACTGTGCATATATAAACATTTATTGTGTGTGCAGACCTTATGTAATGCAGCACTTAATTACTGATATATACTGCACATATATAAAAACATGATTTTAATGTCCCTTTAATAGTTATTAGTCACCTTTTGGTTATATATTAAAACATACCTGCTAATTATTTTCACTGCAGCCTCCGCCCGACTTCCTGTCCCTCACGTTTCCTATCTCCAGCTCTCAGGATACAGCAATACCTGAGGATCAGTACAGGTTTTTGGCTGTACATGACCTCTAGATGAAGCTGGAATCTCTCTAATACCATTTGGTCTACAGCACTGGTTTTCAAGCCTCCCTAACAGGCCAGATTTTCAGGATTACCTTGGCTGAGAGCAGGAAAAATAACCATGTGAACTAATCAGCTAATTATTTCACCTGTGCTCTAGTTCAGATAACTTTACAATCTGGCCTGTTAAAGTCTATAGCATGAGAGAGTAAAGGACTCAAATTTATCCTGTAGTTTAGACCAGGTGAGTCAATCAGATTGTTTGATATATTCACAAGCATGTGCCACGTGCGTAATGTGGTACTCTGAGGCTATAATGCCCCCCCTCCCAAACCTGCTGGCTGCCATACTTTTACAAATAGGGCCCTTATTTACATACCCTGTGGTCTACTCCGAGCAATAAAAGGGTTAAAGGGGGCATAAGGGGTTAAATAAATGCAGTAATAGGTTGCAGACGATGGGGCCCCTATCTGTACAATGATATTAAGCAACAACGTTTTGTACTGTAAGTTGTTAGGCTATAAAACCTCTCATTTCTGTAGGGCAGGGCATAAAGGGTTAAATACTGCCCTGATTGCAGTGATTGATGATTCTACTTGACTAATTTTCAGTCCCAAACTGGGCATTGTAATGGGTTAAAAATTATTCAAACCCTTAAATTGGTTTTGGCTACAATGGGAAACCCCTGTTTAAAAACATAGGGTTAATATTTACAAAGTTCCACAGGAAATATTGAGACATTTTGGATTGAGCAAGTGAGCAGAGGAATGCGAAGGGTGTGCGAGGAGGCACCAGAAGCGCGTGTGAGTGTGTAAGACTTAAGGTAAGTGACTGTGCGCCCACCCTCACAATACGCAGGCTGGATGAATGAATCCTACAGGTTGCTGTTTGCAGAGCATTGTAAAAAAGTGCCCAGGGCTACAGAGGGTGGAATAGAGAGAAGTGTTTTGTGTTTGGTTTATTACTGCAGCAGAGACACACAAATACATGTAGAGACACAGACTGAGAGCAGGGGGGAGAGCAGGGAGAATGTGTATTGTGTGAGACGCATATAGGGGGAACAGACAGACACAGATACCTGTAGATTCTATTGTAACTGCTTCTATATCACTAGACAGAGAGAAAACAGGGGGAGGACAGACAGCTAGACAGATATGCTGTACGCAGAGATAAGGGGGACAGGGGTGCATTACACAAAGAGACGTTAAAGATGGAGAGAGGAGAAGAGAGAAATGAGGCTGGAGATATGCTGTACAACATATATAATAGAAAATGTGCGGAGCTGGTAAGTAAATGTCATACAGGAGGCTTAGCTGTCTTCTTGTAAATCTCATATGTTCATTACTGTTGCTAAGGAAAGAAAAGGTTTCAATGCGCCCAAAGATACTTCAGTTCCAGGGGTGGGAGAGGTGGAACGTGAGAATTAGGGGAGAACAGTGCTGGAAAAGGGCACAGGAGTTGTACACATATCGCTCTTCTGTAGCTCAGCTACAGGTTCCAACTGTGACCGCTGCATGCAAAGGGGGGGGGGGGCAGAGAGGGGCACAGGAGAGAGAGTGAGAGAGGGGCACAGGAGAGAGAGTGAGAGAGGGGCACAGGACAGAGAGTGAGAGAGGGGCACAGGAGAGAGAGTGAGAGAGGGGCACAGGAGAGAGATTGAGAGAGGGGCACAGGAGAGAGATTGAGAGAGGGGCACAGGAGAGAGATTGAGAGAGGGGCACAGGAGAGAGATTGAGAGAGGGGCACAGGAGAGAGAGTGAGAGAGGGGCACAGGAGAGAGATTGAGAGAGGGGCACAGGAGAGAGAGTGAGAGAGGGGCACAGGAGAGAGAGTGAGAGAGGGGCACAGGAGAGAGAGTGAGAGAGGGGCACAGGAGAGAGAGTGAGAGAGGGGCACAGGAGAGAGAGTGAGAGAGGGGCACAGGAGAGAGAGTGAGAGAGGGGCACAGGAGAGAGAGTGAGAGAGGGGCAAAGGAGACGGTGAGAGAGAGAGAGAGAGGGGCAAAGGAGACGGTGAGAGAGAGAGAGAGGGGCAAAGGAGACGGTGAGAGAGAGAGAGGGGCACAGAGTAGAGAGAGAGAGGGGCACAGGAGAGAGAGAGAGAGAGGGGGGGGGGCACAGGAGAGAGAGAGAGAGGGGGGGCACAGGAGAGAGAGAGAGGGGGATACAGGAGAGAGAGAGAGAGAGAGAGAGAGAGAGAGAGGGGCACAGGAGAGAGAGAGGGGCACAGGAGAGAGAGAGGGGCACAGGAGAGAGAGAGGGGCACAGGAGAGAGAGAGAGGGGGGCACAGGAGAGAGAGAGAGGGGGCAAAGGAGAGAGAGAGAGGGGGCAAAGGAGAGAGAGAGGGGCACAAGAGAGAGAAAGAGAGGGGTCGCACAGGAGACAGGGAGAGAGAGAGGGCACGAGAGAGAGAGGGCAGAGGAGAGAGGGAGAGAGAGGGCACGGGGGAGAGAGGGCACGGGGGAGAGAGGGCACGGGGGAGAGAGGGCACGGGGGAGAGAGGGCACAGGAGAGAGGGAGAGAGAGGGCACAGAAGAGAGGGGCACAGGAGAGAGAGAGAGAGGGGGGCACAGGAGAGAGAGAGGGGGGCACAGGAGAGAGAGAGAGGGGGGCACAGGAGAGAGAGAGAGGGGGGCACAGGAGAGAGAGAGGGGGGCACAGGAGAGAGAGAGGGGGGCACAGGAGAGAGAGAGGGGGGCACAGGAGAGAGAGAGGGGGGCACAGGAGAGAGAGAGGGGGGCACAGGAGAGAGAGAGAGAGAGGGGCACAGGAGAGAGAGAGAGAGGGGCACAGGAGAGAGAGAGAGAGAGGGGGGCACAGGAGAGAGAGAGAGGGGGGGCACAGGAGAGAGAGAGAGGGGGGCACAGGAGAGAGAGAGAGGGGGGCACAGGAGAGAGAGAGAGGGGGACACAGGAGAGAGAGAGGGGCACAGGAGAGAGAGAGAGAGGGGGGCACAGGAGAGAGAGAGGGGGGCACAGGAGAGAGAGAGAGGGCACAGGAGAGAGAGGGCACAGGAGAGAGAGGGCACAGGAGAGAGAGGGCACAGGAGAGAGAGAGAGAGAGAGAGAGAGAGAGGGGGCACAGGAGAGAGAGGGGGGCACAGGAGAGAGAGAGGGGGCACAGGAGAGAGAGGGGGGCACAGGAGAGAGAGGGGGGCACAGGAGAGAGAGGGGGGCACAGGAGAGAGAGGGGGGCACAGGAGAGAGAGAGGGGCACAGGAGAGAGAGAGGGGCACAGGAGAGAGAGAGGGGCACAGGAGAGAGAGAGAGGCCACAGGAGGGAGAGAGAGAGGGGCACAGGAGAGAGAGAGGGGCACAGGAGAGAGAGAGGGGCACAGGAGAGAGAGAGAGGCCACAGGAGGGAGAGAGAGAGAGGGCACGGGAGAGAGAGAGGGCACGGGAGAGAGAGAGGGCACAGGAGAGAGGGCACAGGAGAGAGGGAGAGAGAGAGGGCACAGGAGAGAGGGAGAGAGAGAGGGCACAGGAGAGAGGGAGAGAGAGGGCACAGGAGAGAGGGCACAGGAGAGGGAGAGGGCACAGGAGAGAGAAAGGGACATAGAGGGCATAGGAGAGAGAGAGAGGGCACAGGAGAGAGAGAGAGAGGGCACAGGAGAGAGAGGGCACAGGAGAGAGAGGGCACAGGAGAGAGAGGGCACAGGAGAGGGAGGGCACAGGAGAGGGAGGGCACAGGAGAGGGAGGGCACAGGAGAGGGAGGGCACGGGAGAGAGGGAGGGAGGGCACGGGAGAGAGAGAGGGCACGGGAGAGAGAGAGGGCACGGGAGAGAGAGAGGGCACGGGAGAGAGAGAGGGCACGGGGAGAGAGAGAGGGCACGGGAGAGAGAGAGGGCACGGGAGAGAGAGAGGGCACAGGAGAGAGAGAGAGAGGGCACAGGAGAGAGAGAGGGACAGGGCACAAGAGAGAGGGAGAGGGCACAAGAGAGAGGGAGTGAGAGAGGGGCACAGGAGAGACAGTGAGAAAGAGGGGCAAATGAGACAGTGAGAAAAAGGGGCAATGTAGACAGTGAGAAAGAGGGGCAATGTAGACAGTGAGAGAGAGAGGGGCAATGTAGACAGTGAGAGAGAGAGGGGCAAAGGAGATGGTGAGAGAGAGAGGGGCACAGAGTAGAAAGAGAGAGAGAAAGAGGGGCACAGGAGAGAGAGAAAGAGGGGCACAGGAGAGAGAGAGAGAGAGAAAGAGGGGCACAGGAGAGAGAGAGAGAAAGAGGGGCACAGGAGAGAGAGAGAGAAAGAGAGGGGCACAGGAGAGAGAGAGAGAAAGAGAGGGGCACAGGAGAGAGAGAAAGAGAGGGGCACAGGAGAGAGAGAAAGAGAGGGGCACAGGAGAGAGAGAAAGAGAGGGGCACAGGAGAGAGAGAAAGAGAGGGGCACAGGAGAGAGAGGGGGCACAGGAGAGAGAGAGGGCACAGGAGAGAGAGAGAGGGCACAGGAGAGAGTGAGAAAGAGGGGCAAAGGAGACGGTGAGAGAGAGGGGCAAACAAGACGGTGAGAGAGAGGGGCAAAGGAGACGGTGAGAGAGACAGGGGCACAGGAGAGAGAGAGAGGGACACAGGAGAGAGAGGCACAGGAGAGAGAGAAAGAGAGGGGCACAGGAGAGAGAGAGAGGGGCACAGGAGAGAGAGGCACAGGAGAGAGAGAAAGAGAGGGGCACAGGAGAGAGAGAGAAAGAGAGGGGCACAGTAGAGAGAGAGGGGGGGCACAGGAGAGAGAGAGGGGGGCACAGGAGAGAGAGAGGGGGGCACAGGGGAGAGAGAGAGAGAGGGGGGCACAGGGGAGAGAGAGAGAGAGGGGGGCACAGGGGAGAGAGAGAGAGGGGGGGGGCACAGGAGAGAGAGAGGGGGGGGCACAGGAGAGAGAGAGGGGGGGGCACAGGAGAGAGAGAGGGGGGGCACAGGAGAGAGAGAGAGAGAGAGGGGGGGCACAGGAGAGAGAGAGAGAGGGGGGCACAGGAGAGAGAGAGAGGGGGGCACAGGAGAGAGAGAGAGAGGGGGGCACAGGAGAGAGAGAGAGAGGGGGGCACAGGAGAGAGAGAGAGAGGGGGGCACAGGAGAGAGAGAGAGAGAGGGGGGCACAGGAGAGAGAGAGAGAGAGAGAGAGAGGGGGGCACAGGAGAGAGAGAGAGAGAGAGAGAGGGGGCACAGGAGAGAGAGAGAGGGGGGCACAGGAGAGAGAGAGGGGGGCACAGGAGAGAGAGAGGGGGGCACAGGAGAGAGAGAGAGGGGGGCACAGGAGAGAGAGAGGGGGGCACAGGAGAGAGAGAGAGAGGGGGGGGGGGGGCACAGGAGAGAGAGAGGGGGGGGGCACAGGAGAGAGAGAGAGGGGGGGGCACAGGAGAGAGAGAGAGAGGGGGGCACAGGAGAGAGAGAGAGGGGGGCACAGGAGAGAGAGAGAGGGGGGCACAGGAGAGAGAGAGAGGGGGGCACAGGAGAGAGAGAGAGGGGGGCACAGGAGAGAGAGAGAGGGGGGCACAGGAGAGAGAGAGAGGGGGGCACAGGAGAGAGAGGGGGGCACAGGAGAGAGAGGGGGGCACAGGAGAGAGAGGGGGGCACAGGAGAGAGAGGGGGCACAGGAGAGAGAGGGAGAGAGAGAGGGCACAGGAGAGAGGGAGAGAGAGGGGGCACAGGAGAGAGAGGGAGAGAGAGAGGGCACAGGAGAGAGGGAGAGAGAGAGGGCACAGGAGAGAGAGAGGGCACAGGAGAGAGGGAGAGAGAGAGGGCACAGGAGAGAGGGAGAGAGAGAGAGAGAGGGCACAGGAGAGAGGGAGAGAGAGAGAGAGGGACACAGGAGACAGGGAGAGAGAGAGGGGCACAGGAGACAGGGAGAGAGGGGGAGAGAGAGGGGCACAGGAGACGGCGAAAGAGGGAAATGCGAGGTGAAGTATTTAGAGAGACATGAGATGGGGAAGTGTACCAAGGAATGCAATAAGGAGGATGAGGGGGACCAGGAGAGAGTGGGCGACAGAGAGTTACTGGATAGAGGTAGGGAGGGGTATAGGGAGGAGACAATTAGAGGGAGAAGGATAAAGGGTTATGGAAAGAGTGAGAGGGAGAGAGACCAGAAGGTGGGAAAACTTGTGACAGAGAAGCAGGAAGAGTGAGGGCCTCATCACATGTAGTGACATTAACAGAACAGGTGGGTTCTACACATTAATATATGGGGGTGTAATTTAGCTATGGAAGAAATGTGTCAGATGCTACTGGTGAGGGTCATCAATTTCTAACATTAACTTTTCTTTAAACGTCTACTTGGGTAGAGCAAAAGCCTTGTAAATAAATGTGACACAATTGCAAATGTATGACTACTGATACCTTTGAGGATATGGGGTGTACAATAGCTATTGGGGTGACTTAGCAAGCCTCTTAAGCTGCTGAGTTGGACAGTGGTAGGCAAGGGTGAGGCAGGACTGAGAGGAAAATAGATAGGTGGGGCAATGAAAAGGGCAGGAGAGGACAGTGATAGATGATAGGAAATATGAAGGAGGAACAGAAGGAAAAAAGAACCATTGAGACACCAGGGAGTAGAGGGGAGAGAGAACAAGAGAGGCACAAAGTGATGACGATAAAGAGTTGGGGAATACACAAAACAAAAGGGACAAAGGTATAACCATAGCTGAGACCTAGATGGGGAAGAGATGGATAGAGCTAGGGTGAAGGTAGGTGGGTGTCTGGGTGCACCTGGTTGGATATTTGTATATTTACTAACACATCTTCTCGCTTCTTCCATTTCACGTCTACCACTACAAACACCTCAGATTCCCCCTCTTCCTTCTCTTTCATCTTACAACATTTATTTTGTGGAGGTTTAATTTGTCTAACTAACCTGTTCTCTCTCTCTCTCTCTCTCTCTCTCTCTTATTTTCTCCCCCCTGGTGTGCATAGGTTGATACAATTCAAATCTAAAGCCCACTACCCACCCTTGTTACCAAGAGGACTTTATCTATCAAGCAGCCATGGCAGGGGTAACACAAGAAAAGCTAACTCTGTATTTATACAATGTCTCTGTACAGCCCTAATGGTAACTTTAAACAAACTGTTTTGATTTTTATACAGGAAAAAATATGTCAGAAGCCTGATCTTTTCACTGGTAAGTAGATTTTATTGCAATGTTTGAGTTATTGTTAATGTGATCAATCATCTACACAGAGGATAAACAGTAGAGATCTATGAGCTTTATGCCACATCACACAGACTGACACAAACCGTAGGGAGATATCAGCTAATTCCAACTTCACATAGACTGACACTGTGACACAAACCGTAGGGAGATATTGGGTAATTCCTACTTCACATAGACTGACACTGTGACACAAACCATAGGGAGATATCAGCTAATTCCAACTTCACATAGACTGACACTGTGACACAAACTGTAGAGCGAGATATCAGCTAATTCCTACATCACATAGACTGACACTGTGACACAAAAAGTAGAGCAAGATATCGGCTAATTCCTACATCCCATAGACTGACACTGTGACACAAACCGTAGAGCAAGATATCGGCTAATTCCTAAATCACATAGACTGACACTGTGACACAAACCGTAGGGAGATATCAGCTAATTCCTACATCACATAGACTGACATTGTGACACAAACCGTAGGGAGATATTAGCTAATTCCTACATCACATAGACTGACACTGTGACACAAACCGTAGGGAGATATCAGCTAATTCCTACTTCACATAGACTGACATTGTGACACAAACCGTAGGGAGATATCAGCTAATTCCTACATCACATAGACTGACACTGTGACACAAACCGTAGGGAGATATCAGCTAATTCCTATTTCACATAGACTGACACTGTGACACAAACCGTAGAGCGAGATATCGGCTAATTCCTACATCACATAGACTGACACTGTGACACAAACCGTAGAGCGAGATATCGGCTAATTCCTACTTCACATAGACTGACATTGTGACACAAACCGTAGGGAGATATCAGCTAATTCCTACATCACATAGACTGACACTGTGACACAAACCGTAGGGAGATATCAGCTAATTCCTACTTCACATAGACTGACATTGTGACACAAACCGTAGGGAGATATCCGCTAATTCCTACATCACATAGACTGACACTGTGACACAAACCGTAGGGAGATATCAGCTAATTCCTATTTCACATAGACTGACACTGTGACACAAACCGTAGAGCGAGATATCTGCTAATTCCTACATCACATAGACTGACACTGTGACACAAACCGTAGGGAGATATCGGCTAATTCCTATATCACATAGACTGACACTGTGACACAAACCGTAGGGAGATATCAGCTAATTCCTACATCACATAGACTGACACTGTGACACAAACCGTAGGGAGATATCAGCTAATTCCTACTTCACATAGACTGACATTGTGACACAAACCGTAGGGAGATATCAGCTAATTCCTACTTCACATAGACTGACACTGTGACACAAACCGTAGGGAGATATCAGCTAATTCCTATTTCACATAGACTGACACTGTAGAGCGAGCTAATTCCTATTTCACATAGACTGACATCTCGTAGAGCGAGATATCGGCTAATTCCTACATCACATAGACTGACACTGTGACACAAACCGTAGAGCGAGATATCAGCTAATTCCCACATCACATAGACTGACACTGTGACACAAACCGTAGAGCGAGATATCAGCTAATTCCCACATCACATAGACTGACACTGTGACACAAACCGTAGGGAGATATCCGCTAATTCCCACATCACATAGACTGACACTGTGACACAAACCGTAGGGAGATATCAGCTAATTCCTACATCACATAGACTGACACTGTGACACAAACCGTAGGGAGATATCAGCTAATTCCCACATCACATAGACTGACACTGTGACACAAACCGTAGGGAGATATCGGCTAATTCCTACATCACATAGACTGACACTGTGACACAAACCGTAGAGCGAGATATCAGCTAATTCCCACATCACATAGACTGACACTGTGACACAAACCGTAGGGAGATATCAGCTAATTCCCACATCACATAGACTGACACTGTGACACAAACCGTAGGGAGATATCAGCTAATTCCCACATCACATAGACTGACACTGTGACACAAACCGTAGGGAGATATCAGCTAATTCCTACATCACATAGACTGACACTGTGACACAAACCGTAGAGCGAGATATCAGCTAATTCCCACATCACATAGATAGAGAAAATACTTCTCCTTTTTTTTTTTTTTTTAATCATGTCTTACATACTTAAACACCATGATACAAAGGATACATCTGTCCCACCCCCATACCACGTGCAGACACCCTGTGACACAACAGAGACGGGAGTCTGTTCCACCACCATCACATGTGTAGACACCCCGTGACCCAACAGAGATGGGAGTCTATCCCACCACCATTTTACATGCAGACACCCTGTGACACAACAGAGACAGGAGTCTTTCCCACCGTCTTCTCACATGCAGACACCCTATGACACAACAGAGACAGAAGTCTGTCCCACCACCATCTCACGTGCAGAAATCCTGTGACACAACAGAGACAGGAGTCTGTCCCAACAGCATTTTACATGCTGACACAAAAGACACGGGAGTCTGTCCCACAAATATCACATAGTGACACCCTGTGACACAAAAGAGACGGAAGGTGTATAACCTGCGCAAAAAAAAACAGGGGAAGGGGGATGCCTCTAGCTCTCTTCGATGGGTACCCTAGCGTGCCCAATGTGTAAAGATATATGCAAGGTAGAGGTGAGCGCCAAAAGAAGGCTGAGGATAGGGAAGGGAACGCCAAAATAGGCTAAGATAAGCTGGTAGAATATGAAATTAAAAATTATTTATTCCACACAATAATTAAAATAATAAAAGAACAATATACACTGATGGTTGTTCATGGATCCATGTTACAAATGATAGCAAATTACAGTGTTGGATAAAATACAATACAATATAATGATAAAAACAATTATATATACTGGTAGAATCAATATGGCTGATGATATAGCCTTATAGGCTGAGTGTCTGTTAAGTGGTTAGCACCTTGGTTGAGTCCAGTAAGTGTAAGATGCTCCTGGTAAGTAGTATAGGGTTAATTGTAATCCAAAATGTGCAGAGAAAAAATGACGAGGTTTGAGTGTGATCAGTGTCCAGTACAACAATATAGAAGATTAGAAAAAATGCAAAAAATACAAAAAATAGTGAAAATATGTGTTCACTCTATGTGATGAAAAAAAAATGATGAGATCCCTCCAAAAAATGTGTTATAATAAAAAAAGATAAAAAATAGTGTCAATTATAAAATCCAAAGTGATGTTGGTGATATCAGGGGTTCAGTGTTGATACGATGTTTGACAATGAAAATAAGTTTATGCAAAAAATCCTGAAAAAAAGAAAACAAACAATGCTCTAATATATGCAATCTGTTCAATAGATATATCAGTATTATGCTTACTCAGATCTGTCAACGCGTTTCGGCCATATACCTCTGGCCTTTATCAAGACTAATAAAATGAGTAAGCTCACAGAATTTATAAGAGTTATGGCTAATGTTTTGGCGCCAAACACTAATATTGAATTATTCAATAACATAAGCAAAACAAATCTTTTTGCCCATACCCACAATGCTACCAAACAGGAAGGGGGCGTGGCCTATTTGTGTTTGGCGCCAAAACATTAGCCATAACTCTTATAAATTCTGTGAGCTTACTCATTTTATTAGTCTTGATAAAGGCCAGAGGTATATGGCCGAAACGCGTCGACAGATCTGAGTAAGCATAATACTGATATATCTATTGAACAGATTGCATATATTAGAGTATTGTTTGTTTTCTTTTTTTCAGGATTTTTTGCATAAACTTATTTTCATTGTCAAACATCGTATCAACACTGAACCACTGATATCACCAATATCACTTTGGATTTTATAATTGACACTATTTTTTATCTTTTTTTATTATAACACATCTTTTGGAGGGATCTCATCATTTTTTTCATCACATAGAGTGAACACATATTTTCACTATTTTTTGCATTTTTTCATTTTTTCTAATCTTCTATATTGTTGTACTGGACACTGATCACACTCAAACCTCGTCATTTTTTCTCTGCACATTTTGGATTACAATTAACCCTATACTACTTACCAGGAGCATCTTACACTTACTGGACTCAACCAAGGTGCTAACCACTTAACAGACACTCAGCCTATAAGGCTATATCATCAGCCATATTGATTCTACCAGTATATATAATTGTTTTTATCATTATATTGTATTGTATTTTATCCAACACTGTAATTTGAATCATTTGTAACATGGATCCATGAACAACCATCAGTGTATATTGTTCTTTTATTATTTTAATTATTGTGTGACACAAAAGAGACGGGAGTCGGTCCCATCACCATTTTACATGCAGACACCCCCTGACACAACAGACGGGAGTCTGTCCCACCACCATCTCACGTGCAGACACCCTGTGACACAACAGAGGCGGGAGTCTGTCCCACGACCATCACATGTGCAGACACTCTGAGAATGAAAGAATAACAATAATCGTCTCTTTCAGTTGGTGTGGCCTTAGCATTTGCTGTCCTGTGCATTATTGGCATAGCTTTCACCTGTGTGGGTAAGTGAGTCCCTCTTGCACAGCAGACACACAAGCTATCAACGCCAGTATAAAATCATAACCTCTCTTTTTCTTCTTCACAGGTGCTCTGTACTTGTCTGATTGTCCCATAGACAAACACATTCCAGTGTTTGTGGTTGTACAAGGAGTCATCTTCCTGTTGTTCGCCATCACATTCCTAATACTGTTAGCGAGTGACAGCTTCATCTTGTTCTTCCTCATACTTGGCATGTTGACTACGTTCTGGTTTTGTTGGTTAATAATAGGTAAAACAATACTGTATACTGTTACATTATTAATACTGAACACATACACAAGTACATCATTATACAGTGCGGTGTGCTCATTATCAGTGTATAGATACTCACATCATTATACAGTGCAGTGTGCTCATTATCAGTGTATAGATACTCACATCATTATACAGTACTGTGTGCTCATTATCAGTGTATAGATACTCACATCATTATACAGTGCAGTGTGCTCATTATCAGTGTATAGATACTCACATCATTATTATACAGTGCAGTGTGCTCATTATCAGTGTATAGATACTCACATCATTATACAGTGCGGTGTGCTCATTATCAGTGTATAGATACTCACATCATTATACAGTACAGTGTGCTCATTATCATTGTATAGATACTCACATCATTATACAGTGCAGCATGCTCATTATCAGTGTATAGATACTCACATCATTATACAGTACTGTGTGCTCATTATCAGTGTATAGATACTCACATCATTATACAGTACAGTGTGCTCATTATCAGTGTATAGATACTCACATCATTATACAGTGCAGTGTGCTCATTATCAGTGTATAGATACTCACATCATTATACAGCGCATTGTGCTCATTGTCAGTGTATAGATACTTATTATTATACAGTACAGTGTGCTCATTATCAGTGTATAGATACTCACATTATTATACAGTGCAGCGTGCTCATTATTAGTGTATAGACACTCACATCATTATACAGTGCAGCGTGCTCATTATCAGTGAGTAGATACTCACATCATTATACAGTGCAGTGTGCTCATTATCAGTGTATAGATACTCACATCATTATACAGTGCAGTGTGCTCATTATCAGTGTATAGATACTCACATCATTATACAGTACAGTGTGCTCATTATCAGTGTATAGATACTCACATCATTATACAGTGCAGCATGCTCATTATCAGTGTATAGATACTCACATCATTATACAGTGCAGCATGCTCATTATCAGTGTATAGATACTCACATCATTATACAGTACAGTGTGCTCATTATCAGTGTATAGATACTCACATCATTATACAGTGCAGCGTGCTCATTATCAGTGTATAGATACTCACATCATTATACAGTACAGTGTGCTCATTATCAGTATATAGATACTTACATCATAATACAGTGCAGCGTGCTCATTATCAGTATATAGATACTTACATCATTATACAGTACACTGTGCTCATTATCAGTGTATAGATACTCACATCATTATACAGTACAGTGTGCTCATTATCAGTGTATAGATACTTACATCATTATACAGTACACTGTGCTCATTATCAGTGTATAGATACTCACATCATTATACAGTACAGTGTGCTCATTATCAGTGTATAGATACTCACATCATTATACAGTACAGTGTGCTCATTATCAGTGTATAGATACTCACGTTATTATACAGTGCAGAGTGCTCATTATCAGTGTATAGATACTCACATCATTATACAGTACAGTGTGCTCATTATCAGTGTATAGATACTCACATCATTATACAGTGCAGTGTGCTCATTATCTGTGTATAGATACTCACATCATTATACAGTGCAGCATGCTCATTATCAGTATATAGCTACTCACATCATTATACAGTGCTGTGTGCTCATTATCAGTATATAGATACTCACATCATTATACAGTACAGCATGCTCATTATCAGTGTATAGATACTCACATCATTATACAGTACAGTGTGCTCATTATCAGTATATAGATACTCACATCATTATACAGTACAGCATGCTCATTATCAGTGTATAGATACTCACATCATTATACAGTGCAGTGTGCTCATTATCAGTGTATAGATACTCACATCATTATACAGTACAGTGTGCTCATTATCAGTATATAGATACTCACATCATTATACAGTACAGCATGCTCATTATCAGTGTATAGATACTCACATCATTATACAGTGCAGTGTGCTCATTATCAGTGTATAGATACTCACATCATTATACAGTACAGTGTGCTCATTATCAGTATATAGATACTCACATCATTATACAGTACAGCATGCTCATTATCAGTGTATAGATACTCACATCATTATACAGTGCAGTGTGCTCATTATCAGTATATAGATACTCACATCATTATACAGTGCAGCATGCTCATTATCAGTGTATAGATACTCACATCATTATACAGTACAGTGTGCTCATTATCAGTATATAGATACTCACATCATTATACAGTACAGCATGCTCATTATCAGTGTATAGATACTCACATCATTATACAGTGCAGTGTGCTCATTATAAGTGTATAGATACTCACATCATTATACAGTGCAGCATGCTCATTATCAGTGTATAGATACTCACATCATTATACAGTGCAGCGTAATCATTATCAGTGCACAGATACTCACATCATTATACAGTGCAGTGTGCTCATTATCAGTATATAGATACTCACATCATTATACAGTGCAGCATGCTCATTATCAGTGTATAGATACTCACATCATTATACAGTGCAGCATGCTCATTATCAGTGTATAGATACTCACATCATTATACAGTGCAGCGTAATCATTATCAGTGCACAGATACTCACATTATACAGTGCAGTGTGCTCATTCTCAGTGTATAGATACTGACATCATTATACAGTGCAGCGTGCTCATTATCAGTGTATAGATACTCACATCATTATACAGTGCAGTGTGCTCATTATCAGTGTATAGATACTCACATCATTATACAGTGCAGTGTACTCATTATCAGTGTATAGATACTCACATCATTATACAGTGCAGTGTGCTCATTATCTGTGTATAGATACTCACAACATTATACAGTGCAGCGTGCTCATTATCAGTGTATAGATACTCACATCATTATACAGTGCAGTGTGCTCATTATCAGTGTATAGATACTCACATCATTATACAGTACAGTGTGCTCATTATCAGTGTATAGATACTCACATCATTATACAGTACAGTGTGCTCATTATCAGTGTATAGATACTCACAACATTATACAGTGCAGTGTGCTCATTATCAGTGTATAGATATTCACATCATTATACAGAGCAGTGTGCTCATTATCAGTGTATAGATACTCACATCATTATATAGTACAGTGTGCTCATTATCAGTGTATAGATACTCACATCATTATACAGTGCAGCATGCTCATTATCAGTGTATAGATACTCATATCATTATACAGTGCAGCGTGCTCATTATCAGTGTATAGATGCTCACATCATTATACAGTGTAGTGTGCTCATTATCAGTGTATAGATACTCACATCATTATACAGTGTAGTGTGCTCATTATCAGTGTATAGATTCTCTTTTCATTATAAAGTACAGCGTGCTCATTATCAGTGTATAGATAATTACATCATTATACAGTGCAGTGTGCTCATTATCAGTGTATAGATACTCACATCATTATACAGTGCAGTGTGCTCATTATCAGTGTATAGATACTCACATCATTATACAGTGCAGTGTGCTCATTATCAGTGTATAGTTACTCACATCATTATACAGTACAGTGTGCTCATTATCAGTGTATAGATACTCACATCATTATACAGTACAGTGTGCTCATTATCAGTGTATAGATACTCACATCATTATACAGTACAGTGTGCTCATTATCAGTGTATAGATATTCACATCATTATCAATGTATAGATACTCACATCATTATACAGTGCAGTGTGCTCATTATCAGTGTATAGATACTTACATCATTATAAAGTACAGTGTGCTCATTATCAGTGTATAGATACTTACATCATTATACAGTGCAGTATGCTCATTATCAGTGTATAGATACTCACATCATTATACAGTGCAGTGTGCTCATTATCAGTGTATAGATACTTACATCATTATACAGTGCAGTATGCTCATTATCAGTGTATAGATACTCACATCATTATACAGTGCAGTGTGCTCATTATCAGTGTATAAATACTTACATCATTATACAGTGCAGTATGCTCATTATCAGTGCACAGATACTCACATCATTATACAGTGCAGTGTGCTCATTATCAGTGTATAGATACTCATATCATTATACAGTACAGCGTGCTCATTATCAGTGTATAGATACTCACATCATTATACAGTGCAGTGTGCTCATTATCAGTGTATAGATACATCATTATACAGTACAGTGTGTTCATTATCAGTGTATAGAGATACTCACATCATTATACAGTAATATGCTCATTATCAGTGTATAGATACATCATTATACAGTACAGTGTGTTCATTATCAGTGTATAGAGATACTCACATCATTATACAGTAATATGCTCATTATCAGTGTATAGATATTCACATCATTATCAATGTATAGATACTCACACCATTATACAGTGCTCATTATCAGTGTATAGATACTCACATCATTATACAGTACAGTGTGCTCATTATCAGTGTATAGATACATCATTATACAGTGCAGCGTGCTTATTATCAGTGTATAGATACTCACATCATTATACAGTGCAGTGTGCTCATTATCAGTGTATAGATACATCATTATACAGTGCAGCGTGCTTATTATCAGTCTATAGATACTCACATCATTATACAGTGCAGCATGCTCATTATCAGTGTATAGATACTCACATCATTATACAGTGCAGCATGCTCATTATGAGTGTATAGATACTCACATCATTATACAGTGCAGCGTGTTCATTATGAGTGTATAGATACTCACATCATTTATACAGTACAGTGTGCTCATTATCAGTGTATAGATACTCACATCATTAGACAGTACAGTGTGCTCATTATCGGTGTATAGATACTCACATCATTATACAGTGCATTGTGCTCATTATCAGTGTATAGATACTCACATCATTATACAGTGCAGTGTGCTCATTATCAGTGTATAGATACTCACATCATTATACAGTGCAGCATGCTCATTATCAGTGTATAGATACATCATTATACTGCGCAAGTGTGCTCATTATCAGTGTATAGATACTTAGTATCATACAGTGCAGTGTGCTCATTATCAGTGTATAGATATTCACATCATTATAGAGTGCAGTGTGCTCATTATCAGTGTATAGATACTCACATCATTATACAGTGCAGTGTGCCCATTATCAGTGTATGGATACTCACATCATTATACAGTGCAGTGTGCCCATTATCAGTGTATGGATACTCACATCATTATACAGTGCAGCATGCTCATTATCAGTGTATAGATACTCACATCATTATACAGTGCAGTGTGCTCACTATCAGTGTATATATACTCACATCATTATACATTGCAGTGTGCTCACTATCAGTGTATAGATACTCACATCATTATATAGTGCAGCGTGCTCATTATCAGTGTATAGATACTCACATTATTATACATTACAGTGTGCTCATTATCTGTGTATAGATACTCGCATCATTATACAGTGCAGCGTGCTCATTATCAGTGTATAGATACTCGCATCATTATACAGTGCAGCATGCTCATCAGTGTATAGATACATCATGATACATTGTAGTGTGCTTATTATCAGTGTATAGATACTCACATCATCATATAGTGCAGCGCGCTCATTATCAGTGTATAGATACTTACATAATTATACAGTGCAGTGTGCTCATTATTAGTGTATAGATACTCACATCATTATACAGTGCAGTGTGCTCACTATCAGTGTATTGATACTCACATCATTATACAGTGCAGTGTGCTCATTATCAGTGTATAGATACTTACATAATTATACAGTGCAGTGTGCTCATTATTAGTGTATAGATACTCACATCATTATACAGTGCAGCGTGCTCATTATCAGTATATAGATACTCACATTACTATACAGTGCAATGTGCTCATTATCAGTGTATAGATACTCATCATCATTATACAGTACAGTGTGCTCATTATCAGTTTATAGATACTCATATCATTATACAGTACAGTGTGCTCATTATCAGTGTATAGATACTCATCATCATTATACAGTGCAGTGTGCTCATTATCAGTGTATAGATACTCATCATCATTATACAGTGCAGTGTGCTCATTATCAGTGTATAGATACTCATCATCATTATACAGTGCAGTGTGCTCATTATCAGTGTATAGATACTCATCATCATTATACAGTGCAGTGTGCTCATTATCAGTGTATAGATACTCACATCATTATACAGTGCAGTGTGCTCATTATCAGTGTATAGATACTCACATCATTATACAGTGCAGTGTGCTCATTATCAGTGTATAGATACTCACATCATTATACAGTGCAGCGTGCTCATTATCAGTGTATAGATACTCACATCATTATACAGTGTAGTGTGATGACTTTTAACAAAAACCTATTTTATTATTTTTAAGGAAGTGCCTGGGTGTTTCCGCACTACACAACATACCAAGGACAGTGCAACCACACTCTGTACCTCTTTGCCTTTTGGACACTTATTGTGCAGTACATTGGACTCAGTATTGCAATACTTGTTGCAATTATCTACTGTTGCTTCTTCTGTATCATGCTGTTGGCGTGTATGGCTGTCAACGGCTAAATTACAACATGTGGATATTAATTTACTCTTTGGATAATCTGCGTCACTGCCTGTGATGAGTATTACATACTCAAGAAGATGGAATTGAGAGACTAGAATGTTATGTGAGATCCTTCTCTTTGAAGAGAGCTTTATAAAAAATAAAAAAAGCATGGAAGGAATCGGTCATGGGATCTCACTTTTTGCAGGGTTTTTGGAGAGTTTTATTTCTAAAAGGGCTAAATGTTTCTCTTTCAAGAGTAGTTGGTTCCTCTGGAGCTTATATGAGTTTGGTTAAGAGTCGTATTGCTACAATGCCCCTGTTCTAACACAGAGTTAAGGTACAATTTTACTGGTGGAACATTGTAATAGTTTTATGTTTCTCCTCTAAGTCATCACAGCTTTGCACGTGGAAATGTTAAGCACTGTGTGGTTCAAACGATAAAACATTTTAGAGGTTCTTAAATGCCTCAAATTCTCAACACTGTGCATGAACCGGATCTTCTCTGCTCATATGTCTGCATGCTGCACTCTGCCTGAGGCTCTCAGAAGGTTTGAGAACCAATGTCTCAACCAAACCGAATTACTGTCCACAAATCTACGCTTCTCAAAGCCATGAAGAAATATTACTGATCTTCTCAACAAATCTCAGAAGAATATGAGGTCGGAGGGAAAACAAAAGGGGATATTTAAGAAATTCTCTTAGGAAGTTCTGTAGACCTCATAAATAGAAAATAAATCTCCTTCCCAACACAGGTCTGTTTCTTCTGACTTTTTTTTTATTTATTTATTTTTATAATAAAATCCGCTTGCAATGTCTTGACATGCTTACACATAAATTCTATCTTCCTCTGCATTAACGGATGGACACCTCCATTCCAAAGCGTGCTCCTGCTCCTTTCAATGAGGGTATACAGATATATGCTCAGCAATGTACACGTGTCTTGATCACTATAAGTAAAAGGCACAAACCCAGCTGCTATATAGTGCTGAGGACATGTGCACGCTCCTGAGCCTCAGACTATGTTCTCATGGATAGGATCTAAGTTTCAACACAGACCAAGAGAAAGAGATCAACTGGATAGTTTAGCTTGTGATAGTTTTGTTTGTTTTTTTAATTATACTCTGAATCATGAGTGTTGTTTTCAGTAGGTTTGTATCCCATTTAATAGAAATACATTTTCTACAGAAATAATATTTAATATGAACAAGCTATAAGCAATTTTAAGCAACTTTCTAATTTACTCCTAGTATCATTTTTTTCTTTGTTCTTTTGCTATCTTTATTTGAAAAAAGCAGGAATCTAAGCTAAGGAGCCAGCCCATTTTTGGTCCAGCACCCTGGATAGCGCTTGCTGATTGGGGGCTACATATTTTTTATTTATGCTCAGTTAATATCAGTTATTAAAAAGGTCTGCACACAATAAATGTTTATATACGCATAGTATATATCAGTAATTAAGTGCTGCATTATGTAAGATCTGCACACACAATAAATGTTTATATATGCACAGTATATATCAGTAATTAAGTGCTGCATTACATAAGGTCTGCTGCACACACAATAAATGTTTATATATGCAAGTATATATCTGTAATTAAGTGCTGCATTACATAAGGTCTGCACACACAATAAATGTTTATATATATATGCACAGTATATATCAATAATTAAGTGCTGCATTACATAAGGTCTGCTGCACACACAATAAATGTTTATATATGCACAGTATATATCAGTAATTAAGTGCTGCATTACATAAGGTCTGCTGCACACACAATAAATGTTTATATATGCACAGTATATATCAGTAATTATGTGCTGCATTACAATAGGTCTGCACACACAATAAATGTTTATATATGCACAGTATAAAAATCTACTACTTATTTGAAGTTCAAACAAGTTTTATTGGATTGTTTTGTTATCATGCATTTATTGATTATGCAAATCTATAGTATTTACTGGTCCTTTAAGTGCTGCATTACAAAAGGTCTGCACACACAATAAGGGCTAGATTACAACTGGAGCACAAATTTATCGCAGGCCCACAAACAGGCAAATTTGCCTGTTTGCAGGTGTGCAATAAATGACCACCCATTACAAGTGGCTGGTTATTTCTACTGTAAGCTCGTGGTAGGAATTAGCAGTTATAAAATTAACCAGAGATCAGATCTCTCTCTGTCTCTCTTATTATCATGTTGGGTTAGCGCACATAAGAATATGCGATCAGGTTTGTGCACGAGTGGGGTGTTAAAGTGAAGGTCAAGTCTGGCTTAGTCGCTCACTACGTTCTGCAGTTCATGAAAAAAAACTTCATGTTCATTCATGATTTTGCCTAATTATTGACAATAACATTTATATTTTACCTTAAAATTAGTCCCCGTTAATGGTTATTTGTCCGCCCGCCATCTTGCCAATTTTGATTGACAGATTTTTCAGAACAAATCGCCAATAGCTGTTTCCCCCCTGGGCGTTCAGCCCCTTTCTAGCAACGTCACTATTAACTTCTGCGCATGCTCTAAGCAGTAACTCACGTCATACCTGTCATGCTTAGGCATGAGAAGCGCATGCGCATTCCGCTCCATTGTTATTTGGATACATTTTTTCCCTCACTACAATCAATCGCGCTACAAGCTTGTTAGCTAAGGATATTCTCCGCTATAATCATAATTACGGGTATGTTATATGCCACGGAATGCTACGCATGTGCGATTGCGGTGACCATACGCATGCGCAGTTTCTTAGAGCTATTGTGCATGAGCTTTTGAGTGACGTAGTGAGCGTGTGAGACCGATCGCTACGTCACTAGTGCTGAATAAGGAAGAGGCGGAGGGGAGGAGCAACAAATGTAAAACGGAGGTGGAATATAATATTATTTTATAATAAAAATATTTACGCTATTGAAAAATAAAGTTAGCGACTTAAATGCAGATAGGTTAAGGTGTAAATTGATACCGTCCAATAGCATAAAACTGATCTTCACTTTAAATTCTGGGGGGGTATTTTTGCTCCATTGACTTCTATGGGTGAATATGTGAACGCGCGCACAATATTCTAACTTAAGCTTTTTGCACTCATCAGGTTAGCACAAGAGAGAAAACAGTTTACTTTCAACTCGTAATACAAGCGCAACAAGCTTACTTCTAGCGCAGTTAAAGTTATGGTAAACCCTGAAATATTAGTAACTTCCATCGTAAAGTAAATGATTTAATATAAACTTTTTTTTTTTTTTTTTAACATGCCTTCCAAATTTAATTATATGCCAAGCAGTATACAATTCAGTGCCCTGTATCCGCCGTCCCTTCTCTAAACGCTTTTTTTTTCTATGACCGCATCGCGTTAGCCTTATTGCGATGCATGTTAGTTGACGACAGGTTTTTTCTATTAGTACCTCTGTAACGTCACAGTAAGGGCGGATGTAATCTTCTATAACTAACATTTTTGCCCACTGTTGATGTGCGCTCTAGTAACAGCTCACCGTGCGCATGCTCCGGTTTTCTGTTGATGTGCGCTCTAGTAACAGCTCACCGTGCGCATGCTCCGGTTTTCACACAGATGTATGTAAATTACAATTCAGTGTTTATTTTGTTGCGAGTAAGAAACTCCCCTAGGAAGAAATGCGCATGTCTGACTGGTATTGTGAATGCGCATGGTGATGACTGCTGTTTGATTGCCATCATGCGACACAGACTTCTGCGCATGCGCAGTAAGGAGGGAAAATAACGCTAAGAGAAAAGACCTGTCGTCAACTAACATGAATCGCAATAAGGCTAATGCGATGCGGTCATAGAAAAAAAATAATAGTAGTCAACGTCACTTAGTCTATGATTTCTGAAACGGTGAGGGCGGTCTAGCGAAATTTAATTGAAAAATAAACCATGCGAATATGCTAGTTAAGGGATGACAAATTTAAATATACTTTGTGGTACACGCAAGATTTATAATTACTTTAGCTCTCGAGTGGAGCATTAAATAACACTCCACTCATAGGGGCCGAATTATCAAGCTCCTATAAAGACCGCTGCTCCATAACTTGTCAGCCTGCTCTGAGGCAGCGGACAGAAATCAACCCGATCGGGTTGATTGACACCCCCTGCTAGCGGCCAATTGGTCACAAATCTGCAGGGGGCGGCATTGCACAAGCAGCTCACCAGAACTGCTTGTGCAATGATAAATACCGACAGCGTATGCTGTCGGCATTTATCGATGTGTGACGGACATGATCCGCTACATGTAATCATGTCCTCTCACACTATGATAAATTGGCCTCGTAATCTGGCCCTAATAGTTTATATATGCACAGTATATATCAGTAATTAAGCACCACAATATACAAAAGGTCTGCACACACAATAAATGTTTATATATGCACAGTATATATCAGTAATTAAGCACCACAATACAAAAGATCTGCGCACACAATAAATGTTTATATATGCACAGTATATATCAGTAATTAAGCACCACAATACAAAAGATCTGCACACACAAAAAATGTTTATATATGCACAGTATATATCAGTAATTAAGCACCACAATACAAAAGGTCTGCACACACAATAAATGTTTATATATGCACAGTATATATCAGTAATTAAGCACCACAATACAAAAGGTCTGCACACACAATAAATGTTTATATATGCACAGTATATATTAGTAATTAAGTGCTACATTACAAAAGGTCTGCACACACAAATGTTTATATATACACAGTATATATCAGTAAATTAGTGCTGCATTACAAAAGGTCTGCACACACAATAAATGTTTATATATGCACAGTATATAAAAGTAATTAAGTGCTGAATTACATAAGGTCTGTGCACACAATAAATGTTTATATATGCACAGAATATATCAGTAATTAAGTGCTACATTACAAAAGGTCTGCACACACAAATGTTTATATATGCACAGTATATATCAGTAAATTAGTGCTGCATTACAAAAGGTCTGCACACACAATAAATGTTTATATATGCACAGTATATAAAAGTATTTAAGTGCTGAATTACATAAGGTCTGTGTACACAATAAATGTTTATATATGCACAGTGTATATCAGTAATTAAGTGCTGCATTGCATAAGGTCTGCACACACTATAAATGTTTATATATGCACAGTATATATCAGTAATTAAGCACCACAATACAAAAGGTCTGCACACACAATAAATGTTTATATTTGTACAGTTTATCAGCAATTAAGTGCTGCATTACAAAAGGTCTGCACACACAAATGTTTATATATATATATATATATATATATATATACACAGTATATATCCGTAATTAAGTGCCTCATTACAAAAGCTTTGTGCACAGAATAAATGTTTATAGATATACACTCACCGGCCACTTTATTAGGTACACCTGTTCAATTGCTTTTTAACACAAATTGCTAATCAGCCAATCACATGGCAGCAACTCAGTGTATTTAGATGTGGTGAAGACGATTTGCTGAAGTTCAAACCAAGCATCAGAATGGGGAAGAAAGGGGATTTAAGTAACTTTGAACGTGGCATGGTTGTTGGTGCCAGACGGGCTGGTCTGAGTATTTCAAAAACTGCTGATCTACTGGGATTTTCAAGCACAACCACCTCTAGGGTTTACAGAGAATGGTCCGAAAAAAAGAAAATATCCAGTGAACGGCAGTTGTGTGGATGAAAATACCTTGTTTATGTCAGAGGTCAGTGGAGAATGGGCAGACTGGTTCGAGATGGAAGAAAGGCAACAGTAACTTAATTAACCAATCGTTACAACCAAGGTATGCAGAATACCATCTCTGAACGCACAACACATCGAACCTTGATGCAGATGGGCTACGGCAGCAGAAGACCACACCGGGTGCCACCCCTGTCAGCTAAGAACAGGAAACTTGGACAATAGAAGATTGGAAAAACGTTTTCAGGTCTGATAAGTCTAGATTTCAGCTGGGACATTCAGATGGTAGGGTCAGAATTTGGCGCAAACAACATGAAAGCATGGATCCATCTTACCTTGTATCAACTGTTCAGGCAAGATTGTCAGGGTTGGACACAAGAGAGGAAAGAATCTCTCGAAAGACTGCACTTATAGCACTCTATGCCTGCTATAGAGTGCTATAAGTGCAGTCTTTCGAGAGGTTCTTTCCTCTCTTGTGTCCAATATATTACAAACTGCACAGCACCAACTTTTCTTTTACAATAAATAATAAGACATGAATATATTGCATGTCAACTAATTGAAACTCAGAAAAGGTTGCCGGTGTGGTGCCACTGTATTTGTGTTGTAGTAAGATTGTCAGGGTGCCAGGAATCAGACTGAGACGAGAAGTGCAAAAATAATCATACCTTTATTAATAGCAAAAAATAATAAAAAAGTCCACAAGTCAAATAACAAGCCAGGAGTCAAAACCAGAGCTGGTAGTCAGACAAGCCGAGTAAGGAACCAAAGCGAATAGCCAGATGAGCCGGAATCAGGAACAAGGAAAACAGCAGAGTCAGGAACAAGCCAGGGATCAGGAAGGACGTCAGGCAGCCAGGTAATACACAGGAACTCTCACAAACAGGTCTGAGACAACGCAAAGGCAAAGCATACTGAACAGAGGCCCTTTAAATAATAAGTGATGACATCACAATTCTGAGACTGCATCCTGTCTCGCATGGATGATGCACACCAGTCTGGCCATAAAAGGAAGTGCAGGAAATGAGCAGCACCCCCCACAATGCTCCATAGTCAGGAAGAGAGGTGAGTAAAATGGCTGCCAGCAGCACATGGCAAACACAACAGGGAAAAAACCCTGACAAAGATGTAGTGGTGGTGTAATGGTGTGGGGGATATTTTCTTGGCACACTTTGGGCCCCTTATTACCAGTTGAGCATCATTTAAACTCCACAGCCTACCTGAGTATTGTTGCTGACCATGTCCATCCATTTATGACTACAGTGTACCCATCATCTGATGGCTACTAACAGCAGGCTAATGCACCATGTTACAGAGCTCAAATCATCTCAAACTGGTTTCTTGAATATGACAATGAGTTCACTGTACTCCAATGGCCTCCACAGTCACCAGATCTTAATCCAATAGAGCACCTTTGGGATGTGCTGGAACGGGAGATTCGCATCATGGATGTTCAGCCGACAAATCTCCAGCAACTGCGTGATGCTATCATGTCAATATCGACCAAAATCTCTAGGGAATGTTTCCCAACACCTTGTTGAATCTATGCCATGAAGAATTAAAGCAGTTCTGAAGGCAAAAGGGGTCCCAACCCGGTACTAGCAAGGTGTACCTAATAAATTGGCTGGTGAGTGTACAGTATATATCAGTAATTAAGCACCATATTACAAAAGGTGTGTGCACACAATACATGTTTATATATGTACACTATATATCAGTAATTAAGAGATGCATTAAAACAGGTATGTGCACACAATATAGGTTTATATATGCACAGTATATTTTGCAAACCATGGACCTACTCCTTGAAAACTCTTTTGAGTTTAATTATGTTATATATATATATATATATATATATATATATGTCACTGTGTTGCATTTTGCAAGGTGATAGTGCTGAATCCTGCAGGGTACATACACTTCAGTCTCTCTCGGAAAACCACAATTTTGTAAGATAAAGGTGCACTCTTTGACAATCTTTACAGCTTCTCTGTGGGACTTTACCTATGTATTTAAAGGGACACTGAACCCAAAATTTTCTTTTGTGATTCAGATAAAGCATGAAATTTTAAGCAACTTTCTAATTGACTCCTATTATCAAAGTTTCTTCATTCTCTTGGTATCTTTATTTGAAATGCAAGAATGTAAGTTTAGATGCCGGCCCATTTTTGGTGAACAATCTGGGTTGTCCTTGCTGATTGGTGGATAAATTAATCCACCAATAAAAAAGTGCTGTCCAGAGTTCTAAACAAAAAAAAAGTTTAGATGCCTTCTTTTTTTTTAAAAGATAGCAAGAGAACGAAGACAAATTGATAATAGGAATAAATTTGAAAGTTGCTTAAAATTGCTGCTCTATCTGAATCACAAAAGAAAAAATTTGGGTTCAGTGTCCCTTTAAACCTTTTGTGGGACATAAACACTAAGAAGTTGAATTATCCAATGTCTGTCAGACCTGATCCGACAGTGCGGATCAGATCCGACAGACATCGCTGAATGCGGAGAGCTATACGCTCTCCATATTCAGCATTAAACCAGCAGCTCACAAGAGCTGCTGGTGCAACGCCACCCCCTGCAGACTCGCGCCAGCAGGGGGTGTCAATCAACCCGATCGTACTCGATCGGGTTGAATTCCGGCGATTCCTGTCCGACTCATCAGAGCAGGCGGACAGGGTTATGTAGCAGCGGTCTGAAGACTCGCCAGAAACACGGGCCCTCAAGATCCATCCGGAGCTTGATAAATGGGCCCCTAAGGATCACTAATGCTCTAATACATTAGATTATGTCATGTTTGCATTAGAAGAAATTGATTTAAATTAAAGGGAAAAGGAGCTAAATGCATAATAAACTGAATATTTATCATGAAATTATTTAGTGAGTATCATGTCCCTTTAATGCAGTAAAACATGACAGGTAGACAATCAGCATAGAGCACGTGCTGCTGCATGATGGGACAAATACTTAGTGCTACACTGCGTCTGTGAAGTGATGACTCACCGCTGACTCACTGTGTGCAGAGCACTGCCGCAGCCTGAGAGACAGAGCAAAGCTAAAACAGGACAGCTGCTGGCGGAAGAGAGTGAGGAGACCGCACCGCTGATGTGCACTTACATAACGAGACCAACAACCCCTGTACCCCAATGTGCACTTACATAACGAGACCAACAACCCCTGTACCCCAATGTGCACTTACATAACGAGACCAACAACCCCTGTACCCCAATGTGCACTTACATAACGAGACCAACAACCCCTGTACCCCAATGTGCACTTACATAACGAGACCAACAACCTCTGTACCCCAATGTGCACTTACATAACGAGACCAACAACCCCTGTACCCCGATGTGCACTTACATAACGAGACCAACAACCCCTGTACCCCGATGTGCGCTTACATAACGAGACCAACAACCCCTGTACCCCGATGTGCACTTACATAACGAGACCAACAACCCCTGTACCCCGATGTGCACTTACATAACGAGACCAACAACCCCTGTACCCCGATGTGCACTTACATAACGAGACCAACAACGCCTGTACCCCGATGTGCACTTACATAACGAGACCAACAACCCCTGTACCCCAATGTGCACTTACATAACGAGACCAACAACCCCTGTACCCCAATGTGCACTTACATAACGAGACCAACAACCCCTGTACCCCGATGTGCACTTACATAACGAGACCAACAACCCCTGTACCCCGATGTGCACTTACATGCTCCGGTTTTCTGTTGATGTGCGCTCTAGTAACAGCTCACCGTGCGCATGCTCCGGTTTTCACACAGATGTATGTAAATTACGATTCAGTGTTTATTTTGTTGCGAGTAAGAAACTCCCCTAGGAAGAAATGCGCATGTCTGACTGGTATTGTGAATGCGCATGGTGATGACTGCTGTTTGATTGCCATCATGCGACACAGACTTCTGCACATGCGCAGTAAGGAGGGAAAATAACGCTAAGAGAAAAGACCTGTCGTCAACTAACATGAATCGCAATAAGGCTAATGCGATGCGGTCATAGAAAAAAAATAATAGTAGTCAACGTCACTTAGTCTATGATTTCTGAAACGGTGAGGGCGGTCTAGCGAAATTTAATTGAAAAATAAACCATGCGAATATGCTAGTTAAGGGATGACAAATTTAAATATACTTTGTGGTACACGCAAGATTTATAATTACTTTAGCTCTCGAGTGGAGCATTAAATAACACTCCACTCATAGGGGCCGAATTATCAAGCTCCTATAAAGACCGCTGCTCCATAACTTGTCAGCCTGCTCTGAGGCAGCGGACAGAAATCAACCCGATCGGGTTGATTGACACCCCCTGCTAGCGGCCAATTGGTCACAAATCTGCAGGGGGCGGCATTGCACAAGCAGCTCACCAGAACTGCTTGTGCAATGATAAATACCGACAGCGTATGCTGTCGGCATTTATCGATGTGTGACGGACATGATCCGCTACATGTAATCATGTCCTCTCACACTATGATAAATTGGCCTCGTAATCTGGCCCTAATAGTTTATATATGCACAGTATATATCAGTAATTAAGCACCACAATATACAAAAGGTCTGCACACACAATAAATGTTTATATATGCACAGTATATATCAGTAATTAAGCACCACAATACAAAAGGTCTGCACACACAATAAATGTTTATATATGCACAGTATATATCAGTAATTAAGCACCACAATACAAAAGGTCTGCACACACAATAAATGTTTATATATGCACAGTATATATCAGTAATTAAGCACCACAATACAAAAGGTCTGCACACACAATAAATGTTTATATATGCACAGTATATATTAGTAATTAAGTGCTACATTACAAAAGGTCTGCACACACAAATGTTTATATATACACAGTATATATCAGTAAATTAGTGCTGCATTACAAAAGGTCTGCACACACAATAAATGTTTATATATGCACAGTATATAAAAGTAATTAAGTGCTGAATTACATAAGGTCTGTGCACACAATAAATGTTTATATATGCACAGAATATATCAGTAATTAAGTGCTACATTACAAAAGGTCTGCACACACAAATGTTTATATATGCACAGTATATATCAGTAAATTAGTGCTGCATTACAAAAGGTCTGCACACACAATAAATGTTTATATATGCACAGTATATAAAAGTATTTAAGTGCTGAATTACATAAGGGATAAACCTCCTATTACGTCCTACGTTTTCAATAAAAACACAACACAACTGCTTTGGGGAAAAGACCGGTCACGGTCGCGTTTATTAAACAAATTGAATTCTGCCTAATCTAGCCAATAATTAGGCAGCTCAAATCAACCTATCCCTGAACTTGTAGCAAGTTCATTCCAGTTGGTGGCGGCATCTTCTTCTAGCTAACTAACCCCTACTTATTGACGGACAAGGCCCCTCCGATGTCTGCAGCGTGGCACAGGGGTTGCGCACGCTCATTGGCACAGTGAGAGAGATTTTGTTATGTAGAGCTCTTCGGCCTGCAGCTCTTTAAAAGGGGGGAGAGGAACCCCTAAGCTGGCACTTAGTGGGCGACACCTCTCCCTGTGTTCGGGCCGTCACTCTGCTCACACTGCGCCCGCTCCCAGGGCCTTGCCCGACCGCCAGCTAGGGCACAATTTCACCAACCCAGTAAGGCATCCTCTCCAAACGAATCGTCCAACACGTATGAGAGAGGTGGATGACTAAATTACAACCTCGGGCTTATGGGGCTGGTTCAACTAAACCTACCCCCGCCGAGGACTGACTTACCCTTAACCTAACTTGCCGCCACATACCTTCATCCAGGGACGGGCGGGCGGGGAAAGTTCTCCTCGAAGTCTGGAGGCAGGAAGAGGCCGAATCCACTGGAACAGGACCCTATAAAGGCAAGAGGTACACCCTCCCACACATTTGCAACATTGTAGCATACACACACTTCTAGAATCCTCCAGACTTCAAGTCAGCTATCCCTTAATTTTGCTACAGGCCCACTAGAGGGCCCTCCACTTCCATAAGGGATAAACCTCCTATTACGTCCTACGTTTTCAATAAAAACACAACACAACTGCTTTGGGGAAAAGACCGGTCACGGTCGCGTTTATTAAACAAATTGAATTCTGCCTAATCTAGCCAATAATTAGGCAGCTCAAATCAACCTATCCCTGAACTTGTAGCAAGTTCATTCCAGTTGGTGGCGGCATCTTCTTCTAGCTAACTAACCCCTACTTATTGACGGACAAGGCCCCTCCGATGTCTGCAGCGTGGCACAGGGGTTCCGCACGCTCATTGGCACAGTGAGAGAGATTTTGTTATGTAGAGCTCTTCGGCCTGCAGCTCTTTAAAAGGGGGGAGAGGAACCCCTAAGCCGGCACTTAGTGGGCGACACCTCTCCCTGTGTTCGGGCCGTCACTCTGCTCACACTGCGCCCGCTCCCAGGGCCTTGCCCGACCGCCACAAAAGACGCCTCTTGCCGCCACACTTAACCAACATAGCCCTTAAATAACAGTATAACAATATAACATACAACCAAATTCAACTTTTTTTTTTTTTTTTTTTATATATAAATAACGCTGTGTTAACAACGGTCGGATGCCAACCATAGCACAGAACTTTGAAACTACTAATGCCCTAATAAATGTTCATTTTAAACAACCGATGAGATGGCTGTCTTAAGGTTAGCCAGGAAAATGTCCAACCCGACGTCCGCCAGGTGAACCCCATCCGGTCGGTAAAGGGCCTTCTTGTCGGCCGTAATAGTGTCATGCCTAATGACGAAACCTCCCACGGCCGTGACCGCTCTCCCCACTTCCCTATTAACTTTCTTGCGGACATTGTACGCTGCCCTCTGTGTCACAATGTGACGCCAACGCAGCCGTGCAACCACGTTAGACCAACCTATCCGCACATCCTGAAGCCATGTGCACACCCACTTAATGTCCGCAACCATAATCCGTATTAAATCCAACACGGGAATGGATCCCAAGTCATTTCCGCCCAGATGCACAACAATCACTTGAGGCTTTCCCCACCTCCTATGTGCATCCTGTAACAGAGCGGGAAGCTCCCTCCAATTAAGACCCCTGCGCCCGAGCCAGCGAATGTTAGCCCTGGATGCTGCCAATCCTAGCTGCTGCCCTCCCGGGGAATGATGCGCCCTGATAGCCGCCCAGTGGATAAAGGAGTGCCCAATAATCCACACGCGCACCGGGGTCTTTCCTGTACCTATAACAACATGGATGGGGACAATGAAATGGTGACAAACCACTGGCAATACCCCTTTCTCACCCCCCCCACTCCCCACCAAGTCGGGAAGGAATCAAGAGGTTACACACCTTACACACCCTCATCACTAAGCATGCAATGGGCGAATATAGCCCCTATATCGCTCAGACTTCCAACGCCCCATTTTCTTAATGACCGCCTGCGACGACCCCAAGGCCGCAGCACTAGTCGCTGCCCCGATGCGGAATGAATGCGGCGCAATCTTAGATGGATCCAATCCCGCTGCCGCTGCCACTTTGGCAAGCACTTTGCGGAACTGGAAAGCTGAAAGTGAACTACCGTCCTCGTGCACGAGAAACTGTAGTCCTCCGACCGGCCGTACATGGCAATAATCCGCCACGCTCGATACCGGGCAGCACTCTGTGTATTCGTGTCTGGCTAAAGGCAACCAGGCCCCTTTCCCATCCTGATCAGTTTTGGATCTGGGAATGAGCAAGAGCACGCAATCGTCCGTGGTCCTTACGTGCCCCACTTTAATACCGCCTACCTCCCCTCTTGTGGAGGATTCGACCACTTCGCCTATCCTCAGCGCCCCCGCAAATGCCAGCGCGAAAGCAGCCCGAAACAAGACCGCCTCGTAGGCTGAACTGCACACTGCCCCCAGATTTACCACCAACGAGCGCAATCTTTCCGTCGTGATCGGCTCCCTCCGATCCTCTGCGGGTGGGGCCAACCGGCCCCATCCCTTCAAGATCTGCCTTAATAGAAAAGTACCTGTATAATCCCTGAAACCTAAGGCTTTATTGAAAAAGGACAATGCCGCTAACCTGCTCAAAGCTGACAATCTGGACATACCCTCAAGCTTCAAGCACGCAAGCCATTCTAGAACGTGTACCTGAGACGCCTGACACAACAAGAAGCCCTTCTGCAAGCTGAAACGCTCCCATGCCCTCCAATGCGCCGAATACGCAGCCCACGTCTTAGGAGCCAGCGATGCCCTGATCATGGGGAGGATGGACTCCCAACCCCCGCCAGCTGCCAAAGGAAAAGAGGGCACGTTAGACCCTCAGCTGCCGCCCTCGGGGCTACCCTTCTAAACTGATCCCATTGAAATCTGGAAAGGGCATCTGCTATCACATTGCTCACCCCTGGGACGTGCCGTGCTGTGAAGCGAACATTAAGCTGCAAACACCGCAAGACGAGGTGCCGTAGGTAGGTCACCACCACCGGTGAGGTTGCTGACAACCTGTTTATGGCGTATACCACGCTCATATTGTCTGACCAGAAGATTACTGACCGATTTGACAGCCTCTCTCCCCATAGTTCTATTGCTACCACAATAGGGAAGAGTTCTAGCATCGTAAGGTTACGCGTGAGACCCGCGGCAGCCCAGCCCTCTGGCCATGGCTCCGCACTCCAGTCTCCGTCTAAATAGGCTCCATAGCCAAACCCGCCCGCGGCATCCGTGAACAGATGCAAGGCTTGATTGGAAATGGGCCCGTCTCTCCAAAGGCAGACCCCGTTAAAATGAACAAGGAACCTCTCCCAAACTCTCAGGTCGTCCCTCATCTCCTCTGTCACCCGACGCTTGTGGCTAAGCGTCCGAGGCCCCTTCAATTGAGCTTCTAACCTGCGGTTGAAGACCCTCCCCATGGGGATCGCCCTCCCCGCAAAGTTAAGCAATCCCAGAAGGGATTGCAGCTCAGTAATGGAGATATGCTCCGCGCGACATGCTGATTGAACCGCCCCAAGTAGGCGGTCGACTTTATCTTTTGGGAGCCGGCATAGGGAGGCAACAGTGTCGATCTCTATGCCTAGGAACGTCAGGCAGGTACATGGTCCCTGCGTTTTTTCGTGCGCGAGCGGCACTCCAAACTCTGCTGTAATATCCTGCATCACCCGCATCAATGCCGCACATTCGTCAGTATCTGGACCCCCTACCAGCAGGAAATCATCCAGGTAGTGAGCCACGGCCCCGCCCCCAGACGCCCTCTGCACTACCCAGTGCAGGAAGGAGCTGAAGCATTCAAAAAGGGCACATGACAAGGAGCAGCCCATGGGCAAACACCTGTCAACAAAAAATTCACCCTCGAACTTCATCCCCATCAGCCGGAATGAGGAAGGATGAAGTGGGAGCAAGCGGAAGGCGGACTCAATGTCCAGCTTGGCCATCAAGGCCCCGCGACCCCGAGAGCGAACCACCTCCAGTGCCTCGTCAAAGGACTGATAATGCACGGAACTGAGGTCCGGATCTATCGCATCGTTCACTGACGCCCCCTTGGGATAAGACAAGTGGTGAATGAGCCTGTACTTCCCCTTCTCCCGCTTGGGAACTACCCCCAGTGGAGAGACTACTAGATCCGCGATTGGTCGTTCCCGAAATGGGCCGACCACCCTCCCCAGCCTCAGTTCCTTATCCAGCTTCTCCCTCACTACGTGCGGGAACTCATAAGCTGACTTTAGGTTACGGTGGACGGAGGACCCAGTTACTTGCGATGTAATCGGTATCCTAAACCCCACCCTCAATCCCGACGACAGGACTGCCGCTGCCTCGCCGTCAGGATACAGCGCCAGCCACGGCGCCATCCTCTCGTACCTAAGTGGAGTTGGGGCCCTTGCCCCCAGGTCCCCCTCTACTAATCGGGGAGGGTGCACCGGCTCCCCTTCTATTCGCGCATTCTGCCCCCGGGTGGGGTCCGCTGCAAAACTTGCAGATGTGCCGAAAGGAGCAATTTGCTCCCCTGTCACACTGCTTGTCCTGGAATTTCCAGCACTCCCTCCCCCGCCTCTTCGGGCGCGGAAAGGACCGCTGCGTCCCAGGCTTCGCCGCCCCGGTTGGCGAAGTAGACCTCTCGCGCCCCAACTTAGACCACAGGTGCATATCTTGCGTCCCGAAGTGTAAGATGTGGTTACCCACCATTTTCTTGCGAAACGCCACATCGTAGTCCCGCCAAGCACCTTCCCTGAACCTTTTGTAAATATCACCAATAGTGTCTTGATATTTAAAAAGGTTATGCCCCTGAGTCGGCCACCTATCAACATAGCAGGACGCCAACACCCTATATCCAGCCTGCCATTCCTCATAAGTTTCCTGGCGCCTAACTTTCTTGGGGCCCGAGCCCTCGGCCGCCCTCTCCTTAGCTCTACAGGCTTCCGGAGTGAGTTCGTAGATATTCACATATCTACCCTCTTGGATCTTTTTAATCACTTTAGCCTTCAAATGGCCGTAAAGTGAGTGGACTAGGCATGGGTAGGAATCCCCATGCACCGCCACTTTTCTTGATGCCACCTGCCCCGCCGGCGCAACTCCCGCTTGCGCTAAGGAATTGTTCTCCACGACGCCCTGCGTGCCTGCCTTCGCCTGCACCTGCGCTGCCACTAATTTTTTAATCATTCTAAACATTTGTTGTTGGCCCTTTCCCACTAAACCCAGCCCTGCCTCGCTATCAGAACCTGAGTCACTAGAGGAAGACCCCATGTTAGTGTGTGTAATATCAGTGATTGTGCACTCACCAGCTTGAGACAGCTGCTGCGACACTCCTTCCGATGGCTGTGGTTGTCCGCCTTCTGAAATGCTAGCAAGTCCCACAGCTCCTCCATTTGCCATGCAATGGCCGCTTGTACCAGCCTCCATTCTGCGTTCAGCACCTGATGACACCTGAGGAGACAAAACAGACTGGGGAGTACTCTGAGTGACGAAGAGGGCCCCAGATGGGGCCGCACCCTCCTTTTCGACACCCCTAGCCCTCTCTTGCACCCCAAGTGCTGCAGCCACCGCCCTTCTAATCAAATCCTCCTGAACACCCAATGCCTGACTAACGCATTCTCTCACCTCGCGCTGTACCTCAGCAGCGATCTGCGCACTGTCCACACGTGCATTCACACCCCTCAACTGGCCCTGCCTAGAAGCATCTACATTACCTATAGTACCTGACCCAAGAGTCACATTTTCATTGCCTTGTCTATTAGCTATCTGCTCCCTCTGCTGCTCAGGGGCCTGTTGCGGACGTACCGCTTCTTGAAAGTAGGGGGCATCATTTGCACCTAAACTTTGTCCCCTGCAAACTCTCACACTTTGCTCCTGACTCTGTGGCTGATCTCTCATGATAAGATCCCTGTTCATACCGGCAACAGCACCATTCGAGCCACTACCCCTCAGCACCACAACCTCCGCTTCTATTGGAGGTATAACCTGCTGCCTGTGACCCATGGGGTCCCCATCTGCCGTGATGGCGTCATCTGCGCCTCTAACACATGAGCCTCTCACCTGCCGCCTATGCTCCTCGCCTGCAGCCACACTCACCACCTGCCCGGTACCCGCCCCCCTGCCCCCTGCGGCCGTCGTCGCCACCCGGAGTCTCCCCAACTTACTAGGGGCTGCTCCGGAAGGCTCCTCCGGCTGGTCAGCAGGGCGGCGTTGTGTGCGCGTGCGACCGCGCTCCTCCCCAGAAGAAGATCCGTCAGAGGGGGAGGAGACGCGATGCACGTTACGTGCGGGGGCGTGGCCACGCCCCACGCTGCTAGAAGGCCTCAAGCCCGCCCGGCCGCGGCAGCCACCGGCAATAACCCCAGACCCTCCGGCACCATCCAGGCCCTGCACTATGCCGCCCGACCCCCCGGCCAGAGGCCAGAGACTGGGCAAGGGCCAAGACAGTGGCCAGAGCGCCCGGCGGAAGCGCCGGGAGCTGCTGCATAAGGGCCCCAATGTCTGCTCCATGCTCCCCAGCTCCCCCTACCTCAGGCCCAGTCCTAGCAGAAACCTGGGCAGAATCAACACTGGGAACCGCTCTCCCTGCTCCTCTTCCCCTAGCCCTGGTGCTTGCCCCGGCCCCCGCCCTGCTAGAAGGGGTGTAACTGAGCTCCCTCCTAACCCTCTGTCTAGTAGCAATGGAGGGCCTACTGGGAACCCTAACTTGGGGGGTAGGGGGTACCACATCATCCAGGTCTGACTCCTCATTTTCTCCTGCAGGTCTCTTTCTTCTTGAAGGCTCCACCACCGCATCCCTGTACCTCCTGGGAGGCAAAGAAGTACGCCTGGCACGCTTCATGATCCCTGGGGCCTAAAGTTCAAGATATCCAGCACAGAAGAAAGTTCTCCTCGAAGTCTGGAGGCAGGAAGAGGCCGAATCCACTGGAACAGGACCCTATAAAGGCAAGAGGTACACCCTCCAACACATTTGCAACATTGTAGCATACACACACTTCTAGAATCCTCCAGACTTCAAGTCAGCTATCCCTTAATTTTGCTACAGGCCCACTAGAGGGCCCTCCACTTCCATAAGGTCTGTGTACACAATAAATGTTTATATATGCACAGTGTATATCAGTAATTAAGTGCTGCATTGCATAAGGTCTGCACACACTATAAATGTTTATATATGCACAGTATATATCAGTAATTAAGCACCACAATACAAAAGGTCTGCACACACAATAAATGTTTATATTTGTACAGTTTATCAGCAATTAAGTGCTGCATTACAAAAGGTCTGCACACACAAATGTTTATATATATATATATATATATACACAGTATATATCCGTAATTAAGTGCCTCATTACAAAAGCTTTGTGCACAGAATAAATGTTTATAGATATACACTCACCGGCCACTTTATTAGGTACACCTGTTCAATTGCTTTTTAACACAAATTGCTAATCAGCCAATCACATGGCAGCAACTCAGTGTATTTAGATGTGGTGAAGACGATTTGCTGAAGTTCAAACCAAGCATCAGAATGGGGAAGAAAGGGGATTTAAGTAACTTTGAACGTGGCATGGTTGTTGGTGCCAGACGGGCTGGTCTGAGTATTTCAAAAACTGCTGATCTACTGGGATTTTCAAGCACAACCACCTCTAGGGTTTACAGAGAATGGTCCGAAAAAAAGAAAATATCCAGTGAACGGCAGTTGTGTGGATGAAAATACCTTGTTTATGTCAGAGGTCAGTGGAGAATGGGCAGACTGGTTCGAGATGGAAGAAAGGCAACAGTAACTTAATTAACCAATCGTTACAACCAAGGTATGCAGAATACCATCTCTGAACGCACAACACATCGAACCTTGATGCAGATGGGCTACGGCAGCAGAAGACCACACCGGGTGCCACCCCTGTCAGCTAAGAACAGGAAACTTGGACAATAGAAGATTGGAAAAACGTTTTCAGGTCTGATAAGTCTAGATTTCAGCTGGGACATTCAGATGGTAGGGTCAGAATTTGGCGCAAACAACATGAAAGCATGGATCCATCTTACCTTGTATCAACTGTTCAGGCAAGATTGTCAGGGTTGGACACAAGAGAGGAAAGAACCTCTCGAAAGACTGCACTTATAGCACTCTATGCCTGCTATAGAGTGCTATAAGTGCAGTCTTTCGAGAGGTTCTTTCCTCTCTTGTGTCCAATATATTACAAACTGCACAGCACCAACTTTTCTTTTACAATAAATAATAAGACATGAATATATTGCATGTCAACTAATTGAAACTCAGAAAAGGTTGCCGGTGTGGTGCCACTGTATTTGTGTTGTAGTAAGATTGTCAGGGTGCCAGGAATCAGACTGAGACGAGAAGTGCAAAAATAATCATACCTTTATTAATAGCAAAAAATAATAAAAAAGTCCACAAGTCAAATAACAAGCCAGGAGTCAAAACCAGAGCTGGTAGTCAGACAAGCCGAGTAAGGAACCAAAGCGAATAGCCAGATGAGCCGGAATCAGGAACAAGGAAAACAGCAGAGTCAGGAACAAGCCAGGGATCAGGAAGGACGTCAGGCAGCCAGGTAATACACAGGAACTCTCACAAACAGGTCTGAGACAACGCAAAGGCAAAGCATACTGAACAGAGGCCCTTTAAATAATAAGTGATGACATCACAATTCTGAGACTGCATCCTGTCTCGCATGGATGATGCACACCAGTCTGGCCATAAAAGGAAGTGCAGGAAATGAGCAGCACCCCCCACAATGCTCCATAGTCAGGAAGAGAGGTGAGTAAAATGGCTGCCAGCAGCACATGGCAAACACAACAGGGAAAAAACCCTGACAAAGATGTAGTGGTGGTGTAATGGTGTGGGGGATATTTTCTTGGCACACTTTGGGCCCCTTATTACCAGTTGAGCATCATTTAAACTCCACAGCCTACCTGAGTATTGTTGCTGTCCATGTCCATCCATTTATGACTACAGTGTACCCATCATCTGATGGCTACTAACAGCAGGCTAATGCACCATGTTACAGAGCTCAAATCATCTCAAACTTGTTTCTTGAATATGACAATGAGTTCACTGTACTCCAATGGCCTCCACAGTCACCAGATCTTAATCCAATAGAGCACCTTTGGGATGTGCTGGAACGGGAGATTCGCATCATGGATGTTCAGCCGACAAATCTCCAGCAACTGCGTGATGCTATCATGTCAATATCGACCAAAATCTCTAGGGAATGTTTCCCAACACCTTGTTGAATCTATGCCATGAAGAATTAAAGCAGTTCTGAAGGCAAAAGGGGTCCCAACCCGGTACTAGCAAGGTGTACCTAATAAATTGGCTGGTGAGTGTACAGTATATATCAGTAATTAAGCACCATATTACAAAAGGTGTGTGCACACAATACATGTTTATATATGTACACTATATATCAGTAATTAAGAGATGCATTAAAACAGGTATGTGCACACAATATAGGTTTATATATGCACAGTATATTTTGCAAACCATGGACCTACTCCTTGAAAACTCTTTTGAGTTTAATTATGTTATATATATATATATATATATATATATATGTCACTGTGTTGCATTTTGCAAGGTGATAGTGCTGAATCCTGCAGGGTACATACACTTCAGTCTCTCTCGGAAAACCACAATTTTGTAAGATAAAGGTGCACTCTTTGACAATCTTTACAGCTTCTCTGTGGGACTTTACCTATGTATTTAAAGGGACACTGAACCCAAAATTTTCTTTTGTGATTCAGATAAAGCATGAAATTTTAAGCAACTTTCTAATTGACTCCTATTATCAAAGTTTCTTCATTCTCTTGGTATCTTTATTTGAAATGCAAGAATGTAAGTTTAGATGCCGGCCCATTTTTGGTGAACAATCTGGGTTGTCCTTGCTGATTGGTGGATAAATTAATCCACCAATAAAAAAGTGCTGTCCAGAGTTCTAAACAAAAAAAAGGTTTAGATGCCTTCTTTTTTTTTAAAAGATAGCAAGAGAACGAAGACAAATTGATAATAGGAATAAATTTGAAAGTTGCTTAAAATTGCTGCTCTATCTGAATCACAAAAGAAAAAATTTGGGTTCAGTGTCCCTTTAAACCTTTTGTGGGACATAAACACTAAGAAGTTGAATTATCCAATGTCTGTCAGACCTGATCCGACAGTGCGGATCAGATCCGACAGACATCGCTGAATGCGGAGAGCTATACGCTCTCCATATTCAGCATTAAACCAGCAGCTCACAAGAGCTGCTGGTGCAACGCCACCCCCTGCAGACTCGCGCCAGCAGGGGGTGTCAATCAACCCGATCGTACTCGATCGGGTTGAATTCCGGCGATTCCTGTCCGACTCATCAGAGCAGGCGGACAGGGTTATGTAGCAGCGGTCTGAAGACTCGCCAGAAACACGGGCCCTCAAGATCCATCCGGAGCTTGATAAATGGGCCCCTAAGGATCACTAATGCTCTAATACATTAGATTATGTCATGTTTGCATTAGAAGAAATTGATTTAAATTAAAGGGAAAAGGAGCTAAATGCATAATAAACTGAATATTTATCATGAAATTATTTAGTGAGTATCATGTCCCTTTAATGCAGTAAAACATGACAGGTAGACAATCAGCATAGAGCACGTGCTGCTGCATGATGGGACAAATACTTAGTGCTACACTGCGTCTGTGAAGTGATGACTCACCGCTGACTCACTGTGTGCAGAGCACTGCCGCAGCCTGAGAGACAGAGCAAAGCTAAAACAGGACAGCTGCTGGCGGAAGAGAGTGAGGAGACCGCACCGCTGATGTGCACTTACATAACGAGACCAACAACCCCTGTACCCCAATGTGCACTTACATAACAAGACCAACAACCCCTGTACCCCGATGTGCACTTACATAACGAGACCAACAACCCCTGTACCCCGATGTGCACTTACATAACGAGACCAACAACCCCTGTACCCCGATGTGCATTTACATAACGAGACCAACAACCCCTGTACCCCGATGTGCATTTACATAACGAGACCAACAACCTCTGTACCCCGATGTGCACTTACATAACGAGACCAACAACCCCTGTACCCCGATGTGCACTTACATAACGAGACCAACAACCCCTGTACCCCGATGTGCATTTACATAACGAGACCAACAACCCCTGTACCCCGATGTGCACTTACATAACGAGACCAACAACCCCTGTACCCCGATGTGCACTTACATAACGAGACCAACAACCCCTGTACCCCGATGTGCACTTACATAACGAGACCAACAACCCCTGTACCCCGATGTGCACTTACATAACGAGACCAACAACCTCTGTACCCCGATGTGCACTTACATAACGAGACCAACAACCCCTGTACCCCAATGTGCACTTACATAACGAGACCAACAACCTCTGTACCCCGATGTGCACTTACATAACAAGACCAACAACCTCTGTACCCCGATGTGCACTTACATAACGAGAACAACCCCTGTACCCCGATGTGCACTTACATAACGAGACCAACAACCCTGTACCCCGATGTGCATTTACATAACGAGACCAACAACCCCTGTACCCCGATGTGCACTTACATAACGAGACCAACAACCCCTGTACCCTGATTTGGGTTCAGTGTCCCTTTAAACCTTTTGTGGGACATAAACACTAAGAAGTTGAATTATCCAATGTCTGTCAGACCTGATCCGACAGTGCGGATCAGATCCGACAGACATCACTGAATGCGGAGAGCTATACGCTCTCCATATTCAGCATTAAACCAGCAGCTCACAAGAGCTGCTGGTGCAACGCCACCCCCTGCAGACTCGCGCCAGCAGGGGGTGTCAATCAACCCGATCGTACTCGATCGGGTTGAATTCCGGCGATTCCTGTCCGACTCATCAGAGCAGGCGGACAGGGTTATGTAGCAGCGGTCTGAAGACTCGCCAGAAACACGGGCCCTCAAGATCCATCCGGAGCTTGATAAATGGGCCCCTAAGGATCACTAATGCTCTAATACATTAGATTATGTCATGTTTGCATTAGAAGAAATTGATTTAAATTAAAGGGAAAAGGAGCTAAATGCATAATAAACTGAATATTTATCATGAAATTATTTAGTGAGTATCATGTCCCTTTAATGCAGTAAAACATGACAGGTAGACAATCAGCATAGAGCACGTGCTGCTGCATGATGGGACAAATACTTAGTGCTACACTGCGTCTGTGAAGTGATGACTCACCGCTGACTCACTGTGTGCAGAGCACTGCCGCAGCCTGAGAGACAGAGCAAAGCTAAAACAGGACAGCTGCTGGCGGAAGAGAGTGAGGAGACCGCACCGCTGATGTGCACTTACATAACGAGACCAACAACCCCTGTACCCCAATGTGCACTTACATAACGAGACCAACAACCCCTGTACCCCAATGTGCACTTACATAACGAGACCAACAACCCCTGTACCCCAATGTGCACTTACATAACGAGACCAACAACCCCTGTACCCCAATGTGCACTTACATAACGAGACCAACAACCTCTGTACCCCAATGTGCACTTACATAACGAGACCAACAACCCCTGTACCCCGATGTGCACTTACATAACGAGACCAACAACCCCTGTACCCCGATGTGCGCTTACATAACGAGACCAACAACCCCTGTACCCCGATGTGCACTTACATAACGAGACCAACAACCTCTGTACCCCGATGTGCACTTACATAATGAGACCAACAACCCCTGTACCCCGATGTGCACTTACATAACGAGACCAACAACGCCTGTACTCCGATGTGCACTTACATAACGAGACCAACAACCCCTGTACCCCAATGTGCACTTACATAACGAGACCAACAACCCCTGTACCCCGATGTGCACTTACATAACGAGACCAACAACCCCTGTACCCCGATGTGCACTTACATAATGAGACCAACAACCCCTGTACCCCAATGTGCACTTACATAACGAGACCAACAACCCCTGTACCCCGATGTGCACTTACATAACGAGACCAACAACCCCTGTACCCCGATGTGCACTTACATAACGAGACCAACAACCCCTGTACCCCGATGTGCACTTACATAACGAGACCAACAACCCCTGTACCCCGATGTGCACTTACATAACGAGACCAACAACCCCTGTACCCCGATGTGCACTTACATAACGAGACCAACAACCCCTGTACCCCGATGTGCACTTACATAACGAGACCAACAACCCCTGTACCCCGATGTGCACTTACATAACGAGACCAACAACCTCTGTACCCCAATGTGCACTTACATAACGAGACCAACAACCCCTGTACCCCGATGTGCACTTACATAACGAGACCAACAACCCCTGTACCCCGATGTGCACTTACATAACGAGACCAACAACCCCTGTACCCCGATGTGCACTTACATAACGAGACCAACAACCCCTGTACCCCGATGTGCACTTACATAACGAGACCAACAACCCCTGTACCCCGATGTGCACTTACATAACGAGACCAACAACCCCTGTACCCCGATGTGCACTTACATAACGAGACCAACAACCCCTGTACCCCGATGTGCACTTACATAACGAGACCAACAACCCCTGTACCCCGATGTGCACTTACATAACAAGACCAACAACCCCTGTACCCCGATGTGCACTTACATAACGAGACCAACAACCCCTGTACCCCGATGTGCACTTACATAACGAGACCAACAACCCCTGTACCCCGATGTGCATTTACATAACGAGACCAACAACCCCTGTACCCCGATGTGCATTTACATAACGAGACCAACAACCTCTGTACCCCGATGTGCACTTACATAACGAAACCAACAACCCCTGTACCCCGATGTGCACTTACATAACGAGACCAACAACCCCTGTACCCCGATGTGCATTTACATAACGAGACCAACAACCCCTGTACCCCGATGTGCACTTACATAACGAGACCAACAACCCCTGTACCCCGATGTGCACTTACATAACGAGACCAACAACCCCTGTACCCCGATGTGCACTTACATAACGAGACCAACAACCCCTGTACCCCGATGTGCACTTACATAACGAGACCAACAACCCCTGTACCCCAATGTGCACTTACATAACGAGACCAACAACCTCTGTACCCCGATGTGCACTTACATAACAAGACCAACAACCTCTGTACCCCGATGTGCACTTACATAACGAGAACAACCCCTGTACCCCGATGTGCACTTACATAACGAGACCAACAACCCTGTACCCCGATGTGCATTTACATAACGAGACCAACAACCCCTGTACCCCGATGTGCACTTACATAACAAGACCAACAACCCCTGTACCCTGATGTGCACTTACATAACGAGACCAACAACCCCTGTACCCCGATGTGCACTTACAAAACGAGACCAACAACCTCTGTACCCCGATGTGCACTTACATAACAAGACCAACAACCCCTGTACCCCGATGTGCACTTACATAACGAGACCAACAACCCCTGTACCCCGATGTGCACTTACATAACGAGATCAACAACCCTGTACCCCGATGTGCACTTACATAACGAGACCAACAACCCCTGTACCCTGGCGTGCAACAATATATCCAGCAATCCCATCTGCTACATTATACCCAGTAATCCCATCTGCTACATTATACCCAGTAATCTAATCTGCTACATTATACCCAGTAATCCCATCTGATATATTATACCCAGTAATCCCATCTGATACATTATACCCAGTAATCCCATCTGCTACATTATACCCAGTAATCCCATCTGATACATTATACCCAGTAATCCCATCTGCTACATTATACCCAGTAATCCCATCTGATATATTATACCCAGTAATTCCATCTGCTACATTATACCCAGTAATCCAATATACTACAATATACCCAGTAATCCCACCTGCTACATTATACCCAGTACTCCCATATACTACATTATACCCAGCAATCCCATCTGCTACATTATACCCAGTAATCCCATCTGATACATTATACCCAGTACTCCCATATACTACATTATACCCAGTAATCCCATCTGATACATTATACCCAGTACTCCCATATACTACATTATACCCAGTAATCCCATCTGATACATTATACCCAGTAATCCCATATACTAAATTATACCCAGTAATCCCATCTGATACATTATACCCAGTAATCCCATCTGCTACATTATACCCAGTAATCCCATCTGATACATTATACCCAGTAATCCCATCTGCTACATTATACCAAGTAATCCCATCTGCTACATTATACCCAGTAATCCTATCTGATACATTATACCCAGTAATCTAATCTGCTACATTATACCCAGTAATCCCATCTGATATATTATACCCAGTAATCCCATCTGATATATTATACCCAGTAATCCCATCTGCTACATTATACCCAGTAATCCCAAATACTACATTATACCCAGTTATCCCATCTGATACATTATACCCAGTAATCCCAAATACTACATTATACCCAGTAATCCCATCTGATACATTATACCCAGTAATCCCATCTGCTACATTATACCCAGTAATCGCATCTGATACATTATACCCAGTAATCTAATCTGCTACATTATACCCAGTAATCCCATCTGATATATTATACCCAGTAATCCCATCTGCTACATTATACCCAGTAATCCCAAATACTACATTATACCCAGTAATCCCATCTGCTACATTATACCCAGTAATCCCATCTGCTACATTATACCAAGTAATCCCATCTGCTACATTATACCCAGTAATCCTATCTGATACATTATACCCAGTAATCCCATATACTACATTATACCCAGTAATCCAATCTGCTACATTATACCCAGTAATCCCAACTGATACATTATACCCAGTAATCCCATCTGATACATTACACCCAGTAATCCCATCTGTTACATTATACCCAGTAATCCCATCTGCTACATTATACCCAGTAATCCCATCTGATACATTATACCCAGTAATCCCAAATACTACATTATACCCAGTAATCCCATCTGATACATTATACCCAGTAATCCCATCTGCTACATTATACAAAGTAATCCCATCTGCTACATTATACCAAGTAATCCCATCTGCTACATTATACCCAGTAATCCTATCTGATACATTATACCCAGTAATCCCATATACTACATTATACTCAGTAATCCAATCTGCTACATTATACCCAGTAATCCAATCTGCTACATTATACCCAGTAATCCTATCTGATACATTATACCCAGTAATCCCATATACTACATTATACCCAGTAATCCAATCTGATACATTATACCCAGTAATCCCATCTGATACATTACACCCAGTAATCCCATCTGTTACATTATACCCAGTAATCCCATCTGCTACATTATACCCAGTAATCCCATCTGATACATTATACCAGTAATCCCATATGCTACATTATACCCAGTAATCCCATCTGATACATTATACCCAGTAATCCCATCTGATATATTAAACCCAGTAATCCTATCTGATACATTATACCCAGTAATCCCATCTGTTACATTATACCCAGTAATCCAATATACTACAATATACTCAGTAATCCCACCTGCTACATTATACCCAGTACTCCCATATACTACATTATACCCAGCAATCCCATCTGCTACATTATACCCAGTAATCCCATCTGATACATTATACCCAGTACTCCCATATACTACATTATACCCAGTAATCCCATCTGATACATTATACCCAATACTACATTATACCCAGTAATCCCATCTACTAAATTATACCCAGTAATCCCATCTGATACATTATACCCAGTAATCCCATCTGATATGTTATACTCAGTAATCCTATCTGCTACATTATACCCAGTAATCCCATTTGATACATTATACCCAGTAATCCCATCTGCTACATTATACCCAGTAATCCCATCTGCTACATTATACCCAGTAATCCCATCTGATACATTATACCCAGTAATCCCATCTGCTACATTATACGCAGTAATCCCATATACTACATTATACCCAGTAATCCCATATGCTACATTATACCCAGTAATCCCATCTGCTACATTATACCCAGTAATCCCATCTGCTACATAATGTATAATACCCAGTAATCCCATATACTACATTATACCCAGTAATCACATCTGCTACATTATACCCAGTAATCCCATATACTACATTATACCCAGTAATCCCATCTGCTACATTATACTCAGTAATCCCATCTGCAACATTATACCCAGTAATCCCATCTGCTATGTTGTACCCAGTAATCCCATCTGCAACATTATATCCAGTAATCACATCTGCTACATTATACCCAGTAATCTTATCTGCTACATTATACTCAGTAATCCCATCTGCTACATTATACCCAGTAATCCCATCTGCTACATTATACCCAGTAATCCCATCTGCTACATTATACCCAGTAATCACATCTGCTACATTATACCCAGTAATCCCATCTGCTACATTATACCCAGTAATCCCAAATACTACATTATACCCAGTAATCACATCTGCTACATTATACTCAGTAATCCCATGTACTACATTATACCCAGTAATCCCATCTATAACATTATACCCAGTAATCCCATCTGATACATTATACCCAGTAATCCCATCTGCTACATTATACCCAGTAATCCCATCTGCTACATTATACCCAGTAATCCCATTTGCTACATTATACCCAGTAATCTAATCTGCTACATTATACCCAGTAATCCCATCTGATATATTATACCCAGTAATCCCATCTGCTACATTATACCCAGTAATCCCAAATACTACATTATACCCAGTAATCCCATCTGATACATTATACCCAGTAATCCCATCTGCTACATTATACCCAGTAATCCCATTTGATACATTATACCCAGTAATCCCATCTGATACATTATACCCAGTAATCCCATCTGCTACATTATACCCAGTAATCCCATCTGCTACACTATACCCAGTAATCCCATATACTACATTATACCCAGTAATCCCATATACTACATTATACCCAGTAATCCCATCTGCTACATTATACACAGTAATCCCATCTGCTACATTATACACAGTAATCCCATCTGCTACATTATACCCAGTAATCCCAAATACTACATTATACGCAGTAATCCCATATACTACATTATACCCAGTAATCCCATATACTACATTATACCCAGTAATCCCACCTGCTACACTATACCCAGTAATCCCATAACATACATTATACCCAGTAATCCCATAAAATACATTATACCCAGTAATCCCATATACTACATTATACCCAGTAATCCCATATGTTACATTATATCCAGTAATCCCATCTGATACATTATACACAGTAACCCATATACTACATTATACCCAGAAATCCAATATGCTACATTATACCCAGTAATCCCATATGCTACATTATACCCAGTAACCCATATACTACATTATACCCAGTACTCTGATATGCTACATTATACCCAGTAATCCCATCTCCTACATTATACCCAGTAATCCCATCTGCTACATTATTCCCAGTAATCACATCTGCTACATTATACCCAGTACTCTGATATGATACATTATACCAGTAATCCCATCTGCAACATTATACCCAGTAATCTCATTTTATACATTATACCCAGTAATCCCATCTGATACATTATACCCAGTAATCCCATCTGCTACATTATACCCAGTAATCCCATTTGATACATTATACAAAGTAATCTCATCTGATACATTATACCCAGTAATCCCATATACTACATTTTACCCAGTAATACCATCTGCAACATTATACCCAGTAATCCCATATGCTGCATTATACCCAGTAATCCCATCTGCAACATTATACCCAGTAATCTAATCTGCTACATTATACCCAGTAATCCCATCTGATATATTATACCCAGTAATCCCATCTGCTACATTATACCCAGTAATCCCAAATACTACATTATACCCAGTAATCCCATCTGATACATTATACCCAGTAATCCCATCTGCTACATTATACCCAGTAATCCCATCTGTAACATTATACCCAGTAATCCCATCTGATACATTATACCCAGTAATCCCATCTGATACATTATACCCAGTAATCCCATCTGTAACATTATACCCAGTAATCCCATCTGCTACACTATACCCAGTAATCCCATATACTACATTATACCCAGTAATCCCATCTGCTACATTATACCCAGTAATCCCATCTGATACATTATACACAGTAATCCCATCTGCTACATTATACACAGTAATCCCATCTGCTACATTATACCCAGTAATCCCAAATACTACATTATACGCAGTAATCCCATATACTACATTATACCCAGTAATCCCATATACTACATTATACCCAGTAATCCCACCTGCTACACTATACCCAGTAATCCCATAACATACATTATACCCAGTAATCCCATAAAATACATTATACCCAGTAATCCCATATACTACATTATACCCAGTAATCCCATATGTTACATTATATCCAGTAATCCCATCTGATACATTATACACAGTAACCCATATACTACATTATACCCAGAAATCCAATATGCTACATTATACCCAGTAATCCCATATGCTACATTATACCCAGTAACCCATATACTACATTATACCCAGTACTCTGATATGCTACATTATACCCAGTAATCCCATCTCCTACATTATACCCAGTAATCCCATCTGCTACATTATTCCCAGTAATCACATCTGCTACATTATACCCAGTAATCCCATCTGCAACATTATACCCAGTAATCTCATTTTATACATTATACCCAGTAATCCCATCTGATACATTATACCCAGTAATCCCATCTGATACATTATACCCAGTAATCCCATTTGATACATTATACAAAGTAATCTCATCTGATACATTATACCCAGTAATCCCATATACTACATTGTACCCAGTAATACCATCTGCAACATTATACCCAGTAATCCCATATGCTGCATTATACCCAGTAATCCCATCTGCAACATTATACCCAGTAATCTCATCTGCTACATTATACCCAGTAATCTCATCTGCTACATTATACCTAGTAATCCCATATACTACATTATACCCAGTACTCCCATATACTACATTATACCCAGTAATCCCATATACTACATTATACCCAGTACTCCCATATACTACATTATACCCAGTAATCCCATCGACTACATTATACCCAGTAATACCATCTGCAACATTATACCCAGTAATAACATTTGCAACATTATACCCAGTAATCCCATATGCTGCATTATACCCAGTAATCCCATATGCTACATTATACCCAGTAATCACATCTGCTACATTATACCCAGTAATCACATCTGCAACATTATACCCAGTAATCCCATCTGATACATTATACCCAGTAATCACATCTGCTACATTATACCCAGTACTCTCATCTGCTACATTATACCCAGTAATCCCATCTGCTACATTATACCCAGTAATCCCATCTGCTACATTATACCCTGTAATCCCACCTGCTAAATTATACCCAGTAAACCCATATGCTACATTACACCCAGTAAACCCATATGCTACATTATACCCAATACTCCCATATGCAGCATTTTACCCAGTAATTCTATATGCAGCATTATACCCTGTAATCCCATCTGCTACATTATACCCAGTAATCCCATCTGCTACATTATACCCAGTACTCCCATATACTACATTATACCCAATACTCCCATATGCAGCATTTTACCCAGTAATTCTATCTGCTACATTATACCCAGTAAACCCATCTGCTACATTATACCCAGTAATCACATCTGCTACATTATACCCAGTAATCCCATCTGCAACATTATACCCAGTAGTCCCATCTGATACATTATACCCAGTAATCCCATATACTACATTATACCCAGTAATCCCATATACTATATTATACCCAGTAATCCCATATGTTACATTATACCCAGTAATCCCATCGGATACGTTATACCCAGTAATCTCATCTGCTACATTATACCCAGTAATCCCATATACTATATTATACCCAGTAATCCCATATACTATATTATACCCAGTAATCCCATATGTTACATTATACCCAGTAATCCCATCGGATACATTATACCCAGTAATCTCATCTGCTACATTATACCCAGTAATCTCATCTGTTACATTATACACAGTAATCCCATATACTACATTATACCCAGTAATCCCATATACTACATTATACCCAGTAATCCCATATACTACATTATACCCAGTAATCCCATGTGCTACATTATACCCAGTAATCCCATATACTACATTATACTCAGTAATCCCATATGCTACATTATACCCAGTAATCCCATCTAACATAACATAGTAACATAGTAACATAGTAGATGAGGTTGAAAAAAGACCGAAGTCCATCGAGTTCAACCTATACAAATCTAAAATATATACAAAAAGCTCCAGTTAAGATTAAATAATCCCACTAAAAGGTGACCCATTTAATACTAACAATCATATCCATGAATTTTGTTTATAGACAGAAATGTATCTAGGGTATTGGCATTCACTACCTCCTTTGGTAATGAGTTCCACAATTTTATTGCTCTTACAGTGAAAAAACGTTTCCGTTGCAAGAGATTAGATCTCCTTTCCTCCAACCTTAAATTGTGACCTCAGGTCACAAACAATTTTCTTGGAATAAACAGAGCTTCTTCCATCTCTGTATATGGGCCTTGAATGTATTTATATAAAGTAATCCTTTCACCTCTTAAGCGCCTTTTTTTCTAAAGAAAACAGACCCAGTTTGGCTAGACTCTCCTCATAGGTTAAATTCTCCAATCCCCTTATTAGCTTTGTGGCCCTTCTCTGAACTTTTTCTAGTTCTGCAATATCTTTTTTTGCGATTGGTCCCCAGAACTGCACTCCATACTCAAGGTGAGGTCTTACCAGGGCTTTATATAGTGACAGAATTATGCTTTCCTCCCTTGAGTCAATGTCTCTTTTAATACATGCTAGTATCTTATTAGCCTTCGAAGCTGCTGCCCTGCATTGTGCACCCATCTTTAGCTTGTTATCTATTACTACTCCCAAATCCCTTTCCTCCTGTGTTTGGCTAAGTCTTGTCCCATTTAAATAATACGTAGCCTGCTTATTTTTACTTCCAAAATGTAGAACCTTGCATTTTCCTGTATTAAATCTCATTTTCCATTTACCTGCCCATACTTCTAATGTTTGCAGGTCCCTTTGTAACAAAAGTTCATCCTGCTCTGACCTAATGACCTTACTTAACTTAGTATCATCTGCAAAAATAGAGATGTCGCTATTTAATCCTAGATCCAAGTCATTTATAAAAATATTAAAAAGAATAGGGCCCAGCACTGATCCCTGGGGTATTTCACTGATTACCTTTGTCCAATCTGAGTATGATCCATTTACTACTACTCGTTGCTCCCTATCTTTTATCCAGTTATTTATCCATAAACTAACATTTTCTGCTATTCCCAGTCCCTTAATTTTGTGCATTAATCTCTCATGTGGCACTTTATCAAATGCATTTGCAAAATCCAAGTATATCACATCAACTGATTCCCCTTTATCTATATTTTTACTTGCTTCCTCATAGAATCTAATTAGATTAGTTTAACATGATCTATTTCTCATAAAACCATGCTGATTAGAACTCTTAATCTTGTTTACACGAATATGCTCATCAATATAATCCTTTATAATCCCTTCAAATATCTTCCCCACTATGGATGTCAGACTATAGCTGGTCTATAGCTTCCTGGATCATCCCTACTTCCCTTTCTGAAGAGTGGCACCACATCAGCTTTACGCCAATCCTTAGGTACCATGCCTGAGGATAATGAGTCTTGAAAAATTAAGAGTAGAGGTTTGTCTATAACAGTGCTAAGTTCCCTTAACACCCTTGGATGTATTCCATCTGGGCCTGGAGTTTTATTTACCTTAATATTATCCAATTTGTTCCTGATATACTCTATACATAACCCAATTAATGGTATGGGCTGGCATGTTCTATTTTGTTCCAAAGTATCATCCAATGGTTCCTCTCTTGTGCATACTGAAGAAAAAACTGGTTTAGTACCTCAGCCTTCTCCCTGTCACTGTTAATCATGCTACCCTCCCTGCATTTTAATGTACCTATATTGTCTTTCTTAGATTTTTTGCTATTTATGTACTTAAAGAACCTTTTAGGGTTAGACTTAGAATCCTTTGCAATTAATTTTTCATTTTCAATTTTGGCTAATTTGATTGCTTTTTTGCATTCTTTGTTACATTCCTTATAAATATGGAATTTTCAGTCTGTACTATTTTCTTTTAATAATTTAAATGCCCTACGTTTTTTCCTAATTTCTCTTAACACATTTATATTCAGCCACATTGGATTGGATTTTTTATTTTTATAACCATATGGTATTTGTTGATATGTATATTTATTTAACAAAGTTTTAAATGTTATCCATTTATCCTCTGTATTTTTATTAGAGAATACATTGTCCCAATTTATGTTATTTAATGATTTCCTTAAATCGTTGAATTTTACTTTCTTAAAATTAAACGTCTTGGTTAAATCTTTAAGACACTGCTTATGAAAAGAGATTTCAAATGTGACCATGTTATGATCACTGTTACCCAAATGTTCTTTGACTTCTATGTTTGATATTATATCTGTATTGTTTGATAGCACTAAATCCAATATAGCTTTACTCCTAGTTGGCTCCTCTATTAATTGTGACAAGAAGTTATCCCTGAGAACATTTATAAATCTATCCCCCTTAGCTGAATTACTAGTTTCATTGGCCCAGTTTATATCAGGGTAGTTAAAATCTCCCATAATTACAGCACTGTTATTAGCAGCCTTACCTATTTGTATTAGTAGTTGAGTTTCATCCAGGTCACTAATGTCACTATATTATAGCATGTTTCTAGTAATATATTTTTAGGATTCCCCCCCCCACTCTTTATTTCCACCCACAGGTTCTCTACATTGTCGCCTGTATCAGAAATATCTTCCCTTATTGTAGGTTTAAGGTTAGGTTTAATATACATGCAGATTCCTCCACCCCTTTTATTATTTCTGTCCCCTCTAAGTTAACTGCCCAGTCATGTGAATCATCCCACCAAGTTTCAGTTATACTGATAACATCATAGTCCTCTTCTGCAAATAAGAGCGTCAGCTCCCCCATTTTACCTGTCATGCTTCTTGCATTTGTCGTCGTCATACATTTAATTGTCATGTGCTTTCTGCTGCTACTTGGTGTACTTTCCTCTATACTTTCTAATGTGACATTTCTTAAGTCATCTCTTCCTTGAGATATCAAAGGACTGACAGATTCACAGACTGATCTCTCTATTCTATTGCGTTCTAACTAACCTTCCCCACGTTGCCTAGTAATCCCACCAGATACATTATACCCAGTAATCCCATCTGCTACATTATACCCAGTAATCCCATCTGCTACATTATACCCAGTAATCCCATCTGCTACATTATACCCAGTAATCCCATCTGCTACATTATACCCAATAATCCCATCTGCTACATTATACCCAGTAATCCCATATGCTACATTATACCCAATAATCCCATCTGCTACATTATACCCAATAATCCCATCTGCTACATTATACCCAATAATCCCATCTGCTACATTATACCCAGTAATCCCATATGCTACATTATACCCAGTAATCCCATATGCTACATTATACCCAGTAATCCCATCTGTAACATTATACCCAGTAATCCCATCTGCTACATTATACCCAGTAATCCCATCTGATACATTATACCCAGTAATCACATCTGCTACATTATACCCAGTAATCCCATATGCTACATTATACCCAGTAATCACATCTGCTACATTATACCCAGTAATCCCATCTGCTACATTATACCCAATAATCCCATCTGCTACATTATACCCAGTAATCCCATATGCTACATTATACCCAGTAATCACATCTGCTACATTATACCCAGTAATCCCATATGCTACATTATACCCAGTAATCACATCTGCTACATTATACCCAGTAATCCCATCTGCTACATTATACCCAGTAATCCCATCTGCTACATTATACCCAGTAAAATCACACCTTGTACCCACATTTTAAATCACTCTCTGTGCCCACAACCTCACACTCTGTTCCCCTATAAGCAACATCACACTCACTACCCACATGCTGCATCACACTCACTACCCACATGCTGCATCACACTCACTACCCACATGCTGCATCACATTTAGTACCCACATGCTACATCACACTCACTACCCACATGCTGCATCACATTTAGTACCCACATGCTGCATCACACTCACTACCCACATGCTGCATCACATTTAGTACCCACATGCTACATCACACTCACTACCCACATGCTACATCACACTCACTACCCACATGCTGCATCCCATTTAGTACCCAAATGCTACATCACACTCACTACCCACATGCTGTATCACACTCACTACCCACATGCTGCATCACACTCACTACCCACATGCTGCATCACACTCACTACCCACATGCTGCATCACACTCACTACCCACATGCTGCATCACACTCACTACCCACATGCTACATCACACTCACTACCCACATGCAGTCTCTCACTCACTACCCACATGCTAAATCACACTGACTACCAACATGCTACATCACACTCACTACCCACATGCTACATCACATTCACTACCCACATGCTACATCACATTCACTACCCACATGCTACATCACATTTAGTACCCACATGCTGCATCACACTCACTACCCACATGCTGCATCACACTCACTACCCACATGCTGCATTACACTCATTACCCACATACGGCATTACACTCACTACCCACATGCTACATCACACTCACTACCCACATGCTGCATCACACTCACTACCTACATGCTGCATCACACTCACTACCTACATGTTACATCACACTCATTACCCACATGCTACATCACAATCACTACCCACATGCTGCATCACACTCACTACCCACATGCTGCATCACACTCACTACCTACATGTTACATCACACTCATTACCCACAGGCTACATCACAATCACTACCCACATGCTGCATCACACTCACTACCCACATGCTGCATCACACTCACTACCTACATGTTACATCACACTCATTACCCACATGCTACATCACAATCACTACCCACATGCTGCATCACACTCACTACCCACATGCTGCATCACACTCACTACCTACATGTTACATCACACTCATTACCCACATGCTACATCACAATCACTACCCACATGCTGCATCACACTCACTACCCACATGCTGCATCACACTCACTACCTACATGTTACATCACACTCATTACCCACATGCTACATCACAATCACTACCCACATGCTGCATCACACTCACTACCCACATGCTGCATCACACTCACTACCTACATGTTACATCACACTCATTACCCACATGCTGCATCACACTCACTACCCACATGCTGCATCACACTCACTACCCACATGCTGCATCACACTCACTACCTACATGTTACATCACACTCATTACCCACATGCTACATCACAATCACTACCCACATGCTGCATCACACTCACTACCTACATGTTACATCACACTCATTACCCACATGCTACATCACAATCACTACCCACATGCTGCATCACACTCACTACCTATATGTTACATCACACTCATTACCAACATGCTACATCACAATCACTACCCACATGCTACATTACACTCACTACCCACATGCTACATCACACTCATTACCCACATGCTACATCACACTCACTACCCACATGCTACATCACAATCACTACCCACATGCTGCATCACACTCACTACCCACATGCTGCATCACACTCACTACCCGCATATGGCACTACACTCAGTACCCACATGCTGCATCACACTCACTACCCGCATATGGCACTACACTCACTACCCACATGCTGCATCACACTCAGTACCCACATGCCACAACACACTCAGTATCCAATGGTTTCTCTCTTGTGTATACTGAAGAAAAAAACTGGTTTAGTACCTCAGCCTTCTCCCTGTCATTATTTATCATGCTACCCTCCACACATTTTAATGTACCTATATTGTCTTTCTTAGATTTTTTTGCTATTTATGTACTTAAAGAACCTTTTAGGGTTAGACTTAGAATCCTTGGCAATTAATTTTTCATTTTCAATTTTGGCTAATTTGATTGCTTTTTTGCATGCTTTGTTACATTCCTTATAACTATTGTATGCTGAGTCTGTACTATTTTCTTTTAATAATTTAAATGCCCTACGTTTTTTCCTAATTTCTCTTAACACATTTATATTCAGCCACATTGGCTTGGATTTTTTATTTTTATTTTTATAACCATATGGTATTTGTTGATATGTATATTTATTTAACAAATTTTTAAATGTTATCCATTTATCCTCTGTATTTTTATTAGAGAATACTTTGTCCCAATTTATGTTATTTAATGATTTCCTTAAATCGTTGAATTTTGCTTTCTTAAAATTAAACGTCTTGGTTAAATCTTTAAGACACTGCTTATGAAAAGAGATTTCAAATGTGACCATGTTATGATCACTGTTACCCAAATGTTCTTTGACTTCTATGTTTGATATTATATCTGTATTGTTTGATAGAACTAAATCCAATATAGCGTTACTCCTAGTTGGCTCCTCTATTAATTGTGACAAGAAGTTATCCCTGAGAACATTTATAAATCTATCCCCCTTAGCTGAATTACTAGTTTCATTGGCCCAGTTTATATCAGGGTAGTTAAAATCTCCCATAATTACAGCACTGTTATTAGCAGCCTTACCTATTTGGATAAGTAGTTGAGTTTCCTCCAGGTCACTAATGTCACTATATTATAGCATGTTCCTAGTAATATATTTTTTGGATTCCCCCCCCCCCCCACTCTTTATTTCCACCCACAGGTTCTCTACATTGTCGCCTGTATCAGAAATATCTTCCCTTATTGTAGGTTTAAGGTTAGGTTTAATATACATGCAGATTCCTCCACCCCTTTAATTATTTCTGTCCCTTCTAAATAATGTATACCCCTCTAAGTTAACTGCCCAGTCATGTGAATCATCCCACTAAGTTTCAGTTATACTGATAACATCATAGTCCTCTTCTGCAACTAAGAACGTCAGCTCCCCCATTTTACCTGTCATGCTTCTTGCATTTGTCGTCGTCATACATTTAATTGTCATGTGCTTTCTGCTGATACTTGGTGTGCTTTCCTCTATACTTTCTAATGTGACATTTCTTAAGTCATCTCTTCCTTGAGATATCAAAGGACTGACAGATTCACAGACTGATCTCTCTATTATATTGCGTTCTAACTAACCTTCCCCCCTTTGCCTAGTAATCCCACCTGATACATTATACCCAGTAATCCCACCTGATACATTATACCCAGTAATCACATATGCTACATTATATCCAGTAATCCCATCTGCTACATTATACCCAGTAATCCCATATGCTACATTATACCCAGTAATCCCATATACTACATTATACCCAGTAATCCCATATGCTACATTATACCCAGTAATCCCATCTGCTACATTATACCCAGTAATCCCATATACTACATTATACCCAGTAATCCCATATGCAACACTATACCCATTAATACCATATACTACATTATACCCAGTAATCCCATCTGCTACTTTATACCCTGTAATCCCATCTGATACATTATACCCAGTAATCCCATCTGCTACATTATACCCAGTAATCACATCTGCTACATTATACCCAGTAATCCCATATGCTACATTATACCCAGTAATCCCATATACTACATTATACCCAGTAATCCCATATGCAACACTATACCCATTAATACCATATACTACATTATACCCAGTAATCCCATCTGCTACATTATACCCAGTAATCCCATCTGCTACATTATACCCAGTAATCACATCTGCTACATTATACCCAGTAATCCCATATGCTACATTATACCCAGTAATCCTATCTGCTACATTATACCCAGTAATCACATCTGCTACATTATACCCAGTAATCCCATATGCTACATTATACCCAGTAATCCTATCTGCTACATTATACCCAGTAATCCCATATGCAGCATTATACCCAATAATCCCTTCTGTTACATTATACCCAGTAATCCCATCTGCTACATTATACCCAGTAATCCCATATACTACATTATACCCAGTAATCCCATCTGCTACATTATACCCAGTAATCCAATCTGATACATTATACCCAATAATCCCATCTGATACATTATACCCAGTAATCCCATATGATACATTATACCCAGTGATCCCATCTGCTACATTATACCCAGTAATCCCATATGCTACATTATACCCAGTAATCCCATCTGCTACATTATACCCAGTAATCCCATCTGCAACATTATACCCAGTAATCCCATCTGCTACATTATACCCAGTACTCCCATATACTACATTATACCCAGTAATCCCATATACTACATTATACCCAGTACTCCCATATACTACATTATACCCAGTAAACACATATACTACATTATACCCAGTAATACCATCTGCTACATTATACCCAGTACTCTCATCTGCTACATTATACCCAGTAATCTTATATGCTACATTATACCCAGTAATCCCATCTGATACATTATACCCAGTAATCCCATCTGATACATTATACCCAGTACTCTCATCTGCTACATTATACCCAGTAATCCCATATGCTACATAATACCCAGTAATCCCATCTGATACATTATACCCAGTAAACCATCTGCAACATTATACCCAGTAACCCATAGGCTAATATATACCTAGTAATCCCATATGCCACATTATACCCAATAATCCCATCTGTTACATTATACCCAGTAATCTCATCTGCTACATTATACCCAGTAATCCCATATACTAAATTATACCCAGTAATCCCATCTGCTACATTATACCCAGTAATCCAATCTGCTACATTATACCCAATAATCCCATCTGATACATTATACCCAGTAATCCCATATGATACATTATACCCAGTGATCCCATCTGCTACATTATACCCAGTAATCCCATCTGCTACATTATACCCAGTAATCCCATCTGCAACATTATACCCAGTAATCCCATATGCTACATTATACCCAGTACTCCCATATACTACATTATACCCAGTAATCCCATATACTACATTATACCCAGTACTCCCATATACTACATTATACCCAGTAAACACATATACTACATTATACCCAGTAATACCATCTGCTACATTATACCCAGTACTCTCATCTGCTACATTATACCCAGTAATCTTCTATGCTACATTATACCCAGTAATCCCATCTGATACATTATACCCAGTAATCCCATCTGATACATTATACCCAGTAATCCCATCTGATACATTATACCCAGTACTCTCCTCTGCTACATTATACCCAGTAATCCCATATGCTACATAATACCCAGTAATCCCATCTGATACATTATACCCAGTAAACCATCTGCAACATTATACCCAGTAACCCATAGGCTAATATATACCTAGTAATCCCATATGCCACATTATACCCAGTAACCCAAATGCTACATTATACCCAGTAATCCCATATACTACATTATACCCAGTAATCCCATATGCTACATTATACCCAGTAAACCCATATGCTGCATTATACCCAGTAATCCCATATGCTACATTATACCCAGTAATCCCATCTGCTACATTATACCCAGTAATCCAATCTGATACATTATACCCAATAATCCAATCTGATACATTATACCCAGTAATCCCATCTGCTACATTATACCCAGTAATCCCATCTGCTACATTATACCCAGTAATCCAATCTGATACATTATACCCAGTAACCCATATGCTAATTTATACTTAGTAATCCCATATGCTACATTATACCCAGTAACCCATATGCTACATTATACCCAGTAACCCATATGCTACATGTCACACAATGCCCCACATGCTACATTCCACCCCACAGGCAACTTCACATGCACTGCCCTGTGTCCAAAATCACACCCTGTACCCACATTTTAAATCACTCTCTGTGCCCACAACTTCACACTCTGTACCCCTATAAGCAACATCACACTCACTACCCACATGCTGCATTACACTCACTACCCACATGCTGCATCACACTCACTACCCACATGCTGCATCACATTTAGTACCCACATGCTACATCACACTCACTACCCACATGCTACATCACATTTAGTACTCACATGCTACATCACACTCATTACCCACATGCTGCATCACACTAACTACCCACATGCTGCATCACACTCACTACCCACATGCTGCATCACACTCACTACCCACATGCTACATTACACTCACTACCCACATGCTGCATCACACTCCCTACCCACATGCTACATCACACTCACTACCCACATGCTGCATCACACTCACTACCTACATGCTACATCACACTCACTACCCACATGCTGCATCACATTTAGTACCCACATTCTACATCACACTCACTACCCACATGCTGCCTCACACTCACTACCCACATGCTAAATTACACTGACTACCCACATGCTGCACTACACTCATTACCCACATGCTACATCAGACTCACTACCCACATGCTGCATCACATTTAGTACCCACATGCTGCATCACATTTAGTACCCACATGCTGCATCACACTCATTACCCACATGCTGCATCACTCTCACTACCCACATGCTGCATCACTCTCACTACCCACATGCTGCATCACACTCAATACCCACATGCTGCATTACACTCACTACCCACATGCTACATTACACTCACTACCCACATGCTACATCACACTCATTACCCACATGCTACATCACAATCACTACCCACATGCTGCATCACACTCACTACCCACATGCTGCATCACACTCACTACCCGCATATGGCACTACACTCAGTACCCACATGCCACAACACACTCAGTACCCAAATGCCGCAACACACTCAGTACCCACATGCTGCACTACACTCAGTACCCACTCACTCTCTACCCACATGCTGCATTACACTCACTACCCACATGCTACATCACACTCAGAACCCACATGCTACATCACACTTACCACCCACATGCTACATCACACTCAGAACCCACATGCTACATCACACTCAGTACCCACATGCTACATCATACTCACTACCGACATGCTGCACTACACTCAGTACCCACATGCTGCACTACACTCAGTACCCACATGCTGCACTACACTCAGTACCCACATGCTACATCACACTCAGTACCCACATGCTACATCACACTTGGTACCCACATGCTGCACTACACTCAGTACCCACATGCTACATCACACTCACTACCCACATGCTACATCACACTCACTACCCACATGCTGCATCACATTTAGTACTCACATGCTACATCACACTCATTACCCACATGCTGCATCACACTAACTACCCACATGCTGCATCACACTCACTACCCACATGCTGCATCACACTCACTACCCACATGCTACATCACACTCACTACCCACATGCTGCATCACACTCACTACCCACATGCTACATCACACTCACTACCCACATGCTGCATCACACTCACTACCTACATGCTACATCACACTCACTACCCACATGCTGCATCACATTTAGTACCCACATTCTACATCACACTCACTACCCACATGCTGCCTCACACTCACTACCCACATGCTAAATTACACTGACTACCCACATGCTGCACTACACTCATTACCCACATGCTACATCAGACTCACTACCCACATGCTGCATCACATTTAGTACCCACATGCTGCATCACATTTAGTACCCACATGCTGCATCACACTCATTACCCACATGCTGCATCACACTCACTACCCACATGCTGCATCACACTCACTACCCACATGCTGCATCACACTCACTACCCACATGCTGCATTACACTCACTACCCACATGCTACATTACACTCACTACCCACATGCTACATCACACTCATTACCCACATGTTACATCACACTCATTACCCACATGCTACATCACAATCACTACCCACATGCTGCATCACACTCACTACCCACATGCTGCATCACACTCACTACCCGCATATGGCACTACACTCAGTACCCACATGCCACAACACACTCAGTACCCAAATGCCGCAACACACTCAGTACCCACATGCTGCACTACACTCAGTACCCACATGCTACATCACACTCTCTACCCACATGCTGCATTACACTCACTACCCACATGCTACATCACACTCAGAACCCACATGCTACATCACACTTACCACCCACATGCTACATCACACTCAGAACCCACATGCTACATCACACTCAGTACCCACATGCTACATCATACTCACTACCGACATGCTGCACTACACTCAGTACCCACATGCTGCACTACACTCAGTACCCACATGCTACATCACACTCAGTACCCACATGCTACATCATACTCACTACCGACATGCTGCACTACACTCAGTACCCACATGCTGCACTACACTCAGTACCCACATGCTGCACTACACTCAGTACCCACATGCTACATCACACTCAGTACCCACATGCTACATCACACTTGGTACCCACATGCTGCACTACACTCAGTACCCACATGCTACATCACACTCAGTACCCACATGCTACATCACACTTGGTACCCACATGCTACATCACACTTGGTACCCACATGCTACATCACACTCAGTACCCACATGCTACATCACACTCGGTACCCACATGCTGCACTACACTCAGTACCCACATGCTACATCACACTCAGTACCCACATGCTACATCACACTTGGTACCCACATGCTACATCACACTCTCTACCCACATGCTGCATTACACTCACTACCTTATACCTTATACCTACATTATACCCAGTAACCCATATGCTAATTTATACCTAGTAATCCCATATGCTACATTATACCCAGTAACCCATATGCTACATGTCACACAATGCCCCACATGCTACACTCCACCCCACAGGCAACTTCACATGCACTGCCCTGTGTCCAAAATCACACCCTGTACCCACATTTTAAATCACTCTCTGTGTCCACAACATCACACTCTGTACCCTTATAAGCAACATCACACTCACTACCCACATGCTGCATCACACTCACTACCCACATGCTGTATCACATTTAGTACCCACATGCTACAACACACTCACTACCCACATGCTGCATCACACTCACTACCCACATGCTGCATCACAATCACTACCCACATGCTGCATCACACTCACTACCCACATGCTGCATCACACTCACTACCCACATGCTGCATCACACTCACTACCTACATGCTACATCACACTCACTACCCACATGCTACATCACACTCACTACCCACATGCTACATCACACTCACTACCCACATGCTACATCACACTCAGTACCCACATGCTACATCACACTTGGTACCCACATGCTGCACTACACTCAGTACCCACATGCTACATCACACTCACTACCCACATGCTACATCACACTCACTACCCACATGCTGCATCACATTTAGTACTCACATGCTACATCACACTCATTACCCACATGCTGCATCACACTAACTACCCACATGCTGCATCACACTCACTACCCACATGCTGCATCACACTCACTACCCACATGCTACATCACACTCACTACCCACATGCTGCATCACACTCACTACCCACATGCTACATCACACTCACTACCCACATGCTGCATCACACTCACTACCTACATGCTATATCACACTCACTACCCACATGCTGCATCACATTTAGTACCCACATTCTACATCACACTCACTACCCACATGCTGCCTCACACTCACTACCCACATGCTAAATTACACTGACTACCCACATGCTGCACTACACTCATTACCCACATGCTACATCAGACTCACTACCCACATGCTGCATCACATTTAGTACCCACATGCTGCATCACATTTAGTACCCACATGCTGCATCACACTCATTACCCACATGCTGCATCACACTCACTACCCACATGCTGCATCACACTCACTACCCACATGCTGCATCACACTCACTACCCACATGCTGCATCACTCTCACTACCCACATGCTGCATCACACTCAATACCCACATGCTGCATTACACTCACTACCCACATGCTACATTACACTCACTACCCACATGCTACATCACACTCATTACCCACATGTTACATCACACTCATTACCCACATGCTACATCACAATCACTACCCACATGCTGCATCACACTCACTACCCACATGCTGCATCACACTCACTACCCGCATATGGCACTACACTCAGTACCCACATGCCACAACACACTCAGTACCCAAATGCCGCAACACACTCAGTACCCACATGCTGCACTACACTCAGTACCCACATGCTACATCACACTCTCTACCCACATGCTGCATTACACTCACTACCCACATGCTACATCACACTCAGAACCCACATGCTACATCACACTTACCACCCACATGCTACATCACACTCAGAACCCACATGCTACATCACACTCAGTACCCACATGCTACATCATACTCACTACCGACATGCTGCACTACACTCAGTACCCACATGCTGCACTACACTCAGTACCCACATGCTACATCACACTCAGTACCCACATGCTACATCATACTCACTACCGACATGCTGCACTACACTCAGTACCCACATGCTGCACTACACTCAGTACCCACATGCTGCACTACACTCAGTACCCACATGCTACATCACACTCAGTACCCACATGCTACATCACACTTGGTACCCACATGCTGCACTACACTCAGTACCCACATGCTACATCACACTCAGTACCCACATGCTACATCACACTTGGTACCCACATGCTGCACTACACTCAGTACCCACATGCTACATCACACTCACTACCCACATGCTACATCACACTCACTACCCACATGCTGCATCACATTTAGTACTCACATGCTACATCACACTCATTACCCACATGCTGCATCACACTAACTACCCACATGCTGCATCACACTCACTACCCACATGCTGCATCACACTCACTACCCACATGCTACATCACACTCACTACCCACATGCTGCATCACACTCACTACCCACATGCTACATCACACTCACTACCCACATGCTGCATCACACTCACTACCTACATGCTATATCACACTCACTACCCACATGCTGCATCACATTTAGTACCCACATTCTACATCACACTCACTACCCACATGCTGCCTCACACTCACTACCCACATGCTAAATTACACTGACTACCCACATGCTGCACTACACTCATTACCCACATGCTACATCAGACTCACTACCCACATGCTGCATCACATTTAGTACCCACATGCTGCATCACATTTAGTACCCACATGCTGCATCACACTCATTACCCACATGCTGCATCACACTCACTACCCACATGCTGCATCACACTCACTACCCACATGCTGCATCACACTCACTACCCACATGCTGCATCACTTTCACTACCCACATGCTGCATCACACTCAATACCCACATGCTGCATTACACTCACTACCCACATGCTACATTACACTCACTACCCACATGCTACATCACACTCATTACCCACATGTTACATCACACTCATTACCCACATGCTACATCACAATCACTACCCACATGCTGCATCACACTCACTACCCACATGCTGCATCACACTCACTACCCGCATATGGCACTACACTCAGTACCCACATGCCACAACACACTCAGTACCCAAATGCCGCAACACACTCAGTACCCACATGCTGCACTACACTCAGTACCCACATGCTACATCACACTCTCTACCCACATGCTGCATTACACTCACTACCCACATGCTACATCACACTCAGAACCCACATGCTACATCACACTTACCACCCACATGCTACATCACACTCAGAACCCACATGCTACATCACACTCAGTACCCACATGCTACATCATACTCACTACCGACATGCTGCACTACACTCAGTACCCACATGCTGCACTACACTCAGTACCCACATGCTACATCACACTCAGTACCCACATGCTACATCATACTCACTACCGACATGCTGCACTACACTCAGTACCCACATGCTGCACTACACTCAGTACCCACATGCTGCACTACACTCAGTACCCACATGCTACATCACACTCAGTACCCACATGCTACATCACACTTGGTACCCACATGCTGCACTACACTCAGTACCCACATGCTACATCACACTCAGTACCCACATGCTACATCACACTTGGTACCCACATGCTACATCACACTTGGTACCCACATGCTACATCACACTCAGTACCCACATGCTACATCACACTCAGTACCCACATGCTGCACTACACTCAGTACCCACATGCTACATCACACTCAGTACCCACATGCTACATCACACTTGGTACCCACATGCTACATCACACTCTCTACCCACATGCTGCATTACACTCACTACCTTATACCTTATACCTACATTATACCCAGTAACCCATATGCTAATTTATACCTAGTAATCCCATATGCTACATTATACCCAGTAACCCATATGCTACATGTCACACAATGCCCCACATGCTACACTCCACCCCACAGGCAACTTCACATGCACTGCCCTGTGTCCAAAATCACACCCTGTACCCACATTTTAAATCACTCTCTGTGTCCACAACATCACACTCTGTACCCTTATAAGCAACATCACACTCACTACCCACATGCTGCATCACACTCACTACCCACATGCTGTATCACATTTAGTACCCACATGCTACAACACACTCACTACCCACATGCTGCATCACACTCACTACCCACATGCTGCATCACACTCACTACCCACATGCTGCATCACACTCACTACCCACATGCTGCATCACACTCACTACCCACATGCTGCATCACACTCACTACCCACATGCTGCATCACACTCACTACCCACATGCTGCATCACATTTAGTACCCACATGCTACATCACACTCACTACCCACATGCTACATCACACTCACTACCCACATGCTGCATCACATTTAGTACCCACATGCTACATCACACTCATTACCCACATGCTGCATCACATTTAGTACCCACATGCTGCACTACACTCACTACCCACATGCTTCATCACACTCACTACCCACATGCTACATCACACTCACTACCCACATGCTGCATCACACTCACTACCCACATGCTGCATCACACTCACTACCCACATGCTGCATCACATTTAGTACCCACATGCTACATCACATTTACCACCCACATGCTACATCACACTCAGAACCCACATGCTACATCACACTCAGTACCCACATGCTACATCATACTCACTACCGACATGCTGCACTACACTCAGTACCCACATGCTGCACTACACTCAGTACCCACATGCTACATCACACTCAGTACCCACATGCTACATCATACTCACTACCGACATGCTGCACTACACTCAGTACCCACATGCTGCACTACACTCAGTACCCACATGCTGCACTACACTCAGTACCCACATGCTACATCACACTCAGTACCCACATGCTACATCACACTTGGTACCCACATGCTACATCACACTTGGTACCCACATGCTACATCACACTTGGTACCCACATGCTACATCACTCTCAGTACCCACATGCTACATCACACTCGGTACCCACATGCTGCACTACACTCAGTACCCACATGCTACATCACACTCAGTACCCACATGCTACATCACACTTGGTACCCACATGCTACATCACACTCACTACCCACATGCTATATCACACTCACTACCCACATGCTGCCTCACACTCACTATCCACATGCTAAATCACACTGACTACCCACATGCTGCACTACACTCATTACCCACATGCTACATCACACTCACTACCCTTATGCTACATCACACTCACTACCCACATGCTGCATCACATTTAGTACCCACATGCTGCATCACACTCACTACCCACATGCTACATCACACTCACTACCCACATGCTGCATCACACTCACTACCCACATGCTGCATTACACTCACTACCCACATACGGCATTACACTCACTACCCACATGCTGCATTACACTCACTACCCACATGCTGCATTACACTCACTACCCACATGCTACATCACACTCATTACCCACATGCTACATCACACTCATTACCCACATGCTACATCACACTCATTACCCACATGCTACATCATACTCATTACCCACATGCTGCATCACACTCACTACCCACATGCTGCATCACACTCACTACCCGCATATGGCACTACACTCAGTACCCACATGCCACAACACACTCAGTACCCAAATGCCGCAACACACTCAGTACCCACATGCTGCATCACACTCACCACCCACATGCTGCATCACACTTACCACCCACATGCTACATCACACTCAGAACCCACATGCTACATCATACTCAATACACACATGCTACATCATACTCAATACACACATGCTACATCACACTCACTACCCACATGCTGCATTACACTCACTACCCACATGCTACATCACACTCATTACCCACATGCTACATCACACTCATTACCCACATGCTACATCACACTCATTACCCACATGCTGCATCACACTCACTATCCACATGCTGCATCACACTCACTACCCACATGCTGCATCACACTCACTACCCGCATATGGCACTACACTCAGTACCCACATGCCACAACACACTCAGTACCCAAATGCCGCAACACACTCACTACCCACATGCTGCATCACACTCACTACCCACGTTACATCACACTTACCACCCGCATGCTACATCACACTCAGAACCCACATGCTACATCATACTCAATACACACATGCTGCAATACACTCAGAACCCACATGATACATCATACTCAATACGCACATGCTGCAATATAAGAGTCACTACCCATAAGGGATTAAATGCCATATCCTCCTCTGTGGGAAGAATTATCATAACTTAACTATTTACATCATAACGTAAATTTTTAACTTAATTTCTAACAGAAATAAACACACAAACAACTTCTTGGTTATAAAACCCATAGGTCATGATTATTGTGGCAACACAGGAACCAAACGACCAGCACAAATAAACATGGACCAGGGTTGGCGGCAATCAGGTACTATCTAATGCGTAGTAACCCATGCTTACAAGATGGGCAGTACCAGGGTGCAGGAGAGGAAGCAGAGGGTAGCTCAATACTGGAATGGCTTAGGGAGTTCTCGGCTTCGAATCACACGGGCAGGGAACACCACAGACGCATGTATGAGGACTTCATCCCTGGCCGGAAATAGCCGTCACTCTACCTCGATCACATCCTGCCCCCGGACACTGTCCACCCGCCACGAGATCGCCCACATATTCAGGGCCACTCTCGCCGCCACCAAAAACTCACACAAATAGGAGTAGGGACTGTCTTAGGTCTTCAATAAACAGGTCCATGCCATGGTCCGAAAGATGTACCCCCGTCGCCTTGGTAGAAGCTCCGGTCAGCTGCCGTAATGGTTTTGTGCTCCACAACAAAGCCCCGAAGCTCAAATATCAATTTCCTCATGTCCCTGTTGAGCTTTTTCCTGACCTGAAAAGCGGCCCTATGGCTGGCCATATGATGCCATGTCAGCCTGGGAATAATATTGGATCATCCCAGTCTCACATCAGGCATCCAAGTTTTGAAGGTGCCCAGGTCCGACTGGATCACCGCACTCAAATCCCATCTGGGAATTGAGCCAAGATCGTTTCCACCTAAGTGGAGGATCAAAACGTGTGGTTTCTCCCAACGTTTCATGGTATTTTGCAGCAATCCAGGCAGATCTGCCCAGCAAAGGCCTCTCCTTCCTAACCACCTAATAACCACCCTAGATGACGAGAACCCCAGTTGCTGTCCTCCAGGTCGAGTAGAAGCTTGGATGACTGCCAAGTGCATGAACAAATGCCCCACAATCCAGATACGGAGCGGACCACTGCTAAGCCCTGCAAAAGAAACAAGTGTTAAGACCATACCACAACAGTGAAAACATCACAACAGAAACACACCGTAATACTTAGCAGTGGGATAAAAGGGGTCTCACGTATAACTGATATCTCCTATATTTCCACCTCCCCAATGCCATGATACAATCAGCAGACCAACCTAAAGTCGCTGCTGTTGTAGCAGCCCCAACCCTAAATGAGTGAGTAGCTATGGTATTGGGATTTAACCTGGCCTTTTTTGCAGCTCATCCCAGGACCCTACGGAATTGGAATCTTGTAAGAGGGGTACCGTCCTGGTGAATTAAAAACCTATGCAGACCCACTCGACGCACGTCCGAGAAGGCCTTCAGCAGGCCCTAAGGGCAACTGACGGAATCCTGATTCGCAAGGTGCGACAGCCAAGTACCCCTATTCTCCTGATCCACTTTGGATCTGGGAATAAATAGCAATACCCCATTTTCGGCAAATCGAATGTGTTCGCACAACACCCCTCCCACCTTCACCATCTTTGACTGTGGTACCAATTCCCCCACTCGAAAGGCACCATGAAATGCCATGTCGAACGCCGCGGTAAAAAGTTGAACCTCATCCGAGGAACAGACGTCAGGTAGAACCTGAAACAAAAGGAGTAACCGATTAGCAGTTATGGGTTCCCGAATGTCAGGTCATCGCACTTCCGACCTCACACAGCCCTGGAGAATTTGCCGAACCAAAAACGTCTTGGAAGAGTTTGTTAGAGTAAACAATTTACAGAAAAAGGATGCCACTGCTAACTGCGCTGTCACATCCCCCTTTCTCACCTGCTTAGTTCTAAGCTATTGCAGCAACCATTCCCTCGGTAGAAGCTCCGGTCAGCTGCCGTAATGGTTTTGTGCTCCATAACAAAGCCCCGAAGCTCAAATATCAATTTCCTCATGTCCCTGTTGAGCTTTTTCCTGACCTGAAAAGCGGCCCTATGGCTGGCCATATGATGCCATGTCACCTGGGAATAATATTGGATCATCCCAGTCTCACACCAGGCATCCAAGCTTTGAAGGTGCGCAGGTCCGACTGGATCACTGCATCCAGGCAGACCTGCCCAGAAAAGGCCTCTCCTTCCTAACCACCTAATAACCACCCTAGATGAAGAGAACCCCAGTTGCTGTCCTCCAGGTCGAGTAGAAGCTCGGATGGCTGCCCAGTGCACGAGTACCCCATAATCCAGATACGGAGCGGACCACTGCTAGGCCCTGCAAAAGAAACAAGTGTTAAGACCATACCACAACAGTGAAAACATCACAACAGAAACACACCGTAATACTTAGCAGTGGGATGAAAGGGGTCTCACATATAACTGATATCTCCTAGATTTCCACCTCCCCAATGCCATGATACGGTCAGCAGACCAACCTAAAGCCGCCTCTGTCGTAGCAGCCCCAACCCTAAATGAGTGAGGAGCTATGGAATTGGGATTTAACCTGGCCTTTTTTGCAGACCATCCCAGGACCCTCCGGAATTGGAATCTTGTAAGAGGGGTACCGTCCTGGTGAAATAAAAACCTATGCAGACCCACTCGGCGCACGTCCGAGAAGGCCTTCAACAGGATGTAAGGGCAACTTACGGAACCCTGATTCGCAAGGAGCGACAGCCAAGCACCCCTACTCTCCTGATCCACTTTGGATCTGGGAATAAATAGCAATACCCTATTTTCAGCGAATCGAACATGTTCTCACAACACTCCTCCCACCTTCACCATCTTTGACTGTGGTACCAATTTCCCCACTCGAAGGGCACCATTAAATGCCATGGTGAACGCCGCAGAAAAAAGTTGAACCTCATATCGGAGGAACAGACGTCAGGTAGAACCTGAAGCAAAAGGAGTAACCGATCAGCAGTTATGGGTTCCCGAATGTCAGGTCGTCACACTTCCGACCTCCCCCAGCCCCGGAGAATTTGGCGAATCAAAAACGTCTGGGAAGAGTTCGTCAGAGTGAACAATTTACAGAAAAAGGATACCACTGCTTAACGCGCTGTCACCGCCCCCTTTCTCACCTGCTTAGTTCTAAGCTCTGCAAGCCATTGCAGCAACCATTCTTGCTCACCTGACCAGGAAGGAAATCCCTGAACCTCGCAGAAGAAAACCCATTCTTCCCAATACCTCACATAATACTTCCAAGTGTAAGGTGCCAGGGACGCCTTCAGTAGTGGAATCAGAGACTGCCATCCAGTGCCACCTGCCAAAGGAAAGGAGGACAGGGAACACCATGATTTGCAGCGTTAGGCGCAAACTTCCTAAAATGTTCCCATTGGAAATTGGAAAGCGCATCAGCTATAATATTAGCAACCCCAGGGACATGCCAAGCCTGAAACTCAATGTTCCACTTAAGGCACCCCAAGACCAGAATCCTAAGATATCGTACCACTGTTGGGGATGAAGATGAGAGTCCACTGATGGCAAAGACCACACTCATATTGTCCGTCCAAAAAAACACAAAACTATTTTTAAGTTCATCTCACCAGATCTCCAACGCCACCAGAATGGGGAAGAGCTCCAGGAGGCACATGTTCCTAGTAAGCCCTTTAACGATCCATTCCACCGGCCATGGCTCTGCACTCCACCTACCATCTAGGTAAGCCCTATAGCCGTAAAAAGGTGAATGGACTGCGTGGACATCTGTGGTTTGCACCAAATGCAAACCCCATTGAATTCCCTAAGAAACTGATCCCAAACCTGGAGATCGTCCCTCATGTCTTTGTTAACCTTAATTCTTGCCTTAGGGGAGGTCACCCCGGCAACAATCGCTCCATTCCTTTCAGAAAAATTCTCCCCATCGATATGACTCGTCCTGCGAAGTTGAGCAGACCCAAAAGGGATAGCAGCAATTTTAACGTGCAAAAAGCCACCAAAGTCATTCTTCTCACTTCCTCAAGCATCTTCCGGACTTTATCTGCCGGGAGTCTGCATTCCTCGGCTTCAGAGTCAATTTCTATCCCTAAGAACGTAAGACATGTACAAGGGCCCTCAATTTTGTCCTCTGCCAAGGGAATTTAGTCATTAACATTTTCATGGTGTACAGCAGTAACTCACATTCCCTAGAGCCCTGTCTGCCCACCAATAAAAAATCATCCAGATAATGAGCAATTCTATCCTCCCTCCAATGTAAGAAGGAGCTGAAATCCTCAAAATAGGTGCATGAAATTGAACACCCCATGGGTAAACAACGGTCGACAAAGTACGATCCGTTGAAAAAACAACCCATTAGATAAAAAGATGGGTGAATCGGCAGCAGCCGGAAGGCAGACTCTACATAAAGTTTTGCCAGCAAGGCACCTTGACCCGACCTCCAAACCACCCATAGGGCATCATCAAACGACTGATAATGAACCATGCTCAATTCATGTGGGATGGCGTCATTGACTGACCTGCCTTTTTGGTAGGAAAGGTGTTGCATCATCCTGAAATTCCCTGGGACTTTCTTTGGCACGACCCCCAAAGGGGAAATAACCAATCCCGGTATCGGCTTTGCCCTAAATGGTCCAGCCATCCGACCCAGCGAAACTTTCTTACCCAATTTCTCCTTTAATGCATCTGGAAACTGGTAAGCCGATTTCAGGTTCCTGCGGCTCTCAGAACCTTTAACCGTACCTTGTACCAGAATAATGAAACCTTCCTTGAGGCCCAACCATAGCAAGGCAGCCGCAGCCCTATCTGGGTACAGCGTGAACCAATGTCTATTTGCGGCCACCCTCAGTGGGGTGTCCGCTCTTACCAACAGCAGGGCCTCGTGGTCCAACCCTATCTTGCTTCTTGCTTTTCTTGATGCAATCTGTGGCCGGGTGAGGTCCCCCACAGTTGCGGCACGCATGCCGAAAGGAACACACAGTTCCCAGCATGCAGTGCTTATGTTGAAATTTCCAACAGACCCCGGCAGGGCGTCTGCGAAACCTACTAGCAGAACGCAACTTGTGTGATCCCGCTGGTGGGGCAGCTGTCCCTGGGACCTTCTCAGGACCCAACCGGGCCCAAAGCTGCATCTCCACACATCTAAAGTCCAGAAGAGGGTTACCTACCATGTTCCTGCAAAATTCCTTGTCATAATCCCGCCAGGATCTGTCACGATAATTTTCTGCAATGATTTCCATGTTCTCCATATATTTTAATATGGCTAAACACTGACCATGTCTCTTCTCCAAAAAGCAAGAAGAGTATATCCTGAAACAACGTCACCACTCATGGAATGTGTCAGGGCACTGGTATTTCTTCGGCCCAGTCCCATCTTCGGCTCTTTTCTTCTGCCTCAAGGCTTCCACAGAGAGCTCAAAGATATTGACATACTTCCCCTCCTGAATGCGCCGAACCGTCTTAGTTTTAAGATGTTCGTGTAGATCATAAGAGGACCAGGAGCATGTATCACCGTGGAGTGCCACCTTGCGGTTAGCAGGTCCACGTGCCTCACTGACTCTGGATCTGGGTTAAGATGCCCTATCAGACTTCTCAGAGGTAACAGGTTCTGAAGATCTTTGCAACCCCTTCCTAGCAGCCGTTCTTTCCTCAGTCAGCCACCTAAGCATTTTGTACATTCGCTTATGACCCTTCGCATTTAAACCCAACTCCTTGTCATTCTCTGAACCAGAATCATCCGAAGATGACGTGAAACCCCTGAACCCCACTGAAACTGAGGACTCACCGGTTTGCAACCCTGTCCTAGGTGGTATCGCCACCATCCCCGAAGTCAATGGACACTCATCCTCCGACACCAGGGAATCTGCACCGCTCTCTATTCCTCTCTCCATGCCACTTCCGGAATCACCAGTAGTTGCCATGTTGCTATTCTGAAAAACAAAATGCAAGAGAGGAGTACCACGCAGAGGAAGTTCAGCTCTCCCCTTCCCCCTGCTCGCACACAGCTCTCCTCTCTCAGGCACTCTGGGCCCGCATGGGCGCTTGTCACGCCCCTCTCCAAAATGCAATTCAAATGAAAAAAGTTCAAGCAGCACCTCCAATTGTACAAATTATTCCAATTTTATTGTACCAAGGCACATTCAATGTCAGAGAATTTTAACTCTTAAGTGTAAATGCCACCTAGTGGTCAGTATAAAGAATAACATACAATATACTTTAAAAAAAAGTCTAACCATGCTACATACATGTGTTGAAGCATACAAGAATACTTTTTACAAAAAAAAATTTCCTCTCCAAAATGCACACTCTGCTCTTCCTCAGAAAAATCCTCAATATCCTCACTAAAGTATACTGTCTTAGGGGCCTGGGAAGGGGCCTTCTTGTGACTTCTAGTTGGCGCTAATTCCATATCTAGACTATGAAATTGTGATGGGTTACCCTGCCTAGCAGCCAACCTAGTAACTACCTTCCTAGCAGTGGTCTGAACCGCGGCCGCCCACTGAGGACTACCATCCCTATCATCACATTCGATGCCATCCATGCTGCCACCATCCGTGCCAATCACCATGTCCGTGGAATCAGAATCCACGTTATCACCCTCCACCCTGCACGTACTGGGCCTAATAGGTGTTGTAGCACCTTTATTGTTGCCCGCTGAGGCCTTTGCCCCTGACTGCGCACTAGTGCTTTTATTAGCCCCCTTTTCCCGAGCACCTGAACCAAGGTCGGTTCCATATTGCCCCTTATAATTTGCATATTGCCCCCTTGCAGCTCTGTTGCCCCCTTTTGCAACCTCCTTATGCCCCCGTGCAACCTGAGCACCCATCGCCCCTGTAGGACTATCCCCCGGAGCCAAAGTTCCCCCACGCGGCACTCCTTTCTTACCTGCAGAGCCGCGAGGGGAACTCGATGCACTCCGCTTCACGGCCGGGTGTCGAATGGAGGAACCAGAAGTGACATCACCGGAAGTTCCGCCGCTGGAGGACCCGAAACCGGAAGTCGACGCGGAGAAGGCCGAAACCAGCGGAGGAGCGTGTGCAACATCGATCGCCGAACCATGGACCAAGTTGGACCCCGGACATCGCCAACGCCAGCATTTGGAAAAGGGACACCGCCGCCACAATGGATTCCTGGGACAAGGCTGCGAAAGACCCAGGTAAGCCCCCGGCGCTCCCACTATACACACACTAAGCACAACTACTAACCCTGACTACAGTACCTAAACATGAGCACAATCACTAACCCTGACTACAGTACCTAACCCTAAGCACAATCATTAACCCTGACTACAGTACCTAACCCTATGCACAATCCCTAACCCTGACTAGTGTCACTAACCCCGAGCACAATCGCTAACCCTGAGAACAATCCCTAACCCTGACTACAGTACCTAAACCTGAGTACAATCACTAACCCTGACTACACTATCTAACCCTGAGCATAATCACTAACCCTGACTACAGTACCTAACCCTGAGTACAATCACTAACCCTGACTTCAGTGCCTAACCCTGACCACAATCACTAATCCTGACTACAGTACCTAACCCGAAGCACAATCACTAACCCTGACTACAATACCTAACCCTAAGCACAATCACTAACTTTAACTACAGTACCTAATCCTGAGTACAATCACTAACCCTGACTACACTATCTAACCCTGAGGACAATCACTAACCCTGACTTCAGTGCCTAACACTGACCACAATCACTAACTGTGACTACAGTACCTAACCCTAAGCACAATCACTAACCCTGACTTCAGTACCTAACCCTAAGCACAATTTCTAACCCTGACTACAGTACCTAAACCTAAGCACAATTTCCTAACTACAATACCTAACCCTGAGCACAGTCTCTAATTCTGATTACAGTACCTAACCCTGAGCACAATCACTAACCCTGACTTCAGTGCCTAACCCTGACCACAATCACTAACCCTGACTACAGTACCTAACCCTGAGCACAATCACTAACCCTGATTTAAGTGCCTAACCCTGACCACAATCACTAACCCTGACTACAGTACCTAACACAGAGCACAATCACTAACACTAATTACAGTAACTAAGCCTGAGCACAATTTCTAACCCTGACTACAGTACTTAAGCCTGAGCACAATTCCCTAACTACAATACCTAACCCTGAGCACAGTCTCTAATCCTGACTACATAACGTAATGTTGAGTAAAATCCCTAACCCTGAATGCAATCCCTAGCCCTAAACACAATCAGTAACCCTGACTACAGTACCTAACCCTAAACACAATTCCTAACCCTGACTACAGAACCTACCATGAGCACAATCACTAACCCTGACTACAGTCTCTAATCCTGACTACAGAACCTAACCCTGATTACAATCCCTAACCCTGATTACAATCCCTAACCCTGATTACAATCCCTAACCATGACTACAGTACCTAACCCTAAGCACAATCACTAACCCTGACTACAGTACCTAATCCTGAGCACAATCACTAACCCTGACTACAGTCTCTAATCCTGACTAAAGAACCTAACCCTGATTGCAATCCCTAACCCTAATTACAATACTTAACCCTGATTACAGTACCTAACCCTTACTACAGAATCTAACCTTTAGCACAATCCCTAAACCTGAGCGCATTACCTAATCCTGAAAACAATCCCTAGCCCTAACTACAGTCCCTCTTCCTAAACACAGTCCATAACCCTGAGCACAGTCTGTAATGCTGACTACAGTCCCTGTCCTGGAGCACAATCTCTATCTGTGACTGCAGTCCCTAACAATGAGCACAATCCCTAAATCTGGCTACTGTTTATAACCCTAAGTACACTTTGTAACCCTTACTATAGTTCCTAATCCTCAAAAAAACAATATCTAACCCTGAAAACAGTCCCTAACTCTGAGTACAATCCCTAACCCTGACTACAGTGCCTAACCCTGAGCACAATCACTAACCCTGACTACAGTCTCTAAACCTGAGCACAATCACTAACCCTGACTACAGTCTCTAAACCTGAGCACAATCACTAACCCGGACTACAGTACCTAATCCTGAGCACAATCACTAACCCTGACTACAGTACCTAATCCAGAGCACAATCACTAACCTTGACTACAGTACTAAACCCTGAGCACAATCACTAAACCTGACTACAGTACCTAACCCTGAGCACAATTACTAACCCTAACTACAGTATCTAACCCTGACTACAGTACCTAACCCTGAGCACAATAACTAACCCTAACTACAGTCCCTAACCCTGAGCACAATCACTAACCCTGACTACAGTAACAAACCCTGAGCACAATCACTAACCATAACTACAGTCCCTAAACCTAAGCACAATCCCTAACCTGTTTATAGTACCTAACCCTGAGCACAATCACTAACCCTGACTACAGTCCCTAAATCTGAGCACAATCCCTAACCCTGACTATAGTACCTAACCCTGACCACAATCACTAACCCTGACTACAGTACCTGACCCTAAGCCCAATCACTTACCTTGACTACAGTATCTAACCATGAGCACAGTCCCTAACCCTGAGCCCAATCACTAACCATGACTACAGTACCTAACCCAGAGCACAAACACTAGCCATAACTACAGTACCTAACCCTGAGCACAATCACTAACCCTGACTACAGTATCTAACCGTGAGCACAATCCCTAACCTGACTATAGTACCTAACCCTGAGCTTAAATTACTAACCCTGACTACAGTACCTAACCCTGACTACAGAGCTAACCCAGAACACAATCACTAACCCTGATCACAATCCCTAAACCTGAGCACAATCCCTAACCCTGACTACAGTACCAAACCCTAAAAACAACCACTAACCCTAGCTACAGTACCTAACCCTGAGCACAATCACTAACCCTGACTACAGTCCGTAAACCTGAGCACAATCCCTAAACCTAGCTACAGTACCTAACCCTGAGCACAATCACTAACCCTGACTACAGTACCTAACTCTGAGCACAATCACTACACTAACCATAACTACAAACCATAACTACAGTCCCTAAACCTGAGCACAATCCCTAAACCTGACTATAGTGCCTAACCCTAAGCACAATCCCTAACTTGACTACAGTACTTAACCCTGAGCACAATCCCTAACCCTAGCTACAGTACCTAACCCTGAGCACAATCACTAACCCTAAGCACAGTCCCTAACCCTGACTACAGTCCCTAAGCACAATCACTAACCCTGACTACAGTACCTAACCATGAGCACAGTCCCTAACCCTGGCTATAGTACCTAACCCTGAGCACAGATCCTAACCCTGACTATAGTACCTAACCCTGAGCACAATCACTAACCCTGACTACAGTACCTAACCCTGAGCAAAATCACTAACTCTGACTACAATACCTAACCCTGAGCACAGTCTCTTATCCTGACTACAGTACCTAACACTGAGTGCAATCCCTAACCCTGAATACAATCCCTAAACACAATCAGTAACTCTGTCTACAGTACCTAACCCTAAACACAATCACTAATCCTGACTACAGAACCTAACCCTGATTACAATCCCTAACCCTGATTACAATACTTAACCCTGATTACAGTACCTAACCCTAACCCTTACTACAGTATCTAACCTTGAGCACAATCCCTAAATCCTTAGCACATTACCTAAACTTGAATACAATCCCTAGCCCTAACTACAGTCCCTCTTTCTAAACAGACCCTAACCCTGAACACAATCTGTAATGCTGACTACAGTCCCTATGTTGGAGCACAATCTCTCTGTGACTACAGTCTCTAACAATGAGCACAATCCCTAAATCTGGCTACTGTTTCTAACCCTGAGTACACTTTGTAACCCTTACTACAGTTCCTAATTCTCAAAAAACAATCTCTAACCCTGTAAACAGTCCCTAACCCTGAGTACAATCCCTAACCCTCACTATAGTACCAAACCCTGAGCACAATCCCTAACCCTGACAACAGTACATAACCCTGACTGCAGAGCTAACCTACAACACAATCACTAACCCCGACTACAGTCCCTAACCCTGAGCACAATCCCTAACCCTGTCTACAGTACCTAAACCTGAGCACAGTCCCTAACCCTGACTACAGTACCTAACCCTGACTACAGTACCTAACCCTGAGCACAATCGCTAATCCTGACTACAGTACCTAACCCAGAGCACAATCACTAACCATAACTACAGTACCTAACCCTAAGCACAATCCCTAACCCTGACTACATTACTTAACCCTGAGCACAATCACTAACCCTGGCTACAGTACCTAACCCTGACTACAGTACCTAACCCAGAGCACAACCACTAACCCTGACTATAGTACCTAACCTTAAGCACAATCACTAACCCTGACTACATTACTTAACCCTGAGCACAATCACTAACCCTGGCTACAGTACCTAACCCTGACTACAGTACCTAACCCTGAGCACAATCGCTAATCCTGACTACAGTACCTAACCCGGAGCACAATCACTAACCATAACTACAGTACCTAACCCTAAGCACAATCACTAACCCAGACTACAGTACCTAACCCTGAGCACAATCCCTAACCCTGTCTACAGAGCTAACCCAAACCACAATCACTAACCCTAACTACAGTCCCTAACCCTGAGCACAATCCCTAACCCTGTCTACAGTACATAAGCCTGAGCACAATCACTAACCCTGACTACAGTACCTAACCCTGAGCACAATCACTAACCCTGACTATAGTACAAAACCCTGAGCACAATCACTAACCCTAACTACAGTCCCTAACCCAGAGCATAATCACTAACCCTGACTACAGTAGCTAATCCTGACTACAGTACCTAACCCAGAGCACAATCACTAACCCTAACTATAGTACCAAACCCTGAGCACAATCACTAACCCTAACTACAGTCCCTAACCCAGAGCATAATCACTAACCCTGACTACAGTACCTAACCCAGACCACAATCACTAACCATAGCTACAGTACCTAACCCAGAGCACAATCACTAACCATAGCTACAGTACCTAACCCTGAGCACAATCACTAACCCTGACTACAGTTCCTAACCCTGAGCACAATTCCTAACCCTGACAACAGTACCTAACCCTTGTGCACAAACACTAACCCTGACTACATTACTTAACCCGCAGCACAATCACTAACCCTGACTACAAAACCCAACCCTGAGCACAATCCCTAACCTGTCTACAGTACCTAACCCTAAGCACAATCACTAACGCTGACTACAGTACTTAACCCTGAGCACAATCACTAACGCTGATTACAGTGCCTAACCCTGAGCATAATCACTAACCCTGTCTACAGTACCTAACCCTGACTACAGTACCTAACCCTGAGCACAATCACTAACCCTGTCTACAGTACCTAACCCTGACTACAGTACCTAACCCTGAGCACAATCACTAATCCTGACTATAGAACCTAACTCTGATTACAATACTTAACCCTGATTACAGTACCTAACCCTTACTACAGTATCTAACCTTGAGCACAATCCCTAAACCTGAGCACATTACCTAATCTTGAATACAAACCCTAGCCCTAACTACAGTCCCTAACCCTGAGCACAATCTGTAAAGCCGATTACAGTCCCTATGCTGGAGCACAATCTCTATCTGTGACTACAGTCCCTAACAATAAGCACAACCCCTAAATCTGGCTACTGTTTCTAACCCTGAGTATACTTTGTAACCCTTACTACAGTTCCTAATCCTCAAAAAACAATCCCTAACCCTGAGCACAATCACTAAGCCTGACTACAGTACCTAACCCTGAGCACAATTACTAACCATGACTACAGTACCTAACCCTGAGCACAATCCCTAACCCTGACTATAGTACCTAACCCAGAACACGATCAATAACCATGACTACATCCCTAACCCTGAGCACAATCCCTAACCCGGACTACAGTACCTAACCCTGAGCACAATCCCTAACCCTGATTATAGTACCTAACCCAGAACACAATCAATAACCATGACTACAGTCCCTAACCCTGAGCACAATCCTTAACCCTGTCTACAGTACCTAAACCTGAGCACAGTCCCTAACCCTGACTACAGTACCTAACACTGAGCACAATCACTAACCCTGACTACAGTCCCTAACCCTAAACACAATCACTAACCCTGAATACAGTACCTAGCCCTGAGCACAATCACTAACCCTGAAAACAGTACCTAACCCTGAGCACAATCACTGTCTACAATACATAACCCTGAGCACAATCCCTAAAACTGACTGCAGTACCTTACCCTGAGCACAATCACTAAACCTTTCTACAGTACCTAATCCTGAGCACAATCACTAACCATGACTACATTGCCTAACCCTGTGCACAATCACTAGCCATGAGCACAATCATTAACCCTGACTACAGCCCCTAACCCTAAGTACAATCATTAACCCTAACTACAGTACCTAACCCTGAGCACAATTACTAGCCATAACACTGATTCCTATCCTTACTTTTATATTGCACTTGTTGGCGCCGGGAGTCTTGCACTGGCTGTTATAAGCAGTATGACCTTGGCATACACAAGATCTTTGCTAGCAGGACCCCAGCGTTATGGTACAATATTGCTGACAGATACCTCTATTGACAGACCTTGTGAATCATTTTATTTGGCAGCTGCTGTATGTTCAAATTGGAAGCAACAAAAGAAAACAGATTCATATTGTTACAGATAAAAACAGAATTAATTCAGACAAATTTAATCTTATTTCAGTGGTATAAAAGGTGCTAGATGCAACTACACAATTCCCCTGTGCCAACACCAGGCGCCAACAAGCTGCCAGCACATAAAGCTCAGTGAGAACAAGGAGGGCTTTAGTGAATCTACCCCAGCGTCCAGTCACAGTATGATGTGTTATTCTATGGGGCCTGATTCACTAAAGCTCTCTCAGACCCCATGTGTCTTGGTAATGGAGAAGACGTAGGGAAGTACTGAGCTGCACATTATTTACTGAACCCCAAACCCTTTGTGTGTCAGCCGCCCTGAATTTCCTGATTACCGTAAGGAGAGCAAGGAGAAGAGGGAAGGTGGATTTAAATACAAAAGAAGTAGCAGATTAATTCTCCACACTCACATTTAGTTTTATTGGCAAATGTATCCACCCATAGATTTGTAAAGTCTTAAACCACACCCACCTGGCAAATTCCCAGCTGGCACTACCCTTACTACACCTTCTTAAACGGCACATGAAAGGGTTTTCACAGAAGCAAAAGATACACACAAAAAATGAAAACAAAACATGGCACCTAATTACTTCACTGTTAATACCTATGTGTTTTTTTTTCTTTTCACTTAACCAATATCAATTCATGACACTTGTGCATGTGATGATTTTATTTGTTGACTCATGAAATAATTTATTGTATAATGTATGTGTGTATAGCCAAGAAATGATGATCAAAATGGTCAAAATGGCTTTTCAGCAGGTCTAAGGTTAAACCATTAGAAATAAATAGTGTGTGAAAACCTGGAAATGGATTTTGCAATGGATTGGAATACATAAGTGAAATCATCACCACACATGGTATATGATGTTAATGCGCCACAAATGCATATGAAGGCCTTGTGGTAAGTCAGTTATTGCTGTGTTTTCTATTAAATTGTAATGGGTTAAAATATGAAAACCAGTGGCGGTTCCAGCAACTGATTATTGTGGGAAAAAGGAATGTTTATCTGAACTGAGTTATATGGGCAGAGCTGCAGAGAGAGGGTGGGCAGTACTGGATGTTACCTCATGGTTAAGGGAGTGGTCAAGCGGAAAGAAACAGAGGTGGGGAGGGGCATCCTGTAGAACCGTCATTGCTGAAATCCATGCAAGGGAATTCACAATGGAATAGACCCCCAGGTCTCACCCATGAAACTGACAAGGTGATCTCTAGACTGACTATACAGCGCCAATAGTGCCCCAACCTCACAACGTTTTTGCAGCCAATCAGGATCTGTACAGCTGTCTCTAACAATGTAACCCCCAACACCCATGAGATTCAAAGATTCCTATGTGTGTCCTCAAAGCAAAAAAGTTCAAGACTTCGCTCTAACAATGGTGTTTACGCAAATGCATTATGCTCATGATTCTTTAAATTTTAAGAAAGTCAAATTTAAATAAAAATACATGTAGACTTTATGGACTAGTTTCCAATGAGGAGGTACATTTTGGAAACTGGCTATAGAAATACATCTCTATTAAATCTATGGAGAATTTTTGTTACCACCTGTTTCCAAACTTCACGACCTCAATGGTAGATTGGTCTATATTGGGCAAATCATCCCAATAGATTTACGGTGAGTTTTACTCTCCTACAGATAAATGGAAACAGTCCTCTTTCTAACAGGCCCTTACCAATCACCAAGAAACAGTCCTCTTTCTAATAGGCCCTTACCCTGCACCAAGAAACAGTCCTCTTTCTAATAGGCCCTTACCCAGCACCAAGAAACAGTCCTCTTTCTAACAGGCCCTTACCCAGCACCAAGAAACACTCCTCTTTCTAACAGGCCCTTACCCAGCACCAAGAAACCGTCCTCTTTCTAACAGGCCCTTACCCAGCACCAAGAAACCGTACTCTTTCTAACAGGCCCTTACCCAGCACCAAGAAACAGTCCTCTTTCTAACAGGCCCTTACCCAGCACCAAGAAAGAGTCCACTTTCTAACAGGCCCTTACCCTGCACCAAGAAACAGTCCTCTTTCTAACAGGCCCTTACCCAGCACCAAGAAACAGTCCTCTTACTAACAGGCCCTTACCCTGCACCAAGAAACAGTCCTCTTTCTAACAGGCCCTTACCCAGCACCAAGAAACAGTCCTCTTTCTAACAGGCCCTTACCCAGCACCAAGAAACCGTCCTCTTTCTAACAGGCCCTTACCCAGCACCAAGAAACCGTCCTCTTTCTAACAGGCCCTTACCCAGCACCAAGAAACACTCCTCTTTCTAACAGGCCCTTACCCAGCACCAAGAAACACTCCTCTTTCTAACAGGCCCTTACCCAGCACCAAGAAACACTCCTCTTTCTAACAGGCCCTTACCCAGCACCAAGAAAGAGTCCTCTTTCTAACAGGCCCTTACCCAGCACCAAGAAACAGTCCTCTTTCTAACAGGCCCTTACCCAGCACCAAGAAACCGTCCTCTTTCTAACAGGCCCTTACCCAGCACCAAGAAACCGTCCTCTTTCTAACAGGCCCTTACCCAGCACCAAGAAACCGTCCTCTTTCTAACAGGCCCTTACCTAGCACCAAGAATTTGCCCATAGGCGCTTCCTCCTGACAAAGGCACAAGGGTATGTTACAAACAGCCTGGATTTCAGAATATCCCTCTCTAAGCAGAAAAAAACAATGGTATTGAGCTGGTTGTTCGTTCCTGTGAGTGCATTTCTCTCTGTATGTATTTAGTCTCCCTATGGGAAAAAGGGGCAACCAGACGTGGACTCCTTGCTCAGTGTGCTTAGAGGAGTATGGCTACACCTCACTGATGAGGCCCAATGAAGGACGAAACGATTATCTGGGGTTGCTGTGTTCCTTGTTCAGAGAGGAATTGCCTGTTATTTCGGCGCTGGGCTGACCGTAATAGGCGGGATCAGACTGATATTCTACAGGAGAGTTCTTCTCTGTGAAAAGCATTACTGGGCTAAAAAGCTGCACCCAGGTGGTAAATCACCATAGAACAGGCTAACAATAGTATTGAGCTAGTTGTTCGTTCCTGTGAGTGCTCTTCTCTCTGTAAAGAAAAAAACAAGAACCAGTTTATCTCTTTGCTAAATCCTTATGTGATACAGCTATTTACATGAAGAGCCTCTTCATACCATTTGTGTATAAACTGTTGTGAGACTATATATTTCCTGTTTACTGGTGAGTCACAATCTCACGTCTCTGGGTATAATTATATGAGAGGTTCACACCACAGTGAGTAAAACCTACAACTACAGTGATGGGAACACATGCATAAGTTTAATGTTACTATGCATTCTCTTCCTGATAAGAATGTAAAGCGAATGATTATTTACCTGTTCATATCCATATTATTGCATAAGTTATTTAAAATGATCTACTGGCAATTTCTGACCTTCCACCCTCTTTATTCATCTTCCTGTAGTGTAGAGACGTATAGATTCATATCTCTACCATTCAATGCTTTCTACAATAGGCGTGATCCCCTCCTATGTCAGTTTGTCAGCGCTGTGCAAGCTGGCAAATATTAAATCAATGCTCTCCTTTGGAACTATTGCACTCATCATGACCAAGATGACTCATCAGGAGAGCCCCAGTATTAAAGGGACATGGAACCCACCTTTTTTCTTTAATGATTCAGATAGAGCATGCAATATGAAACATCTTTCCAATTAACTTCTATCTCATTCTCTTAATATCCTTTGTTGAAAAGCATATCTAAATAGGCTCAGTAGGTGCTGATTGGTGGCTGCACATAGATGTCTTGTGTGATTGGTTCAACCATGTCCATTGCTATTTTTTCAACAAAGGATATTTAAAGAATGAAGCAAATTAGATAATAGAAGTAATTTGGAAAGTTGTCTAAAATTGTATTCTCTATCTGAATCATGAAAGAAAATGTTGAGGTTTCATGTCCCTTTAATGCCAATGGACTGCACAGCTCATTTACACATTGAGGTGTCAGATTCAGAGTCAACATAAAAAAAATTAAACAGATTACAAGAGGGATTGGAACTTTGTCCAATCTATGTATGAAAATGAAATTAATTTAAATAACAAATTTTAATTAAATAAGCGTTTTAAAATTCATTTACACAATAAGGTGTAGGGGTGTTTTGCCAATCATGGCGTTAGTGCACAAGGGTATCTAGACTTTGACCATAGAGAAGCAGCAGTGTGTTCTGCAGAGGCATGAGATCCCTTCTGGCTTCAATTTGTGAGAGAGGATTCATTCAGGAGAAGGACAAACACACATATAGGCATATTGTATGTAAGTACACAGAAACGCAAGGAGAACTAATGTGCAGGGGCTTTCCCAACACTATCACTGGACCTCAACTCTACTGAACATCTTTGGGAACATCTCTAAGATGCGCTAACGGCTCGCTGGAATAATTATCAAATTCAGTACTAACGTGTAGACTCAGCACCAGACAGACATTAAAGCAAATGGCTATAAAATTTGCTTAATTCCCATGATATTCTTGTTAAAGAGGAAGCATCTGTAGCACTACATGACAGGTAATAGTGCTGTTATTTAGTGCTCTTGCTAATGTTTAATATTGTGTTATAGAGATACCTAGGTAGTATCTGTAGCACTACATGACAGGTAATAGTGCTGTTATCTAGTGCTCTTGCTAATATATAATATTATGTGTTATAGAGATACCTAGATAGTATCTGTAGCACTACATGACAGGTAATAGTGCTGTTATCTAGTGCTCTTTGTTATTGTATAATATTGTGTGTTATAGGGATACCTAGGTAGCATCTGTAGCACTACATGACAGGTAATAGTGCTGTTATCTAGTGCTCTTGCTAATGTATAATATTGTGTTATAGAGATACCTAGGTAGTATCTGTAGCACTACATGACAGGTAATAGTGCTGTTATCTAGTGCTCTTGCTAATGTATACTATTGTGTGTTATAGAGATACCTAGGTAGCATCTGTAGCACTACATGACAGGTAATAGTGCTGATATCTAGTGCTCTTGCTAATGTATAATATTGTGTGTTATAGAGATACCTAGGTAGTATCTTTAGCACTACATGACAGGTAATAGTGCTGTTATCTAGTGCTCTTGCTAATGTATAATATTGTGTGTTATAGAGATACCTAGGTAGTATCTGTAGCACTACATGACAGGTAATAGTGCTGTTATCTAGTGCTCTTGCTAATGTATAATATTGTGTGTTATAGAGATACCTAGGTAGTATCTGTAGCAGTACATGACAGGTAATAGTGCTGTTATCTAGTGCTCTTGCTAATGTATAATATTGTGTGTTATAGAGATACCTAGGTAGTATCTTTAGCACTACATGACAGGTAATAGTGCTGTTATCTAGTGCTCTTGCTAATGTATAATATTGTGTGTTATAGAGATACCTAGGTAGCATCTGTAGCACTACATGACAGGTAATAGTGCTGTTATTTAGTGCTCTTGCTAATGTATAATATTGTGTTATAGAGATACCTAGGTAGTATCTGTAGCACTACATGACAGGTAATAGTGCTGTTATCTAGTGCTCTTGCTAATGTATAATATTGTGTGTTATAGAGATACCTAGGTAGCATCTGTAGCACTACATGACAGGTAATAGTGCTGTTATCTAGTGCTCTTGCTAATATATAATATTATGTGTTATAGAGATACCTAGGTAGTATCTGTAGCACTACATGACAGGTAATAGTGCTGTTATCTAGTGCTCTTGCTAATGTATAATATTGTGTGTTATAGAGATACCTAGGTAGTATCTGTAGCACTACATGACAGGTAATAGTGCTGTTATTTAGTTCTCTTGCTAATGTATAATATTGTGTGTTATAGAGATACCTAGGTAGTATCTGTAGAACTACATGACAGGTAATAGTGCTGTTATCTAGTGCTCTTGCTAATGTATATTATTGTGTGTTATAGAGATACCTAGGTAGCATCTGTAGCACTACATAACAGGTAATAGTGCTGTTATCTAGTGCTCTTGCTAATGTATAATATTGTGTGTTATAGAGATACCTAGGTAGCATCTGTAGCACTACATAACAGGTAATAGTGCTGTTATCTAGTGCTCTTGCTAATGTATAATATTGTGTGTTATAGAAATACCTAGGTAGTATCTGTAGCACTACATGACAGGTAATAGTGCTGTTATCTAATGCTCTTGCTAATGTATAATATTGTGTGTTATAGAGAAACCTAGATAGTATCTGTAGCACTACATGACAGGTAATAGTGCTGTTATCTAGTGCTCTTGCTAATGTATAATATTGTGTGTTATAGAAATACCTAGGTAGTATCTGTAGCACTACATGACAGGTAATAGTGCTGTTATCTAGTGCTCTTTGTTATTGTATAATATTGTGTGTTATAGAGATACCTAGGTAGTATCTGTACCACTACATGACAGGTAATAGTGCTGTTATCTAGTGCTCTTTGTTATTGTATAATATTGTGTGTTATAGGGATACCTAGGTAGCATCTGTAGCACTACATGACAGGTAATAGTGCTGTTATCTAGTGCTCTTGCTAATGTATAATATTGTGTGTTATAGAGATACCTAGGTAGTATCTGTAGCACTACATGACAGGTAATAGTGCTGCTATCTAGTGATCTTGCTAATGTATAATATTGTGTGTTATAGAGATACCTAGGTAGTATCTGTAGCACTACATGACAGGTAATAGTGCTGTTATCTAGTGCTCTTGCTAATGTATAATATTGTGTGTTATAGAGATACCTAGGTAGTATCTGTAGCACTACATGACAGGTAATAGTGCTGTTATCTAGTGATCTTGCTAATGTATAATATTGTGTGTTATAGAGATACCTAGGTAGTATCTGTAGCACTACATGACAGGTAATAGTGCTGTTATCTAGTGCTCTTGCTAATGTATAATATTGTGTGTTATAGAGATACCTAGGTAGTATCTGTAGCACTACATGACAGGTAATAGTGCTGTTATCTAGTGCTCTTGCTAATGTATAATATTGTGTGTTATAGAGATACCTAGGTAGTATCTGTAGCACTACATGACAGGTAATAGTGCTGTTATCTAGTGCTCTTGCTAATGTATAATATTGTGTGTTATAGAGATACCTAGGTAGTATCTCTAGCACTACATGACAGGTAACAGTGCTGTTATCTAGTGCTCTTGCTAATGTATAATATTGTATGTTATAGAGATACCTAGGTAGTATCTGTAGCACTACATGACAGGTAATAGTGATGTTATCTAGTGTTCTTGCGAATGTATAATATTGTGTGTTATAGAGATACCTAGGTAGTATCTGTAGCACTACAAGAGAGGTAATAGTGCTGTTATCTAGTGCTCTTGCTAATGTATAATGTTGTGTGTTATAGAGATACCTAGGTAGTATCTGTAGCACTACAAGAGAGGTAATAGTGCTGTTATCTAGTGCTCTTGCTAATGTATAATATTGTGTTACAGAGATACCTAGGTAGTATCTGTAGCACTACATGACAGGTAATAGTGCTGTTATCTAGTGCTCTTGCTAATGTATAATATTATGTGTTATAGAGATACCTAGGTAGCATATGTAGCACTACATGACAGGTAACAGTGCTGTTATCTAGTGCTCTTGCTAATGTATAATATTGTGTTATAGAGATACCTAGGTAGTATCTGTAGCACTACATGACAGGTAATAGTGCTGTTATCTAGTGCTCTTGCTAATGTATAATATTATGTGTTATAGAGATACCTAGGTAGCATCTGTAGCACTACATGACAGGTAATAGTGCTGTTATCTAGTGCTCTTGCTAATGTATAATATTGTGTGTTATAGAGATACCTAGGTAGTATCTGTAGCACTACATGACAGGTAACAGTGCTGTTATCTAGTGCTCTTGCTAATGTATAATATTGTGTTATAGAGATACCTAGGTAGTATCTGTAGCACTACATGACAGGTAATAGTGCTGTTATCTAGTGCTCTTGCTAATGTATAATATTATGTGTTATAGAGATACCTAGGTAGTATCTGTAGCACTTCATGACAGGTAATAGTGCTGTTATCTAGTGCTCTTGCTAATGTATAATATTGTGTGTTATAGAGATACCTAGGTAGTATCTGTAGCACTACATGACAGGTAATAGTGCTGTTATCTAGTGCTCTTGCTAATGTATAATATTGTGTGTTATAGAGATACCTAGGTAGTATCTGTAGCACTACATGACAGGTAATAGTGCTGTTATCTAGTGCTCTTGCAAATGTATAATATTGTGTGTTATAGAGATACCTAGGTAGTATCTGTAGCACTACATGACAGGTAATAGTGCTGTTATCTAGTGCTCTTGCTAATGTATAATATTGTGTGTTATAGAGATACCTAGGTAGTATCTGTAGCACTACATGACAGGTAATAGTGCTGTTATCTAGTGCTCTTTGTTATTGTATAATATTGTGTGTTATAGAGATACCTAGGTAGTATCTGTACCACTACATGACAGGTAATAGTGCTGTTATCTAGTGCTCTTTGTTATTGTATAATATTGTGTGTTATAGGGATACCTAGGTAGCATCTGTAGCACTACATGACAGGTAATAGTGCTGTTATCTAGTGCTCTTGCTAATGTATAATATTGTGTGTTATAGAGATACCTAGGTAGTATCTGTAGCACTACATGACAGGTAATAGTGCTGCTATCTAGTGATCTTGCTAATGTATAATATTGTGTGTTATAGAGATACCTAGGTAGTATCTGTAGCACTACATGACAGGTAATAGTGCTGTTATCTAGTGCTCTTGCTAATGTATAATATTGTGTGTTATAGAGATACCTAGGTAGTATCTGTAGCACTACATGACAGGTAATAGTGCTGTTATCTAGTGATCTTGCTAATGTATAATATTGTGTGTTATAGAGATACCTAGGTAGTATCTGTAGCACTACATGACAGGTAATAGTGCTGTTATCTAGTGCTCTTGCTAATGTATAATATTGTGTGTTATAGAGATACCTAGGTAGTATCTGTAGCACTACATGACAGGTAATAGTGCTGTTATCTAGTGCTCTTGCTAATGTATAATATTGTGTGTTATAGAGATACCTAGGTAGTATCTGTAGCACTACATGACAGGTAATAGTGCTGTTATCTAGTGCTCTTGCTAATGTATAATATTGTGTGTTATAGAGATACCTAGGTAGTATCTCTAGCACTACATGACAGGTAACAGTGCTGTTATCTAGTGCTCTTGCTAATGTATAATATTGTATGTTATAGAGATACCTAGGTAGTATCTGTAGCACTACATGACAGGTAATAGTGATGTTATCTAGTGCTCTTGAGAATGTATAATATTGTGTGTTATAGAGATACCTAGGTAGTATCTGTAGCACTACATGACAGGTAACAGTGCTGTTATCTAGTGCTCTTGCTAATGTATAATATTGTGTTATAGAGATACCTAGGTAGTATCTGTAGCACTACATGACAGGTAATAGTGCTGTTATCTAGTGCTCTTGCTAATGTATAATGTTGTGTGTTATAGAGATACCTAGGTAGTATCTGTAGCACTACAAGAGAGGTAATAGTGCTGTTATCTAGTGCTCTTGCTAATGTATAATATTGTGTTACAGAGATACCTAGGTAGTATCTGTAGCACTACATGACAGGTAATAGTGCTGTTATCTAGTGCTCTTGCTAATGTATAATATTATGTGTTATAGAGATACCTAGGTAGCATATGTAGCACTACATGACAGGTAACAGTGCTGTTATCTAGTGCTCTTGCTAATGTATAATATTGTGTTATAGAGATACCTAGGTAGTATCTGTAGCACTACATGACAGGTAATAGTGCTGTTATCTAGTGCTCTTGCTAATGTATAATATTATGTGTTATAGAGATACCTAGGTAGCATCTGTAGCACTACATGACAGGTAATAGTGCTGTTATCTAGTGCTCTTGCTAATGTATAATATTGTGTGTTATAGAGATACCTAGGTAGTATCTGTAGCACTACATGACAGGTAACAGTGCTGTTATCTAGTGCTCTTGCTAATGTATAATATTGTGTTATAGAGATACCTAGGTAGTATCTGTAGCACTACATGACAGGTAATAGTGCTGTTATCTAGTGCTCTTGCTAATGTATAATATTATGTGTTATAGAGATACCTAGGTAGTATCTGTAGCACTACATGACAGGTAATAGTGCTGTTATCTAGTGCTCTTGCTAATGTATAATATTGTGTGTTATAGAGATACCTAGGTAGTATCTGTAGCACTACATGACAGGTAATAGTGCTGTTATCTAGTGCTCTTGCTAATGTATAATATTGTGTGTTATAGAGATACCTAGGTAGTATCTGTAGCACTACATGACAGGTAATAGTGCTGTTATCTAGTGCTCTTGCAAATGTATAATATTGTGTGTTATAGAGATACCTAGGTAGTATCTGTAGCACTACATGACAGGTAATAGTGCTGTTATCTAGTGCTCTTGCTAATGTATAATATTGTGTGTTATAGAGATACCTAGGTAGTATCTGTAGCACTACATGACAGGTAATAGTGCTTTTATCTAGTGCTCTTGCTAATGTATAATATTGTGTTATAGAGATACCTAGGAAATATCTGTAGCACTACATTACAGGTAATAGTGCTGTTATCTAGTGCTCTTGCTAATGTATAATATTGTGTGTTATAGATATACCTAGGTAGTATCTGTAGCACTACATGACAGATAAAAGTGCTGTTATCTAGTGCTCTTGCTAATGTATAATATTGTGTTATAGAGATACCTAGGAAGTATCTTTAGCACTACATTACAGTTAATAGTGCTGTTATCTAGTGCTCTTGCTAATGTATTATTTTGTGTGTTAGAGATACCTAGGTAGATTCTGTGGCACTACATGACAGGTAATAGTGCTCTTGCTAATGTATAATATTGTGTGTTATAAAGATACCTAGGTAGCATCTGTAGCACTACATAACAGGTAATAGTGCTGTTATCTAGTGCTCTTGCTAATGTATAATATTGTGTGTTATAGAGATACCTAGGTAGTATCTGTAGCACTACATGACAATTAATAATGCTGTTTTCTAGCGTTCTTGCTAATGTATATACTGCCCATTACATTGAGTGCAATCCACCAGGTACACCACAAAGGGGGTTCTACAGTTTGTACAACTTGCCAAATTGAAAATCCTATTTGTTGTAGCAGACTGAAAGGTGGATGTAACTCTACTGTATTGACAAGCTATGCATTTTGTGAAGTGGCATTTAAAATGCCCTTTCACACTAAGCCAACTACTGTTGGCCCTATCTTTCTCCCTTAGTACACTTGGTGCCACTAGGTTACCAATTGTGCATGCTCTTTTCGGTACAAAGTTACAACCCCTGGACACATACTCTTTTAAGCTGTCCTCTGCTGTTAAAATAGGTAGATGCTTACTAACTATGTTAGTAATCTCTTTAAACTGTGGGCTATATGTGGTGACCAGAGTCGGTCTACTCGAGTCATAACCCTTCGTCACTCTGGTATTACCCCTCAGTATCTCACTCCTGTCCATTCTAGTAACTTCCAAGTGGGCTCTGTTAATGGTCTTTTGTGAGTAGCCTCTCTCAAATAGGAGACTCTTAAGTTTTTCACTCTCTTTCACAAAGTCCTCTTTCAAGGAGCAGTTCCGCCTTATTCTCATGAACTGTCCCTTGGCCACCCCAAACCCCGTGTAACGGGGATGGTTGCTCCTAGCGTGGAGTAAGGAGTTAGATGTAATGGGTTTACGATAAAGCGAAGTAGAAACTTCACCACTTAAGGCATTTCCCCTAAGTTCTACATCCAGGTAAGGTATTGTGTTTATCCCTGTTTGTGCAGTAAATTCCAAACCCACTCCATTAGAATTGAGATAGGCAAGAAAGTCCTGCACCTCTGCAGTTTCACCCACCCAGATAAACAGGAGATCATCTATAAAACGTTTGTATGATCTTATCCTATTTCTAAATGGGTTCATATCTCCAAAGACGTGGGACAGCTCCCACCAACCCATAAAAAGGTTGGCGTACGATGGGGCAAACTTGGCCCCCATCGCTGTCCCATGCCTCTGGAGATAGAAGGTACGTTCAAACCTAAAGTAGTTGTGTGTCAAAAGGAACGTAAGGGCCTCAATCACAAATTCGATCAATTCCTCATGATAATTACTAAAATGTCGCAGCATGTATCCAACGGCTTCAATGCCATAACCATGAGGAATGGCCGAATAGAGGCCAACCACGTCCACCGTTAACCACATACAACTCTCATCCCATTTAACACTTCCCATCGCTTTGATGAGATGTGTAGTGTCTTTCAAATAAGACGGTAAAAGATGTACGATAGGCTGTAGAAGGGACTCAATCCAACCTGAGAGCTTCTCAAAGAGTGACCCTATACCTGAGACAATTGGTCTGCCCTTCACCCCAACCAAGGTCTTATGGACCTTGGGGAGGTGATGGAAAATAGGGATAACTGGTTTTTGTACCATTAAATATTCAAAAGTCTCCTGGTCAATGATACCCTTCATCAGCCCATCATCCAATAGATGTCTCAGCTCAATCCCAAATCGCTCAGTGGGATTAAAGCTGAGCTCCTGATAAACCTGGGTGTCCGTCAACTGCCTTAATGCTTCTTCAATATATTTCTCTCTCCCCATGACCACTATACAGCCCCCCTTATCTGCTTGCTTGATGACTATATCATCCTGCTTCTCCAGTTGTTCCAATGCCAACTTTTGGGTTAGATTTAGATTATATATAGCCCTTTTACTTTGTTCTGAGAGCTTAACTAAATCCTCCTCTACCCTGCGATGAAAGGCTTTGATAAAGGGTCCTCTGGTTCTAGTGGGATAAAAGATTGATTGGGGCCTAAAACCTGTATGGGTCTTCTTAACAGGTAAACCCAGCTGGGAGCTTAAAGTACCCAAATCATGTAGGTTCAAAAAATCAATACCTTCCCTGAAATCTATAATATCAGAGATGTTGGGAAGTGTCTCAACTGAATCCTGTATGCTAACATCAATTTCACCTTCCAGTTCTTCCTCCTGATTAGTGGACCCCCAGAAAAACTTTTTGAGGGTCAGATCCCTCACTAATCTGTTTATGTCAACAATGGTTTCAAATAAATCAAATTTATTGGTGGGAACAAACCCAAACCCAAGCTAAGCACTTCAATCTGTGGATCAGTAAGTACAACATCAGATAAATTAATGACAGTCATATTTTGTATTTGTTGCGTGCATTTCTTTTCGGTTGTGCCCTGGCTTTCCCTCTTTCTCCTTGGTCTATGTTTCCGCCTCCTTCTATTATTTTTGGGCTTACCCGAAAAACCTTCTCCTGATTTGTTTCTACTGCCTGGGGTACAAATGCTGATGGTCTAACATCACCCTCACTATCACTGAGGAACTCCTGCTGTCTAACATCTACCTTTTTCTGATTTTTCTTGGTGTGTGGGACCCTGTCTAAACCTTCTTTCATTCTCAGATTTGAACCATGTATTGTGTCTACCTTCTTTAGTACACCTTTCGGTACCACTATCTGTACTTCGTCACCTGAGTGTCCACTAGAGTCTCCTGTACCATAATCATCTGACCTACAATCATTATCCTCATCTGTGCTGTCTTTATCTGAAAAGGTCACTCTTTTACCTTCCCCTCCACTTTCTACCTTTGTAGTGTTCCTATTCTTTTTAGCTTTATGTCGATTAGCTCTAGATCCTGACCTGCTTTGCCAAGTATAAACCTTATTTCTGATGTAATCATTATTATCTCTTGCAAACTTCTTGAGCTTAAAGTTATCAATTTCACCTCTAAATTTGACAATTGTTTCACTTAATAACTTATCAAAATCTTTATATTTAGGGTGTTCCAGAAACTCATTCAGCTGTGCCTGTATATGATTCAGCTCTTCCCTGATCTTAATCAACTGGCATTGTTTAAATTTAATAATCAATTGCATAAGTCTTTTAGAGCATTCACTCAAAATGTCATTCCATTCTTGCATAAACTCAGGATCTTCCACCTGGAAGGTAGGAAATTTACGCATTCTTAACCCTCTAGGGATTAAGTCCAAAGTCAGATATTTCTCCAACGCTCTCTGGTCCCACCATATTCTGTACTCTTTAATTAGGGTGCGCTCCATAGCCAAAAACACATCACTAATGGAGAGCAACTCTGTCTGTTTAACAAATGTATCCTCCAAGGTTAATCTTTCTGAGTCCAAATCAGAGATAGATTTCAAAGAAAAAAGCCCTGTTGCCATCTTTGCGAACAACTTTTGGCCACTTGAAATTATGTGTGCCAAAGAATTGGATATATAGATGAGGTCAGTCTCAATCCGAGTCTAAGAGGGATATAATGCAAAACTCAATGCCACTCCTAACAGTTCGCCCTCTATACAGACTCACAGGATTGCGCTCCAAATGTAAAGAGAAAACATTTTGGTTTCCCTCCAGATACTGTCTTATAATAAATTGCCCCCAAATTGCAGGGATCCACTTGCAGCTCAGCAAATCAAAGAGACCCCACACAGCGATAAATTGACTCTCTTATTTTAAAGTTCTGGGCATTCTGGGAGACATTACATACGGATTATTGTGGATCGCTCACCTGAACTACGTGACTCTATTCATTCACTCCAGGCTTACCACTTCTTCCGTCTCCTAGCCCAGACCGTATCTACTCGCTAGTGGTTATCGGGTACAGGCCATTCAGCATTCTGCTCTCTGCAGGATCACGCTATTCGGCGTGTGACGTCAGACGTCAGCGTGTCACATCCGGGCATCCGTAGTTAGCAATCAGCCACTCCTGCTACACATCCAATATGCAGCTCCGGTTTCCAGTATCTCATCCGCCAGTGCTGTTATCTAGTGCTCTTGCTAATGTATAATATTGTGTTATAGAGATACCTAGGTAGTATCTGTAGCACTACATGACAGGTAATAGTCCTGTTATCTAATGCTCTTGCTAATGTATAATATTGTGTGTTATAGAGATACCTAGGTAGTATCTGTAGCACTACATGACAGGTAATAGTGCTGTTATCTAGTTCTCTTGCTAATGTATAATATTGTGTTATAGAGATACCTAGGTAATATCTGTAGCACTATATGACAGGTAATAGTGCTGTTATCTAGTGCTCTTGCTAATGTATAATATTGTGTGTTATAGAGATACCTAGGTAGTATCTGTAGCACTACATGACAGGTAATAGTGCTGTTATCTAGTGCTCTTGCTAATGTATAATATTGTGTGTTATAGAGATACCTAGGTAGTATCTGTAGCACTACATGACAGGTAATAGTGTTGTTATCTAGTGCTCTTGCTAATGTATAATATTGTGTGTTATAGACATACCTAGGTAGTATCTGTAGCACTACATGACAGGTAATAGTGCTGTTATCTAGTGCTCTTGCTAATGTATAATATTGTGTGTTATAGAGATACCTAGGTAGTATCTGTAGCACTACATGACAGGTAATAGTGCTGTTATCTAGTGCTCTTGCTAATGTACAATATTGTGTTATAGAGATACCTAGGTAGCATCTGTAGCACTACATGACAGGTAATAGTGCTCTTGCTAATGTATAATATTGTGTGTTATAGAGATACCTAGGTAGTATCTGTAACACTACATGACAGGTAATAGTGCTGTTATCTAATGCTCTTGCTAATGTATAATATTGTGTGTTATAGAGATACCTAGGTAGTATCTGTAGCACTACATGACAGGTAATAGTGCTGTTATCTAGTGCTCTTGCTAATCTATAATATTGTGTGTTATAGAGATACCTTGGTAGTATCTGTAGCACTACATGACAGGTAATAGTGCTGTTATCTAGTGCTCTTGCTAATGTATAATATTATGTGTTATAGAGATACCTAGGTAGTATCTGTAGCACTACATGACAGGTAATAGTGCTGTTATCTAGTGCTCTTGCTAATGTATAATATTGTGTTATAGAGTTACCTAGGTAGTATCTGTAGCACTACATGACAGGTAATAGTGCTGTTATCTAGTACTCTTGCTAATGTATAATAGTGTGTGTTATAGAGATACCTAGGTAGTATGTGTAGCACTACATGACAGGAAATAGTGCTGTTATCTAGTGCTCTTGCTAATGTATAATGTTGTGTGTTATAGAGATACCTAGGTAGTATCTGTAGCACTACATGACAGGTAATAGTGCTGTTATCTAGTTCTCTTGCTAATGTATAATATTGTGTTATAGAGATACCTAGGTAATATCTGTAGCACTATATGACAGGTAATAGTGCTGTTATCTAGTGCTCTTGCTAATGTATAATATTGTGTGTTATAGAGATACCTAGGTAGTATCTGTAGCACTACATGACAGGTAATAGTGCTGTTATCTAGTGCTCTTGCTAATGTATAATATTGTGTGTTATAGAGATACCTAGGTAGTATCTGTAGCACTACATGACAGGTAATAGTGTTGTTATCTAGTGCTCTTGCTAATGTATAATATTGTGTGTTATAGACATACCTAGGTAGTATCTGTAGCACTACATGACAGGTAATAGTGCTGTTATCTAGTGCTCTTGCTAATGTATAATATTGTGTGTTATAGAGATACCTAGGTAGTATCTGTAGCACTACATGACAGGTAATAGTGCTGTTATCTAGTGCTCTTGCTAATGTACAATATTGTGTTATAGAGATACCTAGGTAGCATCTGTAGCACTACATGACAGGTAATAGTGCTCTTGCTAATGTATAATATTGTGTGTTATAGAGATACCTAGGTAGTATCTGTAACACTACATGACAGGTAATAGTGCTGTTATCTAATGCTCTTGCTAATGTATAATATTGTGTGTTATAGAGATACCTAGGTAGTATCTGTAGCACTACATGACAGGTAATAGTGCTGTTATCTAGTGCTCTTGCTAATCTATAATATTGTGTGTTATAGAGATACCTTGGTAGTATCTGTAGCACTACATGACAGGTAATAGTGCTGTTATCTAGTGCTCTTGCTAATGTATAATATTATGTGTTATAGAGATACCTAGGTAGTATCTGTAGCACTACATGACAGGTAATAGTGCTGTTATCTAGTGCTCTTGCTAATGTATAATATTGTGTTATAGAGTTACCTAGGTAGTATCTGTAGCACTACATGACAGGTAATAGTGCTGTTATCTAGTACTCTTGCTAATGTATAATAGTGTGTGTTATAGAGATACCTAGGTAGTATGTGTAGCACTACATGACAGGAAATAGTGCTGTTATCTAGTGCTCTTGCTAATGTATAATGTTGTGTGTTATAGAGATACCTAGGTAGTATCTGTAGCACTACATGACAAGTAATAGTGCTGTTATCTAGTGCTCTTGCTAATGTATAATATTGTGTGTTATAGAGATACCTAGGTAGTATCTGTAGCACTACATGACAGGTAATAGTGCTGTTATCTAGTGCTCTTGCTAATGTATAATATTGTGTGTTATAGAGATACCTAGGTAGTATCTGTAGAACTACATGACAGGTAATAGTGATGTTATCTAGTGCTCCTGCTAATGTATAATATTGTGTGTTATAGAGATACCTAGGTAGTATCTGTAGCACTACATGACAGGTAATAGTGCTGTTATCTAGTACTCTTGCTAATGTATAATAGTGTGTGTTATAGAGATACCTAGGTAGTATCTGTAGCACTACATGACAGGTAATAATGCTGTTATCTACTGCTCTTGCTAATGTATAATATTGTGTGTTATAGAGATACCTAGGTAGTATCTGTAGCAATACATGACAGGTAATAGTGCTGTTATCTAGTGTTCTTGCTAATGTATAATATTGTGTTATAGAGATACCTAGGTAGTATCTGTAGCACTACATGACAGGTAATAGTGCTGTTATCTAGTGCTCTTGCTAATGTATAATATTGTGTGTTATAGAGATACCTAGGTAATATCTGTAGCACTACATGACAGGTAATAGTGCTGTTATCTAGTGCTCTTGCTAATGTATAATATTATGTGTTATAGAGATACCTAGGTAGCATCTGAAGCACTACATGACAGGTAACAGTGCTGTTATCTAGTGCTCTTGCTAATGTATAATATTGTGTGTTATAGATATACCTAGGTAGTATCTGTAGCACTACATGACAGGTAATACTGCTGTTATCTAGTGCTCTTGCTAATGTATAATATTGTGTGTTATAGAGATACCTAGGTAGCATCTGTAGCACTACATGACAGGTAATAGTGCTGTTATCTGCTGTTGCTAATGTATAATATTGTGTTATAGAGATACCTAGGTAGTATCTGTAGCACTACATGACAGGTAATAGTGCTGTTATCTAGTGCTCTTGCTAATGTACAATATTGTGTTATAGAGATACCTAGGTAGCATCTGTAGCACTACATGACAGGTAATAGTGCTCTTGCTAATGTATAATATTGTGTGTTATAGAGATACCTAGGTAGTATCTGTAACACTACATGACAGGTAATAGTGCTGTTATCTAATGCTCTTGCTAATGTATAATATTGTGTGTTATAGAGATACCTAGGTAGTATCTGTAGCACTACATGCAGGGCCGCCATCAGGGGGTGACAGGGGTGACTCCTGTCAGGGGCCCAGTGAGCCAGGGGGGCCCCATGAGGCTAGAACTAAAAAAAAAAAAAAAAAAAAAAAAAAATTTTTTTTTTTTAAATTTTGGCAGCCACCAGTGGGTACTACAGCAGAGTGCTAATTGAGCATGGGAAATGTTATTACAAGGAGTAAAGTATAAGCATTTGAGAGGATTTCTTAGTGTGCACTAAACCACTATGCTCAGTGTGAGACAGACTTGGCACTTTGTACAGTGTGTGCCTGAGTCAGACGGCAGATCACTTTCATTTGAAGAGGAGGTAGGACTTACTTAGTAAATGTTTTTTATTTCTTTGTGAAATTTTGGATTGGAACTTCAGTGTGGTAGTAGTTGTATGCTGGGGCTAGGGGTCCATAAAAACACATTTTTTTAGCAGCAGTGTATTTATGATTATTTGACAAAGCTGTAGAAATTCTATATTTAAAACCATGCAGAAATGTTTCCTCCTAAATACACAAATGGTAGATGCCCTTTTGGCAGATATGCATTTTATATATATATATATATATATATATATATATATATATATATATATATATATATATATATATATATATTACATTCCAGTTTACTGCCCCTTTATGCAAGGACTTTACATCTGCATAAAATTTTATACTCTCAGACTAAGATTGCTCAGTGTTTGAAATGAGACAGGTTATCTTAAAACTGTTCAGTTTACACTACAGCTGACTTAGTTTTGAAATACATACCAACAAGCCTAAATCCTGTATTTAACCAGATCTAATGGTATGAGTACCACAGCTTATGGTCCCACCAAGACCATATAGAGTACAGCATTTTCAAAATCCATAAGTACAGCTTACAGATGGGAAAATTTGTACACTATATTTGAAGTGGTGCTCTTGGTTGGGGAAAATGGGAAAAAAACAAAAAACAAACATATGTCAACCTTTTAAAGGTACTTTTCTTCATCTAGCCATCTACACAGCTCATTAATGTACAATTTTGAATTCACAGAATTATTTTTGTTTGCACATTTACAAATATGATTCTTTAAAAAGTGATCTCTTAATTTCTGCATTTTTTTTTATCATGCATGTCACACACTGTTGATTTAGGGGATGCAAGGTGCATACATGTTTCCTCCTGTGAGTGTTTCTGTGGGTGTATGTGTTTATGTCTTTGTGCTTTGGTTTGTGTCTCTATGTGTATGTATTTTTTATCTGTGGGTCTCTCTGTGAGGGTGGGTGTGTATGTCTTTGTGCATTTTCTGTGGATGTCTGTGAGGGTGTGTGCATATGTCTTTGAGCTTTTTCTATGGGTGTTTCTGTGAGGGTGTTTGTGTGTATGTATGTATGTATGTATGTCTGTGTTTTCTGTGGGTGTCTCTGTGAGTGTGTGTGTATGTCTTTGTGTGTTTTCTGTGGATGTCTCAGTGAGGGTGTGTGTATGTATGTCTTTCTGTGTTTTTGATGTGGCTGTCTCTCTGTGTGTGTGTATGTCTTTGTGTGTGTATGTGTGTATATGTCTTTGTGTGTTTTCTGAGGCTGTCTCTATCGGTGTTTCCTTGGGTGTATGTGCAAGTTTGAGTTTGTGTGTGTGTGTCCATTGTCTGTTCCTTTTTAGGACATTTTGACCTTACTACTAATTATTCACATCTTTCTACAGACTTTGAGACTAACAAGACCTTTCCGGAAGTAACCACTCCACCATTTAACCTTTAAATTATTGTTTAGGCAGTTCAGGGCCCTTCCTTTCAGGCACTGCATGCTGTTGTCATAATTTAGTTGTCATCTTCCTTTACAAAAAGATAATCAGAACTCCATATTTTGTTTTCTAAATCTCCTTTTTTTTAAAAAACTGTAGTTTACCTCATTACTTGTCAGGTCAATGTAAACAAGTGCTAAGTGTCTGTTTGGGTTTCTGTGTCTGAGTGTGTTTCTTTGCATGTCTGCTAGAGTGTCTATATGTGAATCCTTATGTGTGAGTGTGTTTGTGTGTTTCAGTGTATGAGTGTGTCTGAGTGTTTGTATGTTACTACCTTTACAACATTTCCAAGTTTAAATAGACAATTAAGAATAAAGTGCATATACGTTTAAGTCACTTGGTCAAAAATTGCACATGTCAAAGGAGGGGGGGGGGGGCCCTGATCAATGGTTGAGTCAGGGGCCCCAAAATTTCTAGTGGCGGCCCTGACTACATGACAGGTAATAGTGCTGTTATCTAGTGCTCTTGCTAATGTATAATATTATGTGTTATAGAGCTACCTAGGTAGTATCTGTAGCACTACATGACAGGTAATAGTGCTATTATCTAGTGCTCTTGCTAATGTATAATATTGTGTGTTATAGAGATACCTAGTTAGTATCTGTAGCACTACATGACAGGTAATAGTGCTGTTATCTAGTGCTCTTGCTAATGTATAATATTGTGTGTTATAGAGATACCTTGGTAGTATCTGTAGCACTACATGACAGGTAATAGTGCTGTTATCTAGTGCTCTTGCTAATGTATAATATTGTGTGTTATAGAGATACCTAGGTAGTATCTGTAGCACTACATGACAGGTAATAGTGCTGTTATCTAGTGCTCTTGCTAATGTATAATAGTGTGTGTTATAGAGATACCTAGGTAGTATGTGTAGCACTACATGACAGGAAATAGTGCTGCTATCTAGTGCTCTTGCTAATGTATAATGTTGTGTGTTATAGAGATACCTAGGTAGTATCTGTAGCACTACATGGCAAGTAATAGTGCTGTTATCTAGTGCTCTTGCTAATGTATAATATTGTGTGTTATAGAGATACCTAGGTAGTATCTGTAGCACTACATGACAGGTAATAGTGCTGTTATCTAGTGCTCTTGCTAATGTATAATATTGTGTGTTATAGAGATACCTAGGTAGTATCTGTAGCACTACATGACAGGTAATAGTGATGTTATCTAGTGCTCCTGCTAATGTATAATATTGTGTGTTATAGAGATACCTAGGTAGTATCTGTAGCACTACATGACAGGTAATAGTGCTGTTATCTAGTACTCTTGCTAATGTATAATAGTGTGTGTTATAGAGATACCTAGGTAGTATCTGTAGCACTACATGACAGGTAATAATGCTGTTATCTACTGCTCTTGCTAATGTATAATATTGTGTGTTATAGAGATACCTAGGTAGTATCTGTAGCAATACATGACAGGTAATAGTGCTGTTATCTAGTGCTCTTGCTAATGTATAATATTGTGTTATAGAGATACCTAGGTAGTATCTGTAGCACTACATGACAGGTAATAGTGCTGTTATCTAGTGCTCTTGCTAATGTATAATATTGTGTGTTATAGAGATAACTAGGTAATATCTGTAGCACTACATGACAGGTAATAGTGCTGTTATCTAGTGCTCTTGCTAATGTATAATATTATGTGTTATAGAGATACCTAGGTAGTATCTGTAGCACTACATGACAGGTAATAGTGCTGTTATCTAGTGCTCTTGCTAATGTATAATATTGTGTGTTATAGAGATACCTAGGTAGTATCTGTAGCACTACATGACAGGTAATAATGCTGTTATCTAGTGCTCTTGCTAATGTATAATATTATGTGTTATAGAGATACCTAGGTAGTATCTGTAGCACTACATGACAGGTAATAGTGCTGTTATCTAGTGCTCTTGCTAATGTATAATATTGTGTGTTATAGAGATACCTAGGTAGCATCTGAAGCACTACATGACAGGTAACAGTGCTGTTATCTAGTGCTCTTGCTAATGTATAATATTGTGTGTTATAGATATACCTAGGTAGTATCTGTAGCACTACATGACAGGTAATACTGCTGTTATCTAGTGCTCTTGCTAATGTATAATATTGTGTGTTATAGAGATACCTAGGTAGTATCTGTAGCACTACATGACAGGTAATAGTGCTGTTATCTAGTGCTCTTGCTAATGTATAATATTGTGTGTTATAGAGATACCTAGGTAATATATGTAGCACTACATGACAGGTAATAGTGCTGTTATCTAGTGCTCTTGCTAATGTATAATATTGTGTTATAGAGATACCTAGGTAGTATCTGTAGCAATACATGACAGGTAATAGTTCTGTTATCTAGTGCTCTTGCTAATGTATAATATTGTGTGTTATAGAGATACCTAGGTAGTATCTGTAGCACTACATGACAGGTAATAGTGCTGTTATCTAGTGCTCTTGCTAATGTATAATATTGTGTATTATAGAGATACCTAGGTAGTATCTGTAGCACTGCATGACAGGTAATAGTGCTGTTATCTAGTGCTCTTGCTAATGTATAATAATATTGTGTGTTATAGAGATACCTAGGTAGTATCTGTAGCACTACATGACAGGTAATAGTGCTGTTATCTAGTGCTCTTGCTAATGTATAATATTGTGTGTTATAGAGATACCTAGGTAGTATCTGTAGCACTACATGACAGGTAATAGTGCTGTTATCTAGTGCTCTTGCTAATGTATAATATTGTGTGTTATAGAGATACCTAGGTAGTATCTGTAGCACTACATGACAGGTAATAGTGCTGTTATTTAGTGCTCTTGCTAATGTATACTATTGTTGTATAGAGATACCTAGGTAGTATCTGTAGCAATACATGACAGGTAATAGTGCTGTTATCTAGTGCTCTTGCTAATGTATAATATTGTGTTATAGAGATACCTAGGTAGTATCTGTAACACTACATGACAGGTAATAGTGCTGTTATCTAGTGCTCTTGCTAATGTATAATATTGTGTGTTATAGAGATACCTAGGTAGTATCTGTAGCACTACATGACAGGTAATAGTGCTGTTATCTAGTGCTGTTGCTAATGTATAATATTGTGTTATAGAGATACCTAGGTAGCATCTGTAGCACTACATGACAGGTAATAGTGCTGTTATCTAGTGCTCTTGCTAATGTATAATATTGTGTTATAGAGATACCTAGGTAGTATCTGTACTACATGACAGGTAATAGTGCTATTATCTAGTGCTCTTGCTAATGTATAATATTGTGTGTTATAGAGACACCTAGGTAGTATCTGTACTACATGACAGGTAATAGTGCTGTTATCTAGTGTTCTTGCTAATGTATAATATTGTGTTATAGAGATACCTAGGTAGTATCTGTACTACATGACAGGTAATAGTGCTATTATCTAGTGCTCTTGCTAATGTATAATATTGTGTGTTATAGAGATACCTAGGTAGTATCTGTAGCACTACATGACAAGTAATAGTGCTGTTATCTAGTGCTCTTGCTAATGTATAATATTGTGTGTTATAGAGATACCTAGGTAGCATCTGTAGCACTACATGACAGGTAATAGTGCTGTTATCTAGTGCTCTTGCTAATGTATAATATTGTGTGTTATAGAGATAACTAGGTAGTATCTGTAGCACTACATGACAGGTAATAGTGCTGTTATCTAGTGCTCTTGCTAATGTATAATATTGTGTGTTATAGAGATACCTAGGTAGTATCTGTAGCACTACATGTCAGGTAATAGTGCTGTTATCTAGTGCTCTTGCTATTGTATAATATTATGTGTTATAGAGATACCTAGGTAGTATCTGTAGCACTACATGACAGGAAATAGTGCTGTTATCTAGTGCTCTTGCTAATGTATAATATTATGTGTTATAGAGATACCTAGGTAGTATCTGTAGCACTACATGACAGGTAATAGTGCTGTTATCTATTGCTCTTGCTAATGTATAATATTGTGTTATAGAGATACATAGGTAGTATCTGTAGCACTACATGACAGGTAATAGTGCTGTTATCTAGTACTCTTGCTAATGTATAATATTGTGTGTTATAGAGACACCTAGGTAGTATCTGTAGCACTACATGACAGGTAATAGTGCTGTTATCTAGTGCTCTTGCTAATGTATAATATTGTGTTATAGAGATACATAGGTAGTATCTGTAGCACTACATGACAGGTAATAGTGCTGTTATCTAGTGCTCTTGCTAATGTATAATATTGTGTGTTATAGAGATACCTAGGTAGTATATGTAGCACTACTTGACAGGTAATAGTGCTTTTATCTAGTACTCTTGCTAATGTATAATATTGTGTGTTATAGAGATACCTAGGTATTTTCTGTAGCACTACATGACAGGTAATAGTGCTGTTATCTAGTGCTATTGCTAATGTATAATATTATGTGTTATAGAGATACCTAGGTACCATCTGTAGCACTACATGACAGGTAATAGTGCTTTTATCTAGTGCTCTTGCTAATGTATAATATTGTGTGTTATAGAGATACCTAGGTAGTATATGTAGCACTACATGACAGGTAATAGTGCTGTTATCTAGTGCTCTTGCTAATGTATAATATTATGTGTTATAGAGATACCTAGGTAGTATCTGTAGCACTACATGACAGGTAACAGTGCTGTTATCTAGTGCTCTTGCTAATGTATAATATTATGTGTTATAGAGATACCTAGGTAGTATATGTAGCACTACATGACAGGTAATAGTGCTGTTATCTAGTGCTCTTGCTTATGTATAATATTGTGTGTTATAGAGACACCTAGGTAGTATCTGTAGCACTACATGACAGGTAATAGTGCTGTTATCTAGTTCTCTTGCTAATGTATAATATTGTGTGTTATAGAGATAGCTAGGTAGTATATGTAGCACTACATGACAGGTAATAGTGCTGTTATCTAGTGCTCTTGCTAATGTATAATATTGTGCTATAGAGATACCTAGGTAGTATCTGTAGCACTACATGACATGTAATAGTGCTGTTATCTAGTGCTCTTGCTAATGTATAATATTGTGTTATAGAGATACCTAGGTAGTATCTGTAGCACTACATGACAGGTAATAGTGCTGTTATCTAGTGCTCTTGCTAATGTATAATATTGTGTTATAGAGATACCTAGGTAGTATCTGTAGCACTACATGACAGGTAATAGTGCTGTTATCTAGTTCTCTTGCTAATATATAATATTGTGTGTTATAGAGATACCTAGGTAGTATCTGTAGCACTACATGACAGGTAATAGTGCTGTTATCTAGTGCTCTTGCTAATCTATAATATTGTGTTATAGAGATACCTAGGTAGTATCTGTAGCACTACATGACAGGTAATAGTGCTGCCATCTAGTGCTCTTTCTAATGTATAATATTGTGTGTTATAGAGATACCTAGGTAGTATCTGTAGCAGTACATGACAAGTAATAGTGCTGTTATCTAGTGATCTTGCTAATGTATAATATTATGTGTTATAGAGATACCTAGGTAGTATCTGTAGCACTGCATGACAGGTAATAGTGCTGTTATCTAATGCTCTTGCTAATGTATAATATTGTGTTATAGAGATACCTAGGTACTATCTGTAGCACCACATGACAGGTAATAGTGCTGTTATCTAGTGCTCTTGCTAATGTATAATATTGTGTGTTATAGAGATACCTAGGTAGTATCTGTAGCACTACATGACAGGTTATAGTGCTGTTATCTAGTGCTCTTGCTAATGTATAATATTGTGTGTTATAGAGATACCTAGGTAGCATCTGTAGCACTACATGACAGGTAATAGTGCTGCTATCTAGTGCTCTTGCTAATGTATAATATTGTGTGTTATAGAGATACCTAGGTAGTATCTGTAGCACTACATGACAGGTAATAGTGCTGTTATCTAGTGCTCTTGCTAATGTATAATATTGTGTGTTATAGAGATACTAGGTAGCATCTGTAGCACTACATGACAGGTAATAGTGCTGTTATCCAGTGCTCTTGCTAATGTATAATATTGTGTGTTATAGAGATACCTAGGTAGTATCTGTAGCATTACATGACAGGTAATAGTGCTGTTATCTAGTGCTCTTGCTAATGTATAATATTGTGTGTTATAGAGATACCTAGGTAGTATCTGTAGCATTACATGACAGGTAATAGTGCTGTTATCTAGTGCTCTTGCTAATCTATAATATTGTGTGTTACAGAGATACCTAGGTAGTATCTGTAGCATTACATGACAGGTAATAGTGCTGTTATCTAGTGCTCTTGCTAATGTATAATATTGTGTTATAGAGATACATAGGTAGTATCTGTAGCACTACATGACAGGTAATAGTGCTTTTATCTAGTGCTCTTGCTAATGTATAATATTGTGTTATAGAGATACCTAGGTAGTATATGTAGCACTACATGACAGGTAATAGTGCTGTTATCTAGTGCTCTTGCTAATGTATAATATTATGTGTTATAGAGATACCTAGGTAGTATCTGTAGCACTACATGACAGATAATAGTGCTGTTATCTAGTGCTCTTGCTAATGTATAATATTGTGTGTTATAGAGATACCTATGTAGTATCTGTAGCATTACATGACAGGTAATAGTGCTGTTATCTAGTGATCTTGCTAATGTATAATATTGTGTGTTATAGAGATACCTAGGTAGTATCTGTAGCACTACATGACAGGTAATAGTGCTGTTATCTAGTGCTCTTGCTGATGTATAATATTGTGTGTTATAGAGATACCTATGTAGTATCTGTAGCATTACATGACAGGTAATAGTGCTGCCATCTAGTGCTCTTGCTAATGTAAAATATTGTGTGTTATAGAGATACCTAGGAAGTATCTGTAGCACTACATGACAGGTAATAGTGCTGGTATCTAGTGCTCTTGCTAATGTATAATATTGTGTGTTATAGAGATACCTAGGAAGTATCTGTAGCACTACATGACAGGTAATAGTGCTGTTATCTAGTGCTCTTGCTAATGTATAATATTGTGTGTTATAGAGATACTAGGTAGCATCTGTAGCACTACATGACAGGTAATAGTGCTGTTATCCAGTGCTCTTGCTAATGTATAATATTGTGTGTTATAGAGATACCTAGGTAGTATCTGTAGCATTACATGACAGGTAATAGTGCTGTTATCTAGTGCTCTTGCTAATGTATAATATTGTGTGTTACAGAGATACCTAGGTAGTATCTGTAGCATTACATGACAGGTAATAGTGCTGTTATCTAGTGCTCTTGCTAATCTATAATATTGTGTGTTACAGAGATACCTAGGTAGTATCTGTAGCATTACATGACAGGTAATAGTGCTGTTATCTAGTTCTCTTGCTAATGTATAATATTGTGTTATAGAGATACATAGGTAGTATCTGTAGCACTACATGACAGGTAATAGTGCTTTTATCTAGTGCTCTTGCTAATGTATAATATTGTGTTATAGAGATACCTAGGTAGTATATGTAGCACTACATGACAGGTAATAGTGCTGTTATCTAGTGCTCTTGCTAATGTATAATATTATGTGTTATAGAGATACCTAGGTAGTATCTGTAGCACTACATGACAGATAATAGTGCTGTTATCTAGTGCTCTTGCTAATGTATAATATTATGTGTTATAGAGATACCTATGTAGTATCTGTAGCATTACATGACAGGTAATAGTGCTGTTATCTAGTGATCTTGCTAATGTATAATATTGTGTCTTATAGAGATACCTAGGTAGTATCTGTAGCACTACATGACAGGTAATAGTGCTGTTATCTAGTGCTCTTGCTAATGTATAATATTGTGTGTTATAGAGATACCTATGTAGTATTTGTAGCATTACATGACAGGTAATAGTGCTGCCATCTAGTGCTCTTGCTAATGTAAAATATTGTGTGTTATAGAGATACCTAGGTAGTATCTGTAGCACTACATGACAGGTAATAGTGCTGCCATCTATTGCTCTTGCAAATGGATAACATTCTTGCAAAGCAGCTGCTGTATAGTGCTCCAGAAATGGTCAGGCTCCTAAGCATACTACGTCCCTTCTTTTCAACAAAAGATACCATGAGAACAAAGAAAAATTGATTATAGAAGTAAATTAACAAGTTGTTTAAAATCTGAGCTCTCTCATATCCCTTTAATTTGTCGTACATACCAGCAAACAGATATGTTACTTCTATTAGTGGAAATTACGTATTTTGTTTGAGAACTACTGCATTTTATTTAGCCCTTTGCGTATCCAGCGATCACTGTCTGTTCATCACATCTGCTGAGGGACATTAGCTTTGTGTTAACCATTTAGCAACATTTGTGCAATAATCAAATGATCATGTTCCTTTAAATACAGTGCGGGTGTCCTCCGTTTAAAGCAGACATGCTGTTGTACTAATGAATACCGTGTAATATTGATATAAAACAGCAGGATAAATTATACATCTATACTGATTTAATTTATACAGATTTTATTCCTCTCTGTTTCTGCTGACGGCAGGCTGGTTAAGAACGCACAGGCGCTCAGCGGCAGCAGCCTGTAATTTAGGAAGGTGGGAGGTTGCACGACTGACATTTCAGCTAAAAGATCTGACCCCAAAAGCGTATTTTTAGCACGTTATTATTACGTAGAAACAAGGGACACGTAACATCTTATTTTTCTCTCTGTTTCATAGTTGGATCCTATGAAGCTATTCACGGATAGACTAACTTGTCTATCAGGGATGAGACAATGGGCTTGATTCTCTAAAGTTCACTGACAGAGTGAAACTAAGCACAGACCTCACTCTATTCCACTGGTTTTCAAACCTGTCCTCGCCTCCCCAACAGGCCAGGTTTTCAGTGTTACCGTGGATGAGAGCAGTTAAAACAACCATATTTACTAATCAAATGATTATTTCACCTGTGCTCCAGTTCCGATATCCTCAAAATATGGCCTGTTAGGGATGTCTGAGGACAGGTTTGAAAACCAGTGATCTATTCAAACAGACTGAACTCTCCCATAGAACGTAACGACACTCTCTGTCATAGAGACTCTCACAGGGGAAATGTGAATATACATTCCAATTTTAGCATAAAAACAATGATTTTGCTACAGTCTCACATACGTGTCTTTTTCCATTACTGCAGTAAGCGCATTGCATATTTTCAGAGTAACTTGCTAACTTACATTTGCCAGAAAAACAGCGAGAACTGCTTAGAAAATACTGTGAGACACACCCAAGGAATGCCCCAACCCATTCGCCAAGACTACGAGATTCATTTTACAATAGAAAAATAAAATATGATTTGGATTTTGAAAATACATCGTACATTAAATCCAAACTTTAATGCAAAAAATTGTAACACTTACTATTAATACAAATTTTAATGAATATTTCAAGTACTTTTTTTAAGATGCTAATTTTATGAAACGCTATACAGTACTTGTCTCCTTCATATACAGAAATGTAGGTTACACCGCTTAGCGAGATATGCAGCGTGAATAATCTCAAGACACTGACGGATCTTTATTCAGAGAATTGTACATGAGGACTTTAGATAATCCGCCATTAGTGACACAACAGGCACATGCAGGCCCATTTATCAAGCTCCGTATGGAGCTTGAAGGGCCGTGTTTCTGGCGAGTCTTCAGACTCGCCAGAAACACAAGTTATGAAGCAGCGGTCTAAAGACCGCTGCTTCATAACCCTGTACGCCTGCTCTGAGCAGGCGGACAGGAACCGCCGGAAATCAACCCGATCGAATACGATCGGGTTGATTGACAGCTCCCTGCTGGCGGCCGATTGGCCGCGAGTCAGCAGGGGGCGGCGTTGCACCAGCAGCTCTTGTGAGCTGCTGGTGCAATGTTAAATGTGGAGAGCGTATTGCTCTCCGCATTTAGCGAGGTCTTGCGGACCTGATCCGCAGTGTCGGATCAGGTCCGCAAGCCCTTTGATAAATGGGCCCCTAAGTGTAAGTTTCACAAGCCTAGGGATCTGGGAATGCAACTTCACCTAAAAAGAGGTTTTCATTCTCAATATGGTAGCACAAATCCAGTTAGCAAAAAGTACCTGAACAATTCAGTGACCAGAATAGACTGAAGAGGTAATCAGTGTTCTGAAATCCTTAGTGACTTTTAGTTAAGAGACACAGAATCAAACTGCTTAGAACAGAATGAGGAAATTAATATTACTACAATTTACCACCTAGAAAAAATAAATATATACACACACACACACACACACATATATTTATATTATGACAGAAATTCAGATGAGAAGAGACAGCATAAATGGTTTTCTGTGTAAGCTTAAAAGGGATGATTTATCCGACGAGCCACATTCAGTTTCGAAACAAGCAATGGGATTTATGAAAACAGATCATGTTCCTCCTTGAAAGTCTAAACATGAGGGTAGAGAACAATCTTCCACTGAAAAGGAACTAAATATCTAGGGTCCTATACGAAGAACTGACAAAGCCATACAACTACCTTAGCCGTATCTGCTAGTCTGCAAGAGAAATCTGCAGAAGTAAATCCTTTTTCATGATCAAGTACCTAAACCATCTCTGATGTTGGTGAAGAAACAGACCAGTTGGAAGAAGATTGTGGAATTAGGTCTTAAAGGGATACTAAACCTAAATTTTAATATTCATGATTCAGATAGAGTAGCAATTTTAAGTAACTTTCTAGTTTACTCCTATTATCACTTTTTCTTCATTCTCTTGGTATCTTTATTTGAAAAAGCAGAAATAAAAGCTTTGGAGCCGGACCATTTTAGGTTCAGAACCTAGATTGTGCTTGCTGATTGGTGGCTAAATGTACCCACCAATCAGCAAGCACAATCCAGGTTCTGAACCTAAAATGGGTCGGCTCCAAAGCTTTCATTCCTGCTTTTTCAAATAAAGATATCAAAAGAACTAAGAAAATTTGATAATAGGAGTAAATTAGAAAGTTGCTTAAAATTACTGCTCTATGTGAATCATGAAAGAAAAACCTTTTGGTTTAGTGTCCCTTTAAGATAACCTAAGTTGAGAAAGTCCCATTAACCACTGGGATACAGAGAGAGAAAAATATCACTGTCTACCTGTATCAGTTCTGTTAGACAGCTGAACTGATTAAGAATTGGACAAGTTACTGCATTATCATCATGGCATCTAGAGCAATATGCATGAGGCTCCAGTTCATGGTTCAATATTCAATATCGCTACAGTCTCCCTGGTTAGCATTAATATGAAGACTTTTTTACGAAGCCTATCTATAAGAGCAGGAATTTCTTCAGGAAAAACTGTCTGACAACCTGGAATGTTAAAACGGCAGTATAACGTAAAATTGTTTTCTTCTTAATGTGTTTCCGATGACTTGTTATAGCAGCTGCAGAGAATAAAATGTATGAAAATGTGATTCTTTAGGTTTAATTTTGTATATGAAATAGCTGGTTTTGTTCTTTGACACAACCCATCAAAATGGGTTGAGCTTGCAGGGAAATCAGATCTATCCAAAAAAGACAGTAAAGGTCCTGAAGGTACTGAAAGTTTGTACAACCCATAGGGGGTGTGCTCAGTTCTTGCATATCAGGGTCCTGCATGACCAGACCACCAACAGGTAACAAATATTTAAATTGGTCACTCGGACCCTTACAACAACAGCAGCACACATACAAATACTGAAGGTACTGACAAGGCTGTACATCCCACAGGGGACCTGCTCAGTTCTTGCATGTCAGGGTCCTGCATGACCAGACCACCAACCGGTAACAAATATTCAAGTGGTCACCCAGACCGTGCAGCAGCCCACATGCAGGTCCTGAAGACGACAGTCTGTACATCCCACAGGGGACCTGCTCAGTTCTTGCATATCAGGGTCCTGCATGACCAGACCACCAACCGGTAACAAATATTCAAGTGGTCACCCAGACCCGTGCAGCAGCCCACATGCAGGTCCTGAAGACGACAGTCTGTACATCCCACAGGGGACCTGCTCAGTTCCTGCATATCAGTGTCCTGCATGACCAGACCACAAACTGATAAATATTTTAAATGGCCACTCAGCCCCTTTACAGCAGAAGAAGCATATATGTGTAATTGCTGAAGGTACTGACATAGAATATCTTCTTAGAGAAAGTTCTATCAGGGTCTGCAATACCGAGATCACTGTTGGTGTTTTTTTTTTGTTTTTTTTTTGGGGGGGGGGGGGGGTTCTACCCTGTGTGAAACCTCCAGCCAGGAGTTTAATGTGTGAAACATAATAAATATGAGACGCACACAATTAAATGGAAAACAAAAGTGAGATGAGAACAGCTCTATAGTAATCAGGGCTTAGACATTTGTAGGAATTTTCTGGGCACATGTACAACCTGATGCACACAGAGAGACGCGCACTCGCAGGAAAGAGCCAGCTCAATTACATTGTTATCCTGTTCTATGGCAATTTACCACCTCGGTGCAGGTTTTTTTACGTGTATAACCTGCCTTCACAAGACATTAACCTTTTAGCACTGTTATGGCCGAATGGTGCTGGGCTTTAGCGCCGTTTGGCTGTCCTGAAGCCAACAGCGCTTCCTGGATGTGAAGGCGTGCCTAGCATCATAGGGACGCCCCCCTGACCCGATCCCATAATTGAAAACTCACGATCGCGTGATTTCAATTTATCTCATCGAAGCGTTGTTCCGATGTAGACATTATGACCCTGTCATGAAAGGGTTAAATAGATAGCAAACGCAAAAAAAAAATACGGTTTACAAAAATAGATAACCCCTTTAATTACTATTCCCCAGTTTTGCATAAGCCACAGCTTTTACATCTGTGATAACCTTGTATCTAAGCCTCTGCAGACTGCCCCCTTATCTCAGTTCTTTTGACAGACTTGCATTTCAGGCAATTAGTGCTGACTATTAAATAACTCATGCACTAACGTCCTCTAGCTGTGAAAAACTGTGAAATACATTCAGATAAGAGGCAGCCTTCAAGGGCTTAGAAATTTGTATATGAGCCTACCTAGGTTTAGTTTTCAACTAAGAATACCAAGAGAACAAAGCTAATTTAATTATAAAAGTAAATTAGAAAGTTGTTTAAAATGACATGCCCTATGAGGAATCACACTGCAGAGCTCAGAGTTCCAAGACTCTTCGAGCAGAAGAGCTAACAAGAAACAAAACCTTTAAAGATAACAACTTAATGTCTATGGAATGCAACAGCTCAAACGGAGCCAGCTATAAAACTTAACAAGGTTAAGGCTCCAAGGAGCAGCAACAGACTTAAAGAACCAGTCAATACAGTAGATTTGCATAATCAACACATGCATGATAAGAAGACAATGCAATAGCACTTAGCCTGAATTTCAAATGAGTAGCAGATGTTTTAAAATAAATTACAAAGTTGTATCTTTCCACTCCCCCTGTATCATGTGACAGCCATCAACAAATCGCAAATGCATATACGTATAGTCTGTGAGTTCTTGCACATGCTCAGTAAAGGTTGGTGACTCAAAAAGTGTAAATATTAAAAGACTGTGCACATTTTGTTAATGGAAATAAATTGGAAAGTTGTTTAAAATTGCTGCTCTATCTGAATCATGAAAGTTTAATTTTGACTTGAGTGTCCCTTTAAAGACAGGCCTGATTTTGACCAAGGCCTGACAAAAAGATTGCACATCTGCCAAACGTTTATGTAGTAAAACAGATAAAGCAAACATCTGACCCTTCAGGGTACTGACAATCCCTTCTCCAGGCCTTCCTGAAGAAAAGATAAAATTCTAATTCTACTCCAAGAGTAGCCCTTGGATTCACACCAATAAAGATATTTACGTTGTGTCTTATGGTAAATCTTTCTAGTAGACCGACTCAGAAAAACCACGCTTAGACAGAATTAAGTGTTCAATCTCCAAGCAGTCAGCTTCAGAGAAATAAGATTTGGATGAAGGAAGGGACCCTGAATCAGGAGGTCCTTCCTCAGAGGTAGTCTCCAAGGTGGGAGAGATGACATTTCCACTAGATCTGCAAACCAGATCCTGCAAGGCCACGCAGGGGCTATTAGAATCACTGATGCCCTCTCCTGTTTGATACGAGCAATGACTCGTGGAAGGAGGTCAAACAGAGGAAACAGGTATGCCAACCTGAAAACCCAAGGAACCGCCAGAGCATCTATCAGAACGGCCTGCAGATCTCTTGACCTTGAACCGTACCTTGGAAGCTTGGTGTTCTGGCAAGACGCCATCAGATCTAACTCCGGCACCACCCATTTCAGGACTAAGCTGGAAAACACCTCCGGATGGAGTTCCCACTCCCCGGAATGAAAAGTCTGTCTGCTCAGAAAATCCACTTCCCAGTTGTCTACTCCTGGAATGTGGATGCCAGATAGACAGCAATTGTAGGTCTCTAAATATATAGAAAAAAAGAGGGCGACCCCTAGTGCAAATCAATGGTGGAGATAAGTAAATATCAACTTGCGGTAACAAAGGAATACTCACAAATTGTGTTGCACACTTTAGTGCAAATGGAGCGTACTAGGTATATTATGGTGACCTAGTGCACATTTGTACCCAGGCTAGGCTGCTGCAGTTGGAAATGGATTCCAGGTGAGCTGCTGATGGACGTCAGAAGGAAAAAAGGAAGGACTCCAGTGTAAAAATATATACAAATATATTTAATAAAATGATAAAAACAAACACAGATCAAACAGTGAATCTGTGTGAATAATGCTACGCGTTTCTAAGCGCTAACCGCGCTTTTTCCTCAGGCAAATGATATCATTTTATATTTTAATTTATCAAATTATTGATTTATTGTCACCGTTGGAATTACCTTTGCCTCCGTTTGGTCAGGCACCTGGGTTATATTTCCTCTGAAGTTACCAAAGGAACAAAGATTACTCTGAAGTCATTTAAGGCCTTTTCTTCTTATCTTGAGGTAGAAAAGAAACTTTTCCACCCGTAATATCAGAGATAATTTCTGCCAAACTGGGTATAAACAAGGTTTTGCCCTTGTAAGGAATCACCAGAAGCTTGACTTTAGAGGAAATGTCCGCAGACCAGGATGTCAACCATAACGCCCTGCGGGCTAGGACAGCGAAACTAGAAATTTTAGCTCCTAGTCTAAACAACCTGTAAAATGGCATCTGCAATAAAGGAATTGGCCAACTTAAGAGCTTTAATCCTATCTTTAATTTCATCCAAGGAAGTCTCTACTTGAAGAGAATCAGACAAGGCATCGAACCAATAAGATTCCGCACTAATCACGGTGGCAATACACACCGCAGGTTGCCATTGGAGACCTTGATGAACATAAATCTTTTTCAAATAAGCCTCCAGCTTCTTGTCCATCGGATCCTTAAAAGAGCAGCTATCGTCAATAGGAATAGTGGTTCTCTTAGCCAGAGTGGAAATGGCCCCTTCAACTTTGGGTACAGTATACCAAGGGTCTTTAATGGAGTGCTCAACAGGAAACATTTTCTTAAAAATGGGAGACTGGAAAAAAAAAAGACACCCCTGGTTTCTCCCATTCCTGTGAGAATCTCCCTAGCACTGTCCAGTACAGGAAAAACCTCCGATGTGGAAGGTTCATCAAAGAAACTATTAAGTTTACTAGATTTCTTAGGAGTGACAACAACAGAAGTATCGGAGTCATCTAAAGTAGCTAAAACCTCCTTTAACAATACACGAAGGTGCTCAAGCTTAAATCTGAAGGATACCACCTCAGTCATAGAAGGAGGGATTATACTATCCTAATCTGAGATTTCACCCTCAGAATGTCCCGATGCACCTTCCTCATCAGACGTAGGAGAAAGGGCAACTTGGAAAGCACAACTGAGGACAGGCACCTTACTTTCTGAATTTCTAGATTTCCTCTTGCGTTTTTCCCTGTAATCTGGGAATGGCAGCTAATGCCGCAGATACCGCTGAAGATACCTGGGCAGCAATTTCTACTTTTAAATAAACTCCACTAGGAGTTATAGAGGAACCGCAGGGCACTGCATGTAACGCAGTTGAGGCTTGGGACGTAGTAGGAGAAAAAGACATTTGCAAGGTTTTCTTGACACATTAAGAACAAAATTGCATAGGAGCTGCAATTTGTGCTTCTAAACATAATAAGCATTAATTCATGAGAACAGGCTCTTGCTTCATATCAGACATGTTGTGAAACAGTAAATAAACTTGTACAGATAAGTGTCAAAGATTTTATTATTCAATTAAAATAAGCCAAGGAAAATATACACTTTAAATTTTATCCCAAATTAGGATCGATCCCCAGCTAAAATTATGTAAGAAGTTAAGAAAAAACATTTAATAAGCATCAAATAAACTTCTAAATACACCCCTCAGGCAACCCCACACCTCAATTACTGAGGTGCCTTACCGCTACCAATTAAGACTGGATAACCCAGAAATGGAGAAAAACAACTTTTTCCTCAGAAACATTATGAAGTAAAGCAGGTCATGTGACTGCAACTGCAAAGCTCAAATTACTGCTGCAACACAGAGAGGCACCACTTCCTGGTACACTGAGTACCAGAAATAATTTTTTCAAACCTGACAGTTTAAAATGTTGCATCGTTTTATTTTAAAGCAAAGGGGAAATGAATAAACTGCTGAAATAGAAAATGCAGCCTTACTTTCAGTTTAAACTTGTATTGTTTTATCAAGTAAATAGGTGTCAGAAAATAAAGCCTAATAAAAACATTTTACCCTTTCTTTTTATAAGAGTATAAATGTTAGTCTACAACATGCTAGTGCCTGCTTCACACCCCAGTGTAACCCGCTGTCCGGCATGTAGACAGTTACAATGTATGAGAAGACAGTTCTTTACAGAGACCTTTGAAAAAGAAAGAACAGAGTAGCCAACTCTGGCTTTCTAAACGAGGGCAGCAATTGTTAGGAACTTGTAAAGAGGTACTTACTGCGTTTTCCTAACTGCTTTAAAACCACCACTACCCGACTGCAAGGAATGACGTGGAATACAGCTATACCCCAAAACTTGCTTGTAGATGAAATCAAAAATTTTCTTCAGACACCTAAACTTCACCTCCTCCATGCACCGAAGGAAAAGAGAATGACTGTGTGTAAGGGCTCTTTGCCTCCTCCTGCTGGCCAGGAGTGATATTCCTAACAGTAATTACTTAAGCCGTGGACTCACCATATCTTAGGAAAGAAATAATATTTTTGTACAAATACCTCAATTACAAATAAACTCATGTTTACTAGCACTGCATAGTTTACAACACCTGATTTTCTTTCACCAATGATAAATTGTGGCAAATACTCAAATTAAATTGAATTCTTGTGAGATTAGAAGCTACTTTAAAACACAAAAATAGATTCCGTTTAGCAGTTAAAGGAGGCAAGAAAAACAATGTTCAATATGTCTGTAAGGGCAACACGTGATGTTACAGCCATCAGATGGAGAGGAAGGTATGTCTGTAAGGGCAACACGTGATGTTACAGCTATCAGATGGAGAGGAAGGCAAGTCTGTAAGGGCAACACGTGATGTTACAGCCATCAGATGGAGAGGAAGGTATGTCTATAAGGGCAACATGTGATGTTACAGCCATCAGATGGAGAGGAAGTTATGTCTGTAAGGGCAACACGTGATGTTACAGCCATCAGATGGAGAGGAAGGTATGTCTGTAAGGGCAACACGTGATGTTACAGCCATCAGATGGAGAGGAAGGTATGTCTGTAAGGGCAACACATGATGTTACAGCCATCAGATGGAGAGGAAGGTATGTCTGTAAGGGCAACACGTGATGTTACAGCCATCAGATGGAGAGGAAGGTATGTCTGTAAGGGCAACAAGTGATGTTACAGCCATCAGATGGAGAGGAAGGTAAGTCTGTAAAGGCAACACGTGATGTTACAGCAATCAGATGGAGAGGAAGGAAAGTCTGTGAGGGCAACACGTGATGTTACAGCCATCAGATGGAGAGGAAGGTATGTCTGTGAGGGCAACACGTGATGTTACAGCCATCAGATGGAGAGGAAGGTATGTCTGTGAGGGCAACACGTGATGTTACAGCCATCAGATGGAGAGGAAGGTATGTCTGTAAGGGCAACACGTGATGTTACAGCCATCAGATGGAGAGGAAGGTAAGTCTGTAAGGGCAACACGTGATGTTACAGCCATCAGATGGAGAGGAAGGTATGTCTGTAAGGGCTACACGTGATGTTACAGCCATCAGATGGAGAGGAAGGTATGTCTGTAAGGGCAACACATGATGTTACAGCCATCAGATGGAGAGGAGGGTATGTCTGTAACACGTGATGTTAGCTTCCTCTCCATCTGATGGCTGTAACATCACGTGTTGCCCTTACAGACATACCTTCCTCTCCATCTGATGGCTGTATGTCTGTAAGGGCAACACGTGATGTTACAGCCATCAGATAGAGAGGAAAGTGGGTCTAAGAGTTACGGCTCGAGGTAAGACATTACAAAACTGTTTGAGGTATATTTAAAGGAACAGTCTAGTCAAAATTAAAACTTCGGCAGCCGCCATGATCAGTCGCAAAAAAGAGAAGCTCCTCACAATCTTGAGAGATCTGGATATTTACCGTGGCATATATCTACCTTTCCTTGCCAAAACAACGTTTTATGAAAGTGGAAATTAAGCTGAACCGTTTACTACTAAATAATGCCATTGTTCCTACTACTAGTGTTATAAAAATCTCCAAGAGGTGCATAACAAGCATGGCGGCATAGACTGAAGAAACATCTACATCACCCCCCCGGTCTCCCGGGGTCAGCAGGCTAAGGCAGCAGTACTAAGCTAACTACAGTCTGGGCTCACACTAGGGGCTATTCGGAAACAGATTCGCATAGCAGCTTCCATTTGCGGAGTACATAGGGGGACATCCTAGCACACAACATGGAGGTACTAGCAGCTGTGGACACTTCGGAACGCACTATCAGTAACGCGATTACACAAAGCTACAACCAGCTAAAGAAGGATCTTTGCTCAATAATTCTGGGCATCTCGGACCTGTGTTCCGCTCCTACCCCGGAGCCCTCGGAGGGCTGCCTCAGAGCTGACAGGAACTTTACTTACCCGGAGCTACAGGCAAAGTCTGGCTGGCCTCCCGCTTCCTTCTACAAGGCCCGAGGGGCTGCTGCGTCACAGAGCTCTATCCCTGGTCCCGCGGCCATTGAGGCTAAAGGAGCAGGTCTAACTCACATAAGGGTATCGTCGACCTATTTCAAGCAGAAATCTGGTGCACACCGCAACTGTGGAGGACAAAATTATCTGTCAACCAGTATTTCTGATTTCAACAAGCCTGGTTTATCACCCCAGAGAAACTGTCTCTCCATCTTGCAGCGTGAGGACATTGATATCCCGAGAGAGCCTGATCTTGCAGGTAACCCTTCACAACAAACCAGTTGCAGTGCCGCCACAAGCCTGGCCTCTCAGATGAACACTGTCCTTGATTATATAAGGATGGGTATCGGATAAAGTAAATAACAGACATGGAGCTCAGGTCTTTTGGCTTGTGACATGATGGACGCTAGTAACTATTTTTAGCTTATACTAAGTCAAGAGTTCTATTATACGTTAGCTACTGCTTCTCTACTATGATATAGATACACATTGTTTGATATATTTCTTAATAGTTTCTATAAACAATATCAATGTATAGCACTAGACTAGTGATAGTGGGGTTTTATGCTCACCCTGTTTTTGTTTTAGTCTCTTGATTATTTATATGACTTTTGGAGGTGGATGGAAGACTTACGTATTTCATATTATTTTCTATCAAAGCTTAGGTATACAGGTACGCATATACTCATTTTGCTTGGATCATGTCTAACACATATCTTTAAACTGTCGTAGTACTGAAGTTCATGTTAAGGAGGGTTTTACATATTTTGCTAACTATCCCTATCATCTAAGCTCAAGAGACTGTCCACAGTGAGCTCACAAGGTTCAGTATTGATGTACTTCTATGGAAACGACTCAGCAATCCCCCTCACTGCCAGCGGCCGAGGTAGTGTGACATGCTGAGAAATTTTACATATTTCAAAACAGTAATACATCAGTTTAAATTCCGGTCTCTTTGTGGGTTTTAAGTTCAGGGTACTAGATACATAGCTAGCAGCTATTATTACAGATTCAGTATAATATGATCCTACCCATCAGAAAAACAGAATTTATGCTTACCTGATAAATTTATTTCTCTTGTGGTGTATCCAGTCCACGGATTCATCCTTTACTTGTGGGATATTCTCCTTCCCAACAGGAAGTGGCAAAGAGATCACAGAGCAGAGCTGTCCATTATAGCTCCCCCTCTAGCTCCACCCCCCAGTCATTTGACCGAAGGTTAGGAAGAAAAAGGAGAAACCATAGGGTGTCGTGGTGACTGTAGTTTAAAATTAAAAACCACCTGTCTTAAAATGACAGGGCGGGCCGTGGACTGGATACACCACAAGAGAAATAAATTTATCAGGTAAGCATAAATTCTGTTTTCTCTTGTAAGGTGTATCCAGTCCACGGATTCATCCTTTACTTGTGGGATACCAATACCAAAGCTTTAGGACATGGATGAAGGGAGGGAACAAGACAGGTACCTTAAACGGAAGGCACCACTGCTTGTAAAACCTTTCTCCCAAAAATAGCCTCCGAAGAAGCAAAAGTATCGAATTTGTAAAATTTGGAAAAAGTATGCAGCAAAGACCAAGTCACTGCCTTACAAATCTGTTCAACAGAAGCCTCATTTTTAAAAGCCCATGTGGAAGCCACTGCTCTGGTAGAATGAGCAGTAATTGTTTCAGTCTCATAGCCCAAACGGATGATGCTTTTCAGCCAAAAGGAAAGAGAGGTAGCGGTCGCCTTCTGACCTCTTCTCTTACCAGAATAGATAACAAACAAAGAAGTTGTTTGTCTGAAATCCTTAGTTGCTTGTAAATAGAACTTTAAAGCACGAACCACATCAAGATTGTGTAACAGATGTTCCTTCTTCGACGAAGGATTAGGACACAGAGAAGGAACAACAATTTCCTGGTTAATATTCTTATTAGATACAACCTTAGGAAGAAAACCGGGTTTGGTACGCAAAATTACCTTAGCTGCATGGAACACAAGGTAAGGTGAATCACACTGTAAAGCAGATAACTCTGAAACTCTTCGAGCAGAAGAGATAGCTACCAAAAACAAAACTTTCCAAGATAAAAGCTTAATATCTATGGAATGTAAAGGTTCAAACGGAACCCCTTGCAGAACTGAAAGAACTAAATTCAGACTCCATGGCGGAGCCACGGGTCTATAAACAGGCTTGATTCTGACTAAAGCCTGACTAAACGTTTGAACGTCTGGTACCTCTGCCAGACGTTTGTGAAAAAGAATAGACAAAGCAGATATCTGTCCCTTTAAGGAACTAGCTAATAATCCTTTCTCCAATCCGTCTTGGAGAAAGGACAAAATCCTGTAAATCCTAACCTTACTCCATGAGTAACCCTTGGATTCGCACCAAAAAAGATATTTTCGCCAAATCTTATGGTAGATTTTCCTGGTGACGGGCTTTCTAGCCTGAATCAGGGTATCAATAACCGACTCAGAGAAAACACGCTTTGATAAAATTAGGCGTTCAATCTCCAAGCAGTCAGACGCAGAGAAATTAGATTTGGATGTTTGAAAGGACCTTGTATTAGAAGGTCCTGCCTTATTGGTAGTGTCCATGGTGGCACAGATGACATGTCCACTAGGTCTGCATACCAGGTCCTGCGTGGCCACGCAGACGCTATTAGAATCACCGAAGCCCTCTCCTGCTTGATTCTGGCAACCAGACGAGGGAGGAGAGGAAACGGTGGAAAAACATAGGCCAGATTGAAGGACCAAGGCGCTGCTAGAGCATCTATCAGCACCACATGGGGATCCCGGGACCTGGACCCGTAAAGAGGAAGTTTGGTGTTCTGACGGGACGCCATCAGATCCAATTCTGGAGTGCCCCATAGCTGAGTCAGCTGGGCAAATACCTCCGGGTGGAGTTCCCACTCCCCTGGGTGACAAGTCTGACGACTTAGAAAATCCGCCTCCCAGTTGTCTACTCCTGGGATGTGAATTGCTGAGAGATGGCAAGAGTGATCCTCCACCCATCTGATTATTTTGGTTACTTCCATCATTGCTAGGGAACTCCTTGTTCCGCCTTGATGATTGACGTAAGCTACAGTTGTGATGTTGTCCGACTGAAATCTGATGAATTTGGCAGCAGCTAGCTGAGGCCATGCCTGAAGCGCGTTGAATATCGCCCTCAGTTCCAGAATGTTTATCGGGAGAAGAGCTTCTTCCCGAGACCATAAGCCCTGAGCTTTCAGGGAGTCCCAGACTGCACCCCAGCCCAACAGACTGGCGTCGGTCGTTACGATGATCCACTCTGGTCTGCGGAAACACATTCCCTGAGACAGGTGATCCTGAGACAACCACCAGAGAAGAGAATCTCTGGTCCCCTGGTCCAACTGTATTTGAGGAGACAAATCTGCATAATCCCCATTCCACTGTTTGAGCATGCATAGTTGCAGTGGTCTGAGGTGTATCCGAGCAAAAGGGACTATATGTCCATTGCCGCTACCATTAGTCCGATTGCCTCCATGCACTGAGCTACAGATGGCAGAGGAATGGAATGAAGAGCTCGGCAAGTAGTGAAGAGTTTTAACTTTCTGACCTCCGTCAGAAATATTTTCATTTCCACCGAGTCTATTAGGGTTCCTAGGAAGGAAACTCTTGTGAGGGGGGAGAGAGAACTCTTTTTGATGTCCACCTTCCACCCGTGAGACCTCAGAAAGGCCAATACAATTTCAGTGTGAGACTTGGCTCTTTGGAAAGTCGACGCCTGAATTAAGATGTCGTCTAGATAAGGCTCCACTGTTATGCCCGCGGTCTTAGAACCACCAGGAGGGACCCTAGCACCTTTGTGAAAATTCTGGGAGCAGTGGCCAACCCGAAAGGAAGAGCCATTAACTGATAATGCTTGTCCAGAAAGGCGAACCTGAGAAACTGGTGATTATCTTTGTGGATAGGAATGTGTAGATATGCATCCTTTAGATACACGGTGTTACAAACTGCTATTTGTAACTGGCCCTTTAAATGGGAAATTGCCCTGCTTCCCTGGATTTTGGAGAAGCCTATTTGCCAGCCTCCTTCCTCATGACTATGGCCCCTGGAAGATTGTGCCCCTGAAAACATATTAACTTTTATTGGGTGTGTATGGCCCTTTAAGAACCGTCTGGGGACATATTGTGACTTTGGTGAACAATGCCCCTTTAAGACTATGTCCCCAGACCTGTGAAATGACTTGTCCCTGGCTTTCTCCCACTTGGTTCAGTGGATAGGGCTTGCTGAACCAAGTGCCACACAGGCAGAGTGTTCCACAGAGGGGAAGCACTATTGCAAAGGTATTGGTTTTCATTGTGTGCCATTAAGAGTTAATTTTGTTCAATTCTAAATACAAGTTTGCTGGGATCAGCTCTAATTAAGTTTAGCGATAAAACATTCCCATTGTCTAATCAGACTGCTAGTGATAAGGTGGACTGCATTGTTTTATTGTGTGTAATGTTATCTGCTGTTGTGGCCTGTAAAAGGGCGTTGTCTCGCTATCTAAATGCACCAAATGTGTGATTGGGGATTTTATGCCTCCCCCTGAGAGTAACCTCAATAAAAAGCAGGCTGTGTGTTCCAGCACAGCAGACCTATTCTGACCCTCTAACTTGCAGCTTTGACTCATGTTTGTAGGGGACAGCTGTAATCACTACAGGGATTTCTATGTTTTTCATACTCCCTTAGCTACAGGGATTGCTACAGAAGGAAGAGGTTCACCTACTGGAGCCTGGTCGTAGGTCCAGGGCGCAGAGCAGACGGCGAGATACCAGCCCAGCAGCGGTGGTTCAAAGAGTCTGCATTACGTATGGTGGCTACGCAGTAATTATAGTGTCTACGGTGCTGATGATCCTGTGGTGAGCGCTAGGAGCATCCTTTTCTACGGTCCAACTTCCAGCCAGCCTGGAGGCAACCGTAACACACGGTAGTCATATATTGACCCTCCTGGATCATTGGTAAGATCGTCCGAATGGTCTCCATCTTGAATGATGGGACTCTGAGGAATTTGTTTCGAATTTTGAGATCCAGGATTGGTCTGAAAGTTCCTTCTTTCTTGGGAACCACAAACAGGTTTGAGTAAAACCCCAGCCCTTGTTCCGCAATTGGAACTGGGTGGATCACTCCCATTGAATGTAGGTCTTCTACACAGCGTAAGAACGCCTCTTTCTTTGTCATGTCTGTAGACAGACGAGAAATGTGGAACCTTCCCCTTGGAGGGGAGTCCTTGAATTCTAGAAGATATCCCTGGGATACAATCTCTAAGGCCCAGGGATCGTGTACGTCTCTTGCCCAGGCCTGAGCGAAGAGAGAGAGTCTGCCCCCTACTAGATCCGGTCCCGGATCTGGGGCTACCCCATCATGCTGTCTTGGAGGCAGCTGCAGGCTTCTTGGCCTGTTTAACCTTGTTCCAGCCCTGGTAAGGTTTCCAGGCTGCCCTGGGTTGTGAAGTGTTACCCTCTTGCTTTGCAGCAGGGGAGGATGAAGCGAGACCGCTCCTGAAATTCCGAAAGGAACGAAAATTATTTTGTTTGTTCTTCGTCTTGAAGGACTTGTCCTGGGGGAGAGCATGGCCTTTTCCCCCAGTGATTTCTGAAATAATCTCTTTCAATTCAGGCCGAAGAAGGTCTTTCCTTTGAAAGGGATGTTCAATAGTTTGGATTTTGACGACACATCGGCCGACCAGGACTTTAGCCATAGCGCCCTGCGCGCTAAAATGGCGAAACCTGAATTTTTTGCCGCTAACTTAGCTAGTTGGAAAGCGGCATCTGTGATAAAAGAATTAGCCAGCTTAAGAGTCTTAATTCTGTCCATAATGTCCTCATATGAGGTCTCCGTCTGGAGCGCATCTTCCAGCGCCTCGAACCAGAAAGCAGCTGCAGTGGTTACAGGAACAATGCAAGCAATAGGTTGGAGAAGAAAACCTTGTTGAACAAAAATTTTCTTAAGTAAACCCTCTAATTTTTTATCCATAAGGTCTTTAAAAGCACAACTGTCTTCGATTGGTATAGTTGTGCGTTTAGCAAGTGAAGAAACAGCCCCCTCCACCATAGGGACCGTCTGCCACGAGTCCCGCATGGGTTTAGATATGGGGAACATTTTCTTAAAAACAGGAGGGGGAACGAAGGGAATACCTGGTTTATCCCACTCCCTAGTAACGACATCCGCAATCCTCTTAGAGACAGGGAACACATCAGTGTAAACAGGAACTTCTAGGTACTTGTCCATTTTACACAATTTCTCTGGAACCACCATAGGGTCGCAGTCATCCAGAGTAACTAATACCTCCCTGAGCAATAAGCGGAGGTGTTCTAGGTTAAATTTAAAAGCCAACGTATCCGAGTCTGTCTGAGGAGCAACCTTTCCCAAATCGGAAATTTCTCCCTCAGACAGCACATCCCTCGCCCCCATTTCAGAGCGTTGTGAGTGTATATCGGATACGGCTACTAAAGCATCAGAATGCTCCGAATCTGTTCTTAAAACAGAGATATCACGCTTTGCAGGTAACACGGGCAGTTTAGATAAAAACACTGAGAGGGTATTATTCATAACTGCCGCCAAGTCTTGTAAGGTAAAAGAGTTAGACGCACTAGAGGTGCTAGGCGTCACTTGAGCGGGCATAACTGGTTGTGACACTTGGGTAGAGGTTAACGGGTTAACCTCATTACCTTCTGTCTGAGAATCATCTTGGGCCACATTTTTAAGTGCAACAATATGTTCTTTAAAGTGTATAGACATATCAGTACAAGTGGGACACATTCTGAGAGGGGGTTCCACCATGGTTTCTAAACACATTGAACAAGGATTTTCCTTGGTGTCAGACATGTTTAACAGACTAGTAGTAAGACAAACAGGCTTAGAAATCACTTTAATCAAGTAAAAACACACTTTGAAAAAAACGTTACTGTGCCTTTAAGAGATAAAAAAAGGCACACAATTTTGCAAAACAGTGAAAAATGCAGCAAACTTTTCGAAATTTTTACAGTATGTACCTAAAGCATTAATAAGATTGCACCACTAGCAATAAAAACGATTAACCCCTTAATGCCCAAACCGGATCGACAGTAAGCCAACAAACCGGTTAAAACAACTTCAGCACCTTGCCACAGCTCTGCTGTGGCCCTACCTGCCCTTAGGAACCAGATTTGTGGGGGGAAAAGCTTCTTATAGGCCCTCAAACTGCAGCATGACCCTCCATCTGAAACAGCCTGAACTTCTGCGCATCTGAAGCGTGAAATTAGGCCCCTCCCACCTTACTCCGGTGCTGTGAGGCCTAAAGAAACACTCCTAAGTGTTTTAATAATAGCCATGTGGGTAACAACCTCTGAAAGAAACCCAAAGGAACCTTCAAAGTGCCTCAAAAAACGAAATTTTTCAATAAAAAACGTTTGCCATTAAGTAGTGTCAACCAGCATAAACTAGCCCTGTTATGTAAGCTTGCAATTCCATACTTAGTCTCTGAATACCGCTTACCCTTCCCTCATGGGGATATTATCAGTCTTTTCTAGCATTATCACAGTCTTGTCTAGAAATAAATGACTGAACATACCTTATTGCAGCCTAACCTGCAAACCGTTCCCCCCAACTGAAGTTTTCTTGCACTCCTCAGTCCTATGTGGGAACAGCAGTGGATTTTAGTTACAACATGCTAAAATCAGCTTCCTCCCTGCAGAAATCTTCATCTCCTTTCTGCTAGAGAGTAAATAGTACACACCGGTACCATTTAAAATAAACTTTTGCTTGTAGAAAATAAAAACTACATTTCTAACACCACATTCACTTTACCCTTCCGATTGCTTAGAGCCGGCAAAGAGAATGACTGGGGGGTGGAGCTAGAGGGGGAGCTATATGGACAGCTCTGCTGTGTGCTCTCTTTGCCACTTCCTGTTGGGAAAGAGAATATCCCACAAGTAAAGGATGAATCCGTGGACTGGATACACCTTACAAGAGAAACAGAATTAGTTATCAGAGTTCCTTTATCCCTGAAGTAACCCTTGAAACCTAACCATATTTAAGCATTTTAACCCTTTTTTTTTTTATCTTCGTTTTGTTTTCCACTTCCATACTATTATCAGCATTAGTATTTCCATCCTTCCGGAACTAAATAGCCTTTGTAAACTAAGGTACATAGGGTAATTCTGGTGTGTGTAGGATATAGCTCTAATAAGATCTCTTGAGACATTATATTTAAACCATTAAATATATAGCATGCTGTTGTTATTACAGAACTAGTTTAGCAGGAGCTCACATGCCAGGTAATATAATTAGCTAAATTAAGCTCTTTTATTCCCACAAAAATTCCTAGAACCCAACCACGTTTAAGCACCCCTCCCAGTTTTAATCTCATAATATAGACACCTTTTGCATTTGCAATATACTAGCTTTGAATAGCATATATATCTAGTGTAAACCTAGCATGTCCAAGCTTTTGACATTCCAGTACTCACATAAGCCAGTCCTGAATGGCCCCTATAAATCTATAAACCTATATTATGCCTACTATCAGGAGGGTATAGTGTTCAGATATTATAGACTCATCAACACCTAGTTACCTATATTCTCTATATGCTGTTTAGCCTGCTGTACTTTTTCCTCTATTCTCTTGGTTTATTTTTTATCTTTCCTCTATCTATATATTTTCCCAGGTCCAAGAGTGACCGTATTGAACATTAATGTACCTCCCCGAGTTTTTCAGTTTGCATAGGTCCAAGAGTGGCCTGTTTTAGCAATTGAGGTGCAAGCATCGTCTATATAAATTAAAAAAAAGAGGTTCCATTCACTCAGTTGGGTACAAACCAGTTGCAATTAAGATGACCTGTCCTTCTATATCCTGTTAATTTTGCAGTATAGTCATGTTTAATTTCAGGTCTAAGTGACATTGCCACTATATATGTCTGCTATATTATTCATTGTACCTTTTACTGTTATTGTTTTGTACAACCTCAAAAATTATTTAAAAAAAAAAAATTAAAACTTCCATGGTTCAGACAGGGCATGTAATTTTAAACAACTTTCCAATGTACTTTTATCATCAAATTTGCTTTGTTCTTAGTTGAAAGCTAAACCTAGGTAGGTTCATATGTTAATTTCGAAGCCCTTGAAGGCCGCCTCTTATCTGAATGAATTTGGCAGTTTCACAGCTAGAGGGCGCTAGTTCATGTGTTTCATATGGACAACATTGTACTCAGAACCGTGGAGTTACTTAGAAGTCAGCACTGATTGGCTAAAATGCAAGTCTGTCAAATGAACTAAAATAAGGGGGCAGTCTGCAGAGGCTTAGATACAAGGTAATCACAGAGGTAAAAAATATATTAATATAACTGAGATAAGGAGCAGTCTGCAGAGGCTTAGATACAAGGTAATCACAGAGGTACAAAGTATATTAATATAACTGAGATAAGGGGCAGTCTGCAGAGGCTTAGATACAAGGTAATCACAGAGGTAAAAAGTATATTAATATAACTGAGATAAGGAGCAGTCTGCAGAGGCTTAGATACAAGGTAATCACAGAGGTAAAAAATATATTAATATAACTGAGATAAGGAGCAGTCTGCAGAGGCTTAGATACAAGGTAATCACAGAGGTACAAAGTATATTAATATAACTGAGATAAGGGGCAGTCTGCAGAGGCTTAGATACAAGGTAATCACAGAGGTAAAAAATATATTAATATAACTGAGATAATGAGCAGTCTGCAGAGGCTTAGATACAAGGTAATCACAGAGGTACAAAGTATATTAATATAACTGAGATAAGGGGCAGTCTGCAGAGGCTTAGATACAAGGTAATCACAGAGGTAAAAAGTGTATTAATATAACTGAGATAATGAGCAGTCTGCAGAGGCTTAGATACAAGGTAATCACAGAGGTAAAAAGTGTATTAGCGTTGGTTATTCAGAACTTGGGAATGGTAAATAAGGGATTATCTATCTTTTTAAACAATAACATTTCTGGAGTAGACTGTACCTTTAATTCATCGTTAAGAGATCTTAACACAAAAAGCTATTTGGCTACCCTCTAAATTCAAAGGTTACATTTTAATTTATTATTCCTTACAAATGTAAAAGGAAATAAAAAATTGGTGCCACATGACATTCAAAACATAGGTAAGTCCCAGAAAAAAGGAACCCTATAAAAAAAAAAAAAAAAGTAGAGTTTTATAGCCCTGCACAGCTATCTCACACACTCATGGCATCTATCCTATCACAAGTATAGCTACTCTATTTCGTCCTCTGCTGACATTAAAGGGAAATAAAACTCAATGATGACATTTTCAAGATTAAAACTATCTGGATTTGTGCTTTTAGAAGAAAAAAAAGTATATCTATTAGGTCTTATGAAATGTTATTGGAACATATGTCCCTATAAAATTACTGACCTCATTATACACACATCTGCAATCATTGCAGCTGGAAAACAATTCAATAAGATTAGAAGAAAAAAAAAAACACATCTTATATGTCAAATTTTATACATATTGTTTACCCTCCCCCCTACAAATGGAAACATCTGATGAGGCGCCCCCGTGTGTACCTAAGAGGACTTGCACTCCGAAGCAAGAAAAAGAAAGAATGTGAAACGCACCAGGCCCTGGTAGACTCCATTTAATTCCATGACCACGTAAAAAACACAAGTTCTTTATTTGGTTTTAGAACATCCACAGCCATTTTTCTTTTTTTTTCTTTTTTAATAATAAATTTAAGAACACATTTTACCCCCCTTTTGGGCATTTCACCCTAGCTTTAAAATTGAAAATAAAACACAAAAAAAAAACAAAATAGAATCATCAAATAAGTGAAAACGGAATTTTTTTTTTCTTTTGAATTTTTTTTGTTTTTTTTTGTTTTTTTTTTTAAAGGTGTCCGTCCAGAAGCTACGAGTCATAATCGTCATCTTCATCTTTACTTGCAGCTGGCGGCAACGGTGCTGGCATGGCGGACAGGGCAGCAGCAGATTGGAAACGAAGGAGATTGGGGGGCGGAGTACTGTGGAAAGAATGAAAATATCTTAATATTAAAAGGGACATTCATTTCTCATAAAAACTGGCGTATCTAAATATATAAGTAAAATGATGACAAATACAACACTATATGGGCCATACTGACACCTAGGGATCTGCTCATCGCCAACTTCCTATGTTCCAAGGAACCACCAACAGCAGGCTTGAGGTTTGTTAATAAAAACCCAGAGTTATTATATAATAAAATATGTACTGATCTATTAACACATATATAAAAGTTAGTTACTATACCACCGCTGGTTTCACAATAAAATAAGTTATACTGTTTAAAAGCTGTTATATAAAGGGAGACCATCCATATATTTTTAATAAGGAAGAAAGGTAAGTAGCCTGCAAAATGAACCTGGAGTTAAAAGTCAAATGTATCAGGCAAAAAAAAACAAAATAAACTTGCTTTTAAAGGGAACAAAGAATCTATAGTTGCATTCACGTTTATAAGTAGTAGTTTATATTGACAAGTAAATCCGTTACTTCCAAGTGCCCTATAGCCACTATAAATTTACTCACTCTTACCCCACTTTTTGTTTTCGGCAAGGTTGATACACCAATGGGTCAGCACAAACGCCTAACGGCAATCTCGTGGCCGTATTTTCACCACCTCTTAGGCGTGTGCAATTATTTTTCTGTGCGTGGTTTTTCAGCGTCCCGTGTATCCCTAATGGGTATTTTCTCTCCTCCTGGGTGATGCGCTGTAAACGCGATTACGTTCTGGGGGAGTGGTGAAATTTCTTCAGGCTAGGGATCGCTTGTTAATCTTTGGCATCCGTTGAGAATACATTTCATCCAGAGAGCACTCTCAAAGAAAAATAGTATTCTCAAAAGTCTCAGTCTCTTACATCTACGCGTTTCAGCTGTTAACCAGCCTTTATCAAGATCTTGTGGGGTAAGAGTGAATAAATCTATAGGGCACTTGGAAGTAACGGATTTACTTCTCAATATACACTACTACATTTTAAATGTGAATAGAACTATAGATACTTTGTTCCCTTTAAAAGCAAGTTTATTTTGTTGCCTGATGCTAAAGGTTAACAAGTGATCTAAATATGTATAGTTTAGAAGGGAAAGAGGTGACATGATAGAAACCTTCAAATATATGAAGGGACTTAATAAAAACATAATTTATGTAAGAACTTACCTGATAAATTCATTTCTTTCATATTGGCAAGAGTCCATGAGCTAGTGACGTATGGGATATACAATCCTATCAGGAGGGGCAAAGTTTCCCAAACCTCAAAATGCCTATAAATACACCCCTCACCAGACCCACAATTCAGTTTAACGAATAGCCAAGTAGTGGGGTGATAAAGAAAGGAGTAAAAAGCATCAGAGGAATCTGGAAATAATTGTGCTTTATACAAAAAAAAATCATAACCACCATAAAAAAGGGTGCATCTCATGGACTCTTACCAATATGAAAGAAATTAATTTATCAGGTAAGTTCTTAGATAAATTATGTTTTCTTTCATGTAATTGGCAAGAGTCCATGAGCTAGTGACGTAGGGGATAGCAATACCCAAGATGTGGAACTCCACGCAAGAGTCACTAGAGAGGGAGGGATAAAAATAAACAACCATATGCTGAGAAATTAATCCACAACCCAAAATATAAGTTTTTCTTAAAAAGAAAAGAAAAAACTAAACAGAATTTATGCTTACCTGATAAATTACTTTCTCCAACGGTGTGTCCGGTCCACGGAGTCATCCATAACTTGTGGGAATATTCTCTTCCCCAACAGGAAATGGCAAAGAGCACAGCATATAGTCCCTCCCAGGCTCCGCCCCCCCAGTCATTCGACCGACGGTTAGGAGAAAAAAAAGGAGAAACTATAGGGTGCCGTGGTGACTGTAGTGCATAGAGAAAGAAATTTTTCAAACCTGATTAAAAAACCAGGGCGGGCCGTGGACCGGACACACCGTTGGAGAAAGTAATTTATCAGGTAAGCATAAATTCTGTTTTCTCCAACATTGGTGTGTCCGGTCCACGGCGTCATCCATAACTTGTGGGAACCAATACCAAAGCTTTAGGACACGAATGAAGGGAGGGAGCAAATCAGGTTACCTAAACAGAAGGCACCACGGCTTGCAAAACCTCTCCCAAAAATAGCCTCCGAAGAAGCAAAAGTATCAAATTTGTAGAATTTGGCAAAAGTGTGCAGAGAAGACCAAGTCGCTGCCTTACATATCTGATCAACAGAAGCCTCATTCTTAAAGGCCCATGTGGAAGCCACAGCCCTAGTAGAGTGGGCTGTGATTCGTTCAGGAGGCTGCCGTCCGGCAGTCTCATAAGCCAAACGGATGATGCTTTTCAGCCAGAAAGAAAGAGAGGTAGCAGTAGCTTTTTGTCCTCTCCTCTTACCAGAATAAACGACAAAGAAGAAGTTTGTCTGAAATCCTTTGTTGCTTCTAAATAGAACTTTAAAGCACGGACTACATCTAAATTGTGTAACAAACGTTCCTTCTTTGAAACTGGATTCGGACACAAAGAAGGAACAACTATTTCCTGGTTAATATTCTTGTTGGAAACAACTTTTGGAAGAAAACCAGGCTTGGTACGCAAAACAACCTTATCTGAATGGAACACCAGATAGGGTGGATCACACTGCAAAGCAGATAATTCGGAAACTCTTCTAGCAGAAGAAATAGCAACCAAAAACAGAACTTTCCAAGATAGTAACTTGATATCTATGGAATGTAAGGGTTCAAACAGAACCCCTTGAAGAACTGAAAGAACTAAATTTAGACTCCAGGGAGGAGTCAAGGGTCTGTAAACAGGCTTGATCCTGACCTAAGCCTGTACAAAAGCTTGTACATCTGGCACAGCTGCCAGTCGTTTGTGTAACAAGACAGATAGAGCAGAAATCTGTCCTTTTAGAGAACTCGTTGACAATCCCTTATCCAAACCTTCTTGGAGAAAGGAGAGGATCCTGGGAATTTTAATCTTACTCCATGAGAATCCCTTGGATTCACACCAACAGATATATCTTTTCCATATTGTATGGTAAATCTTTCTACTCACAGGTTTTCTGGCTTGGACCAGAGTATCTATCACTGAATCTGAAAACCCGCGCTTGGATAAAATCAAGCGTTCAATTTCCAAGCAGTCAGCTGGAGAGAAACTAGATTTGGATGTTCGAAGGGACCTTGTACTAGAAGATCCTGTCTCAAAGGTAGCTTCCATGGTGGAGCCGATGACATATTCACCAGGTCTGCATACCAAGTCCTGCGTGGCCACGCAGGAGCTATCAGAATCACAGAGGCCTTCTCCTGTTTGATCCTGGCTACAAGCCTGGGAAGGAGAGGGAACGGTGGAAACGCATAAGCTAGATTGAACGACCAAGGCGCCACTAATGCATCCACTAGAGTCGCCTTGGGATCCCTGGATCTGGACCCGTAGCAAGGAACCTTGAAGTTCTGACGAGACGCCATCAGATCCATGTCTGGAATGCCCCATAATTGAGTCAACTGGGCAAACACCTCCGGGTGAAGTTCCCACTCCCCCGGATGGAAAGTCTGACGACTCAGATAATCCGCCTCCCAGTTGTCTACTCCTGGGATGTGGATTGCAGATAGGTGGCAGGAGTGATCCTCCGCCCATTTGATGATTTTGGACACCTCTCTCATCGCCAAGGAACTCCTTGTTCCCCCCTGATGGTTGATGTAAGCAACAGTCATGTTGTCTGACTGGAATCTTATGAATCCGGCCTTCGCTAGTTGAGGCCAAGCCCGGAGAGCATTGAATATCGCTCTCAGTTCCAGAATGTTTATCGGGAGAAGAGACTCTTCCAGAGACCATAGATCCTGAGCTTTCAGGGAATCCCAGACCGCGCCCCAGCCTAATAGACTGGCGTCGGTCGTCACAATGACCCACTCTGGTCTGCGGAAACTCATTCCCTGGGACAGGTGATCCTGGGTCAACCACCAACGGAGTGAGTCTCTGGTCATCTGGTCTACTTGAATCATTGGAGACAAGTCTGTATAGTCCCCATTCCACTGCTTGAGCATGCACAGTTGTAATGGTCTTAGATGAATTCGAGCAAAAGGAACTATGTCCATTGCTGCAACCATCAACCCTACTACTTCCATGCACTGAGCTATGGAAGGCTGCAGAATAGAGTGAAGAACTTGACAAGCGTTTAGAAGCCTTGACTTTCTGACTTCTGTCAGGAAGATCTTCATTTCTAAAGAATCTATTATTGTTCCCAAGAAGGGAACTCTTGTCGACGGAGACAGGGAACTCTTTTCTACGTTCACCTTCCACCCGTGAGATCTGAGAAAGGCTAGAACAATGTCTGTATGAGCCTTTGCTTTGGAAAGAGACGCTTGGATTAGAATGTTGTCCAGATAAGGTGCCACTGCAATACCCCTTGGTCTTAAAACCGCTAGAAGGGACCCTAGCACCTTTGTGAAAATCCTTGGAGCAGTGGCTAGCCCGAATGGGAGAGCCACGAACTGGTAATGCTTGTCCAGAAAGGCGAACCTTAGGAACTGATGATGATCTTTGTGGATAGGAATATGTAGATACGCATCCTTTAAATCCACGGTAGTCATAAATTGACCCTCCTGGATTGTAGGTAAAATTGTTCGAATGGTTTCCATTTTGAACGATGGAACTCTGAGAAATTTGTTTAGAATTTTTAAATCCAGAATTGGTCTGAAAGTTCCCCCTTTTTTGGGAACTACAAACAGATTTGAGTAGAACCCCTGACCTTGTTCCACAGTTGGAACTGGGTGTATCACTCCCATCTTTAACAGGTCTTCTACACAATGTAAGAATGCCTGTCTCATTATTTGGTTTGAAGATAAGTGAGACATGTGGAACCTTCCCCTTGGGGGTAGGTCCTTGAATTCCAGAAGATAACCCTGAGAGACTATTTCTAGTGGCCAGGGATCCTGAACATCTCTTGCCCAAGCCTGAGCGAAGAGAGAGAGTCTGCCCCCTACTAGATCCGGTCCCGGATCAGGGGCTACCCCTTCATGCTGTTTTGGTAGCAGCAGCAGGCTTCTTGGCCTGTTTACCTTTGTTCCAGCCTTGCATTGGTTTCCAAGCTGGTTTAGTCTGGGAAGCGTTACCCTCTTGTCTAGAGGCTGCCGAGTTGGAAGCCGGTCCGTTCCTGAAGTTGCGAAAGGAACGAAAATTGGACTTATTCTTAGCCTTGAAAGGTTTATCTTGTGGGAGGGCATGGCCCTTTCCCCCCAGTGATGTCTGAAATAATCTTTCAATTCTGGCCCGAAAAGGGTCTTACCTTTGAAAGGGATATTAAGCAATTTTGTCTTGGAAGATACATCCGCCGACCAAGACTTTAGCCAGAGCGCTCTGCGCGCCACAATTGCAAACCCTGAATTTTTCATCGCTAACCTCGCTAACTGCAAAGCGGCATCTAAAATAAAGGAATTAGCTAACTTAAGTGCGTGAATTCTGTCCATGACTTCCTCATACGGAGTCTCCCTACTGAGCGACTTTTCCAGTTCCTCGAACCAGAACCACGCCGCTGTAGTGACAGGAATAATGCACAAAATAGGTTGAAGGAGGTAACCTTGCTGTACAAAAATCTTTTTAAGCAAACCCTCCAATTTTTTATCCATAGGATCTTTGAAAGCACAATTGTCCTCAATAGGAATGGTCGTGCATTTGGCTAGTGTAGAAACTGCCCCCTCGACCTTAGGGACTGTTTGCCATAAGTCCTTCCTGGGGTCGACCATAGGGAACAATTTCTTAAATATAGGAGGAGGGACAAAAAGGTATGCCTGGCTTCTCCCACTCCTTATTCACTATGTCCGCCACCCGTTTAGGTATCGGAAAAGCATCAGGGTGCACCGGGACCTCAAGGAACTTGACCATCTTGCACAATTTTTCTGGGATGACTAGATTGTCACAATCATCCAGAGTAGATAGCACCTCCTTAAGTAATGCGCGGAGATGCTCTAATTTAAATGTCACAACATCAGGTTCTGCCTGCTGAGAAATTCTTCCTATATCAGAAATTTCCCCATCTGACAAACCCTCCCTCACTGCCACTTCAGATTGGTGTGAGGGTATGACAGAAAAATTATCATCAGCGCCCTCCTGCTCTACAGTGTTTAAAACAGAGCATGCTGGCATTTTGGATAAAATATTTGCTATGGAGTTGTCCATTACTGCCGTCAATTGTTGCATAGGTTCAAGCATTGGCGCGCGAGAAGTACTAGGGGTCGCCTGCGCGGGCATAACTGGTATAGACACAGAAGGAGATGATGTAGAACTATGTCTACTTCCTTCATCTGAGGAATCATCCTGGGCAACTTTACTATTTGTGACAGTACTGTCCTTACTTTGTTTGGACGCTATGGCACAATTATCACACATATTTGAAGGGGGAACCACATTGGCTTCCATACATACAAAACATGATCTATCTGAATGCACAGACATGTTAAACAGGCTTAAACTGGTTAATAAAGCACAAAAATCGTTTTAAAACAAAACCGTTACTGTCTCTTTAAATGTTAAACAGGGCACACTTTATTACTGAATATGTGAAAAACTATGAAGGAATTATCCAATCTTAATGCATTCAAAGTATTGCACCCCAATTTTCAAGCTGTTAACCCTTAAAATGAGGAAACCGGAGCCGTTTACAATTTTAACCCCCTTACAGTCCCAGCCCCAGCCTTTGCTGCGACTTCACCAATCCCAGGGGGGTATACGATACCAAATGAAGCCTTCTAGGAACGTTTTCAGTGGATTCCAGACCCTCACACATGCAGCTGCATGTACTGTTCTCAAAAGTAACTGCGCAGTAATGGCGCGAAAATGTGGTTCTGCCTACTACAGAGAAAGGCCCTTCCTGACTGGGAAGGTGTCTTAACAAGTGCCTGGCGCTAAAAACGTTCCCCAATGTTATAAAAGTGTGAAATTCAACTTCAAACTGCATATAATACTTAAATAAAGCAATCGATTTAGCCCCTAAAAGTGTCTACCAGTTTATAGCCCATAATAAGCCCTTTATTCTGTTTGAGACTAAGAAAATGGCTTACCGATCCCCATGAGGGAAAATGACAGCCTTCCAGCATTACACAGTCTTGTTAGAAAAATTGCTAGTCATACCTTGAGCAGAAAAGTCTGCAAACTGTTCCCCCCAACTGAAGTTCTCTCAGCTCAACAGTCCTGTGTGGGAACAGCAATCGATTTTAGTTACTGCTGCTAAAATCATACTCCTCTTTTAAACAGAACTCTTCATCTCTTTCTGTTTCAGAGTAAATAGTACATACCAGCACTATTTTAAAATAACAAACTCTTGATAGAAGAATAAAAAACTAAAACTAAACACCACATACTCTTCACCATCTCCGTGGAGATGCTACTTGTTCAGAGCGGCAAAGAGAATGACTGGAGGGGGCGGAGCCTGGGAGGGACTATATGGACAGCTTTTGCTGTGCTCTTTGCCATTTCCTGTTGGGGAAGAGAATATTCCCACAAGTTATGGATGACGCCGTGGACCGGACACACCAATGTTGGAGAAACATCAGCAGAAGAATCAAACTGAAACAGCTGCCTGAAGAACTTTTCTACCAAAAACTGCTTCTGAAGAAGCAAATACATCAAAATGGTAGAATTAAATAAATGTATGTAAAGAGGACCAGATTGTTGCTTGCAAATTTGAAGCTTCATTCTTAAAAGCCCACAAAGTAGCGACTGATCTGGTGAAATGAGCTGTAATTCTCTGAAGTGGGGCCTAACCCGACTCCAATAAGCTTGAAGAATCAAAAGCTATAATCAACAAACCAAGGAAATAGCAGAAGTTTTTCTGACCTTTCCTAGGACCAGAAAATATAACAAATAGACTAGAAGTCTTCCTGAAATCTTAGTAGCTTCAATATAATATTTCAAAGCTCTCACCACATCCAAAGAATGTAAAGATCTTTCCAAAGAATTCTTAGGATTAAGACACAAGGAAGGAACAACAATTTCTCTACTAATGTTGTTAGAATTCATAACCTTAGGAAAAAAAATGAAAAGTCTGCAAAACCGCCTTATCCTGATTAAAAATCAGAAAAGGAGAATCACAAGAAAGAGCAGATAGCTCAGAAACTCTTCTAACGGAAGAGATGGCCAAAAGGAACAATACTTTCCAAGAAAGTAGTTAAATGTCCAAAGAATGCATAGGCTCAATATGGAGCAGCCTGTAAAGCCTTCAAAACCAAATTAAGACTCCAAGGAGGAGAGATTAATTTAATGACAGGCTTAAATACGAACTAAAGACTGTAAAAACAGTGAATATCAGGAAGTTTAGCAATCTTTCTGTGAGCAGAGATTTGTCCCTTCAAGGAACTTGCAGACAAAACCTTATAAAAACCATCCTGAAGAAACTGTAAAATTCTTGCAACGCTAAAAGAATGCCAAGAGAATTTATGAGAACACCATAAAATGTAGATCTTCCAAACTCGATAATAAATCTTTCTAGAGACATATTTACGAGCTTGTAACATAGTATTAATCACTGAGTCAGAGAAACCTCTATGACTTCACACTAAGCGTTCAATTTTCATACCTTCAAATTTAATGATTTGAGATCCTGATGGAAAAACGGACCTTGAGACAGTAGGTCCGGCCTTAACAGAAGTGGCCAATGTTGGCAACTGGACATCCGAACAAGATCCGTATACCAAAACCTGTGGGGCCATGCTGGAGCCACCAGCAACACAAACTATTGTTCCATGATGATTCTGGAAACCACTCTTGGAAGAAGAACTAGAGGCGGGAAAATATAAGCAGGTTGATAACACCAAGGAAGTGTCAGCGCACCCACTGCTTCTGCCTGAAAATGCCTGAACCTGGACAGGCATCTGGGAAGTCTCTTGTTTAGATGAGAGGCCATCAGATCTATCTGTGGAAGACCCCATATCCTGAACAATCTGAGAAAACACATCTGGATGGAGGAACCACTCCCCAGGATGTAAAGTCTGACGGCTGAGAAAATCCGCCCCCAATGTCTATAACTGGGATATGCACAGCAGAAATTAGACAGGAGCTGGATTCCGCCCAAGCAAGTATCCGAGATACTTCTTCATAGCTTGTGGACTGTGAGTCCCACCCTGCTGATTGACAAATGCCACTGTATGTGATATTGTCTGTTTGAAAATAAATGAACAGTTCTCTCTTCAACAAAGGCCAAAACTGAAGAGCTCTGAGAATAGCACGGAGATCTAAAATATTGATTGGTAATCTCGCCTCTTGAGATTTCCAAAACCCCTTGTGCTGTCAGAGATCCCCAAACAGCTCCCCAACCTGAAAGACTTGCATCTGTAGAGATCATAGCCCAGGTTAGCCGAACAAAGAAGCCCCTTGAACAAAACGCTGGTGATTTACCACCACGTCAGAGAGTGTCAAACATTGGGATTTAAGGATATTAATTGTGATATCTTAGTATAATCCCTGCACCATGGATTCAGCAAACAAAGCTGGAGAGGTCTTATGTGAGAACGGGCAAAGGGAAATGCGTCCAATGCTACAGTCATGAGACCTAAAAATTTGCCATGCACATAACCACTGAAGGGAATGACAGGCTGAAGGTGCCGACAGGCTGCAACCACTTTCAAACGCCTCTTGTCTGTTAGAGACCGAGTCATGGACACTGAATCTATCTGGAAACCTAAAAAGGTGACCCTTGTTTGAGGAATCAAGTAACTTTTTGGTAAATTGATCCTCCAACCAACAACACTAGTTGATTCGTGTGAGATTCTGCAGAACGGAAGGACTGAGCTAGTACCAAAATATTGTCCAAATAAGGAAACACCGCAATACCCTGCTCTCTGGTTCCTATAAAGCAGGGCACCAAAAACCTTTAAAAAAAATTCTTTGAGCGGTTGCTAATCCAAAAATGGAAAAGCAACGAATTGGTAACGCTTGTCTAGAAAAGAGAATCTCAGGAACTAATAATGATCTGAATGAATCTGAATATGAAGGTATACATCCTGCAATCCATTATGGACGCTGCGGAATCTGTTGGCGCTCTACAAATACCTGATAATAATGGACATAAAAGTGTCCTTGCTGAATAAAAGGCAGAACAGTCCTTAAAGTCACCATTTGAAAATTGGTACTCTTACATAACTATTCAAAATTTTCAGATCCAGAATTGGTCTGAATGAAATTTCCTTGTTTGAGACAATGAATAGAATAAAAACCCCAGACCTTGTCCCTGAAACGGAACTGGCATGACTACCCCTGAAACTCCAGGTCTGAAACACACTTCAGGAAAGCCTGAGCTTTAACTGGATTTGCTGGGATACGTGAGAGAAAAAAAAATCTTCTCACAGGAGGATTTATATAGAATCCTATCAAAACCCCTGAGAGACAATACTCTGAAATCATTGATTTGGACCGAATTATCCAAAACATTCTTGAAAAAAAAAAAAACAACATAATTTATGTAAGAACTTACCTGATAAATTCATTTCTTTCATATTGGCAAGAGTCCATGAGCTAGTGACGTATAGGATATACATTCCTACCAGGAGGGGCAATGTTTCCCAAACCTCAAAATGCCTATAAATACACCCCCCACCACACCCACAATTCAGTTTAACGAATAGTCAAGAAGTGGGGTGATAAGAAGGAGCGAAAGAATCAACAAGTTATAGGAATAATTGTGCTTTATACAAAAAAAATCATAACCACCACAAAAAAGGGTGGGTCTCATGGACTCTTGCCAATATGAAAGAAATTAATTTATCAGGTAAATTCTTAGACAAATTATGTTTTCTTTCATATAATTGGCAAGAGTCCATGAGCTAGTGACGTATGGGATAGCAAATACCCAAGATGTGGAACTCCACGCAAGAGTCACTAGAGAGGGAGGGATAAAAATAAACACAGCCAATTCAGCTGAAAAAAAGAGTCCACAACCCAAATCAAAAGTTTTAATCTTTATAATGAAAAAAACTGAAATTATAAGCAGAAGAATCAAACTGAAACAGCTGCCTGAAGAACTTTTCTACCAAAAACTGCTTCTGAAGAGAAAACATAAAAATGGTAGAATTTAGTATAAGTATGCAAAGAAGACCAAGTTGCTGCTTTGCAAATCTGATCAAATCAGAAAAACAAAATTTATGCTTACCTGATAAATTTCTCTCTTGCGGTGTATCCAGTCCACGGGTTCATCCATTACTTGGTGGGATATTCTCCTTCCCAACAGGAAGTTGCAAAAGGACACCCACTTGTGAGATATTCTCCTTCCCAACAGGAAGTTGCAAGAGGACACCCACAGCACAGCACAGTTTTCTCTTGTAAGGTGTATCCAGTCCACGGGTTCATCCATTACTTGTGGGATACCAATACCAAAGCTTTAGGACACGGATGAAGGGAGGGACAAGGCAGGAACTTAAACGGAAGGCACCACTGCCTGCAAGACCTTTCTCCCAAAAATAGCCTCCAAGGAAGCAAAAGTATCAAATTTGTAGAATTTAGAAAAAGTATGAAGCGAAGACCAAGTCGCCGCCTTACAAATCTGTTCAACAGAGGCCTCATTTTTAAAAGCCCATGAGGAAGCTACCGCTCTAGTGGAATGAGCTGTAAGTCTTTCAGGAGGCTGCTGGCCAGCAGTCTCATAAGCTAAACGGATTATGCTTCTCAGCCAAAAAGAAAGAGAAGATGCCGAAGCCTTTTGGCCTCTCCTCTGTCCAGAGTAGACAACAAACAATGCAGATGTTTGGTGAAAATCCTTAGTAGCTTGTAAATAAAACTTTAAAGCACGAACCACATCAAGATTGTGTAATAGACGTTCCTTCTTTGAAGAAGGATTAGGACACAGTGACAGAACTATAATCTCCCGATTGATATTCTTATTAGATACCACCTTAGGAAGAAATCCAGGTTTGGTACGCAACACTACCTTATCTGCATGGAAGATCAGATAAGGGGAATCACATTGTAAGGCAGATAACTCTGAAACTCTTCGAGCCGAAGAGATAGCTACCAAAAACAGAACTTTCCAAGATAAAAGCTTGATATCTATGGAATGCAGAGGTTCAAACGGAACCCCTTGAAGAACTTTAAGAACTAAATTTAAACTCCATGGCGGAGCAACAGGTTTAAACACAGGCTTGATTCTAACTAAAGCCTGACAAAACGCCTGAAACATCTGCCAGGCGCTTGTGCAGAAGAATAGACAGAGCAGAAATCTGTCCCTTTAAGGAACTAGCTGACAATCCCTTCTCCCATCCTTCTTGGAGAAAAGATAATATCCTAGGAATCCTGACTTTACTCCATGAGTAACCCTTGGATTCACACCAATGAAGATATTTACACCATATCTTATGATAGATTTTCCTTATGACAGGCTTTGGAGCCTGAATTAAGGTATCAATGACCGACTCGGAGAAACCACGTTTTGATAAAATCAAGCGTTCAATCTCCAAGCAGTCAGCCGCAGAGAAATTAGATTTGGATGTTTGAATGAACCTTGGAGTAGAAGGTCCTGCCTCAGCGGCAGAGTCCATGGTGGAAGGGATGACATGTCCACCAGATATGCATACCAAGTCCTGCGTGGCCACGCAGGTGCTATCGAAATCACCGAAGCTCTCTCCTGCTTGAACTTGGCAATCAGACGAGGGAGGAGAGGAAATGGTGGGAACACATAAGCCAGGCTGAAGGACCAGGGCACAGAGCATCTATCAGCGCTGCCTTGGGATCCCTTGACCTGGACCCGTAACAGGGAAGCTTGGCGTTCTGACGAGACTCCATGAGATCCACTTCTGGTTTGCCCCATAGTTGAATCAGCTGGGCAAATACCTCCGGATGGAGCTCCCACTCCCCCGGATGAAAAGTCTGCCGACTTAGAAAATCTGCCTCCCAGTTCTCTACTCCTGGGATATGGATAGCTGAGAGATGGCAAGAGTGAACCTCTGCCCATAGAATTATCTTTGAAACCTCCAACATTGCCAGGGGGCTTCTTGTCCCCCCCTGATGGTTGATATAGGCTACAGTCGTGATATTGTCCGACTGAAATCTGATAAACCTTACTGCAGCTAGTTGAGGCCAAGCCTGAAGAGCATTGAATATCGCTCTCAGTTCCAGAATGTTTATCTGAAGGAGGGCTTCCTCCTGAGTACATGAACCCTGAGCCTTCAGGGAGTTCCAGACAGCGCCCCAGCCCAGAAGGCTGGCATCTGTCGTCACTATAGTCCACTCTGGCCTGTGGAAACTCATTCCCCTGGAGAGAGAACCACCAGAGAAGAGAATCCATGGTCTCTTGATCCAGATTTAGCAGAGGGGACAAATCTGTGTAGTCCCCATTCCACTGGTTGAGCATGCAAAGTTGCAGTGGTCTGAGATGTAGGCGGGCAAACGGAACTATGTCCATTGCCGCTACCATTAGGCCGATTACTTCCATACACTGAGCCACTGACGGCCGAGAAGTGGAATGAAGAGCACGGCAAGAAGTTAGAAGCTTTGATAACCTGACCTCTGTCAGAAAAAAAATCATTTCTACTGAATCTATCAGTGTTCCTAGGAAGGAAACTCTTGTGAGAGGGGAGAGAGAGAACTATTTTCTTTGCTCACCTTCCACCCGTGAGACCTCAGAAAGGCCAGAACAATGTCCGTATGAGACTTGGCGATTTGAAAAGTCGACGCCTGTATCAGAATGTCGTCTAGGTAAGGAGCCACCGCTATGCCCTGTGGCCTTAGAACCGCCAGTACGGACCCTAGAACCTTCGTAAAGATTCTTGGTGCCATGGCTAACCCGAAGGGAAGAGCCACAAACTGGTAATGCCTGTCTAAGGCGGCAAACCTGAGGAACGGATGATGATCTCTGTGAATCGGAATGTGGAGATAAGCATCCTTTAAGTCCACGGTAGTCATATATTGACCCTCCTGGATCATAGGGATGATGGTTTGGATAGTCTCCATCTTGAAGGATGGGACCCTGAGAAATTTGTTTAGGATCTTGAGATCCAAGATTGGTCTTAAAGTTCCCTCTTTTTTGGGAACTATAAACAGATGTGAATAGAAGCCCTGCCCCTGTTCCTGCTTTGGAACTGGGTGGATCACTCCCATAACCAGTAGGTCTTGAACACAACATAAGAATGCCTCTGATTTACAGATAATTGTGAGAGATGAAATCTCCCCTTTGGAGAGGAAGCTTTGAAGTCCAGAAGATATCCCTGGGAAACAATCTCTAATGCCCAGGGATCCTGGACGTCTCTTGCCCAAGCCTGGGCGAGGAGAGCGCGAGAGAGAGCGCGAGAGCGAGACTGCCCCCCACTAGATCCGGTCCCGGATCGGGGGCTACTCCTTCATGCTGTCTTAGAGGCAGCCGCAGGTTTCTTGGCCTGCTTCCCCTTATTCCAAGCCTGGTTAGGTCTCCAGACTGGTTTGGACTGGGCAAAATTTCCCTCTTGTTTTGCATTAGAGGAAACTGAAGCTGCGCCACTCTTGAAGTTTCGAAAGGAACGAAAATTATTCTGTTTGGTCCTTAACTTATTGAACCTATCCTGAGGAAGGGCATGACCTTTTCTTCCAGTAATATCAGAAATGATCTCCTTCAGACCGGGCCCGAATAGGGTCTGTCCCTTGAAGGGGATGTTAAGAAGCTTAGACTTTGAAGTAACGTCTGCTGACCAGAACTTAAGCCATAGCGCCCTACGCGCCAAAATGGCAAAACCTGAATTCTTAGCAGTTAGCTTGGCTAAATGAAAAATGGCGTCAGAAATAAAGGAGTTAGCTAACTTAACAGCTTTAATCCTGTCTAGAATATCATCTAACGGGGTCTCCACCTGTAGAGCCTCCTCAAGAGACTCAAACCAAAAAGCCGCTGCAGCAGTAACTGGGGCAATGCATGCAAGAGGCTGGAGAATAAAACCTTGATGTATAAAAAATTTCTTAAGGAGACTCTCCAATTTTTTATCCATAGGATCTAGGAAAGCACAACTGTCCTCAATGGGGATAGTTATACGCTTAGCTAGGGTGGAGACTGCTCCCTCCACCTTAGGAACCGTCTGCCACGAGTCCCGTATGGTGGCATCTATGGGAAACATCTTTTTAAAAGCAGGAGGGGGAGAGAACGGCACACCTGGTCTATCCCATTCCTTAATAATAATTTCCGAAAGCCTCTTAGGGACTGGAAAAACATCGGTGTAAACAGGTACTGCAAAGTATTTGTCCATTTTACACAATTTCTCTGGAACCACAATGGGGTCACAGTCATCCAGAGTCGCTAAAACCTCCCTAAGCAATAAGCGGAGGTGTTCAAGCTTAAATTTAAACGCTGTCATTTCAGAATCAGACTAAAGCAACGCCTTCCCTGAGTCTGAAATGTCACCCACAGATAGAAGCTCACCTGCCTCGGCTTCTGAGCATTGTGAGGGTATATCGGACACAGGCAATAAAGCGTCAGAAAGCTCTGTATTAATTCTAGCCCCAGAGCTGTCTCGCTTTCCTTGTAGCCCAGGCAGTATGGAGAATACCTCTGTGAGGGTAGCATTCATAACTGCCTCCATGTCCTGTAAGGTAAAAGAATTAGACGCGCTAGATGTACTTGGCGTCACTTGAGCGGGAGTTACAGGTTCTGACACATGGGGAGAGTTAGATGGCATAATCTCCCTCTTTTCATTCAGAGAATCCCCTGGAGATAAATCTTTAAGCGCCATAATATGGTCTTTATAGTTTATAGAAATATCAGTACATTTGGTACACATTCTAAGAGGGGGTTCCACAATGGCTTCCAAACATATTGAACAAGGAGTTTCCTCTATGTCAGACATGTTTAACAGACTAGTAATGAGACAAGCAAGCTTGGAAAACACTTTAATAAAGGTGAAACAGCAATTAAACAAAAACATTACTGTGCCTTTAAGAGAAAAAAACTAGCACTTAAACTGAAAAAACAGTGAAAAATACAGTAAAATCTTTGAATTTTTTTACAGTGTGAAAAAGGGACTAAAGCAGCATTGCACCCACTTGCAAATGGATGATTAACCCCTTAGTTCCCAAACCGGATTGAAAAACGTTAAACGTTAAAAATCAATTGAGCACCATGCCACAGCTGAGGCTCCTACCTGCCCTTAAATACGATTTTGTGCAGAAATAACCCCTTTGAAATGGTTCTCAGATGCCAGCGGACTCTTCTAGGGAAGCTGGATGTCTCAGTCTGTATTAAAACTGCGCAGTTAGAGCGCTAAAATAGGCCCCTCCAACCATGTACTGGATGTCAGAGGGGCCTTAAGAAAATACTCCTAGGAGTATCTGACTAGCCATGTGGAAACTAGGCCCCAAATAAAGACTTATCTCCCTCAGAGAAAAAACGTCCTTTTATATGAAATCATGTAAACGTTTTGTCACTAAGCAATATGAATATTAACATGAGAATTTCCCTGTTATGTAAGCATGATCCCAGTCGCTGTTAAATCACTGCATCAGGCTTACCTCAAATACACAAGGCTCTGTCAGCATTTTCTAGAACTTATTCCTCTCTCTAGAAATAAAAATACTGAACATACCTCAAAGCAGGTAATCTGCAGGCCGTTCCCCCAACTGAAGTTTTCCCATATTCATCAGTTATGTGTGAGAACAGCAATGGACCTTAGTTACAAACCGCTAAGATCATCAAATCTCCAGGCAGAATTCTTCTTCTAATTTGTGCCTGAGAGAAAAACAGTACAACGCCGGTACCGTTTAAAAAAACAAAAACTCTTGATTGAAGGTAAAACTACACTAAGTCACCACATATCTTTTGATACTTCCTTTCTTGTTGAGAGTTGCAAGAGAATGACGGGGGTGGCAGTTAGGAGAGGAGCTATATAGACAGCTCTGCTGTGGGTGTCCTCTTGCAACTTCCTGTTGGGAAGGAGAATATCCCACAAGTAATGGATGAACCCGTGGACTGGATACACCTTACAAGAGAAAGGAGACTCACAAGAAAGAGCAGATAATTCAGAAACTCTTCTAGCAGAAGAGATGGCCAAAAGGAACAATACTTTCCAAGAAAGTAATTTAATGTCCAGAGAATGCATAGGCTCAAACGGAGGAGCCTGTAAAGCCCTCAAAACCAAATTAAGACTCCAAGGAGGAGAAATTGGCTTAATGACAGGCTTGATACGAACCAAAGCAAAAGCGAAGATTAGCAATTTTTCTGTGAAACAGAACGAGCGGAGATTTGTCCTTTCAAGGAACTTGCAGACAAACCCTTATCGAAACCATCCTGAAGAAAACTGTAAAATTCTAGGAATTCTAAAAGAATGCCAAGAGAATTTATGAGAAGAAGAACACCATGAAATGTAAGTCTTCCAAACTCGGTAATAAATCTTTTTGACACAGATTTGCGAGCCTGCAACATAGTATTAATCACTGTGTCAGAGAAACCTCTATGACTAAGCACTAGGCATTCAATCTCCATACCTTCAAATTTAATGATTTGAGAACCTGATGGAAAAATGGACCTTGAGATAGGTCTGGCCTTAACGGAAGTGGCCAAGGTTGGCAACTGGACATCCGGACAAGATCCGCATACCAAAACCTGTGTGGCCATGCTGGAGCCACCAGCAGTACAAATGAACGCTCCATTATGATTTTGGAAATCACTCTTGGAAGAAGAGCTAGAGGCAGAAAGACATAAGCAGGTTGATAATTCCAAGGAAGTGACAACGCATCCACTGATTCCGCCTGAGGATCCCTGGACCTGGACAGATACCTGGGAAGTTTCCTGTTTAGATGAGAAGCCATCAGATCTATTTCTGCAAGCCCCCACATCTGAACAATCTGAAGAAACACATCTGGGTGAAAAGACCATTCTCCCGGATGTAAAGTCTGGTGATTGAGATAATTCGCTTCCCAATTGTCTATACCTGGGATATGGACCGAAGAGATTAGACAGGAGCTGGATTCCGCCCACGCAAGTATCCGAGATACTTCTTTCATAGCTTGAGGACTGTGAGTCCCACCTTGATGATTGACATACGCCACGGTTGTGACATTGTCTGTCTGAAAACAAATAAATGGTTCTCTCTTCAGAAGAGGCCAAAACTGAAGAGCTCTGAGAATCGCACGGAGTTCCAAAATATTGATTGGTAATCTTGCCTCTTGATATTTCCAAACCCCCTGCCCTGTCAGAGATCCCCAGACAGCTCCCCAACCTGAAAGACTTGCATCTGTTGTAATCACAGTCCAGGTTGGACGAACAAAAGAGGCCCCCTGAACTAAACTATTGTGATCTAACCACCAAGTCAGAGATATAGTCGAATATTGGGATTTAAGGATATTAATTGTGATATCTTTGTATAATCCCTGCACCATTGGCTCAGCATATAAAGCAAAGGGGATCGCGTCCGATGCTGCAGTCACGAGACCTAAAACCTCCATGCACATAGCTACTGAAGGGAATGATTGAAACTGAAGGTTCCGACAAGCTGAAACCAATTTCAGACGTCTTGTCTGTTAGAGACAAAGTCATGTATACTGAATCTATTTGGAATCCTAAAAAGGCTACCCTTGTCTGAGGAATTGAGGAACTTTTTGGTAAATTGATCCTCCAACCATGTCTTTCACACGAATCAACTAGTGTTTCTTCAGATTCTGCAGAATTTAAATACTTAGCAAGTTCCAAAATATCGTCCAAATAAGGAAACATTGCAATACCCCGCTCTCTGATTACAGAGAGTAGGGCACCGAGAACCTTTGAAAAGATCCTTGGAGCTGTCGCTAGGCCAAAAGGAAGAGCAACAAATTGGTAATGCTTGTCTAGAAAAGAGAATCTCAGGAACTGATAGTGATCTGGATGAATCGGAATATGAAGATATGCATCCTGTAAGTCTATTGTGGACATATAATGCCCTTGCTGAACAAAAAGCAGAATAGTCCTTATAGTCACCATTTTGAATGTTGGTATTCTTACATAACGATTCAAAATTTTTAGATCCAGAACTGGTCGGAAAGAATTCTTTCTTTGGAACAATGAACAGATTTGAATAAAACCCCAGACCCCGTTCCGGAAAGGAAACTGGCACAATTACCCCTGATAATTCCAGGTCTGAAACACACTTCAGGAAAGCCTGAGCCTTTACTGGGTTCACTGGAATGCGTGAGAGAAAAACTTCTCACAGGCGGTCTTACCTTGAAACCTATTCTGTACCCTTGAGAAACAATATTCTGGATCCAATGATTTTGGATTGAATTGATCCAAACATCTTTGTAAAATCTTAGTCTGCCCCCTACCAGCAGCGCTGGAATGAGGGACGCACCTTCATGCGGACTTGGGGGCTGATTTTGATTTTCTAAAAGGCTTGGATTTATTCCAGACTGGAGAAGGCTTCCAATTGGAAACCGTTCCTTTAGGGGAAGGGTCAGGTTTCTGTTCCTTATTGTGACGAAAGGAACGAAAAAACGGTTAGCAGCCCTAAATTTACCCTTAGATATTTTATCCTGAGGCAAAAAGGCTCCGTTCCCCCCCCAGTGACAGTTGAAATAATAGAATCCAACTGAGAACTAAATAATGTATTACCTTGGAATGAAAGAGATAGCAACGTTGATTTACAACAACAGGTAATAGATTACTACTAATGGAAATATTGTCTGCTTTTGAAAGTTTATCATGACAACCAACACAAACTACAGCCGGAGGAACAGTTACCACAAGTTTACAACAAATGCACTTAGCTTTAGTAGAACCGACATCAGGCAGCAGGATTCCAGTAGTAGATTCTGAAAAAGGGTCAGTTTGAGACATCTTGCAATATGTAATAGAAAAAACCAACATATAAAGCAAAATTATCAATTTCCTTATATGACAGTTTCAGGAATGGGAAAAAATGCAAACAGAATAAGCCTCTGGAAACCAGAAGCAAAAATAAATAATGACTTAAATAATGTAAAAAATCTGGCGCCAAGTATGACGCCCAACTGACAAAATATTTTTTGGTGCCAAAAACGTCTGCAACAAACACGAGCGTCAGATGACACAACTACGTGAAAACTCGGCGCCAACTAATACGCCGGAAATGACGTCATTACGTCAACAAATGTAATTCTCGCGCCAAAAATTACGCAATAAATTATAGCATTTTGCGCTCCCGCAAGCCCAACAGCCCGCAATTTAGAAAAGAAAAAGTCAATCTGAAAAATTTTCAGGTAAGAAAATTTTTTCAGATGCATTTCCCAAAATGAAACTGACTAAGTCTGTAAGAAGGAAATATACTGATTAACCTGAATCATGGAAAATATAAGTATAAAACATATATTTAGAACTTTACATATAAAGTGCCAAACCATAGCTGAGAGTGTCATAAGTAAAAGAAAACATACTTACCAAAAGATAAAAGGCAAACCAGTACTGAAACAAGAATCAGTAGAGGTAATGGTATATAAGAGTATATCGATCTGAAAAGGGAGGTAGGAAATGAATCTCTACGACCGATAACAGAGAACCTATGAAATAGATCCCCGTTAGGATGACCATTGTATTCAATAGGTAATACTCCCTTCACATCCCTCTGTCATTCACTGCACTCTGAGAGGAACCGGGCTTCAGCATGCTGAGAAGCGCATATCAACGTAGAAAACAGAATTTATGCTTACCTGATAAATTACTTTCTCCAACGGTGTGTCCGGTCCACGGCGTCATCCTTACTTGTGGGATATACTCTTCCCCAACAGGAAATGGCAAAGAGCCCAGCAAAGCTGGTCACATGATCCCTCCTAGGCTCCGCCCACCCCAGTCATTCGACCGACGTACAGGAGGAAATATGCATAGGAGAAACCATATGATACCGTGGTGACTGTAGTTAGAAAAAATAATTCATCAGACCTGATTAAAAAAACTAGGGCGGGCCGTGGACCGGACACACCGTTGGAGAAAGTAATTTATCAGGTAAGCAAAAATTCTGTTTTCTCCAACATAGGTGTGTCCGGTCCACGGCGTCATCCTTACTTGTGGGAACCAATACCAAAGCTTTAGGACACGGATGAAGGGAGGGAGCAAATCAGGTCACCTAAATGGAAGGCACCACGGCTTGCAAAACCTTTCTCCCAAAAATAGCCTCCGAAGAAGCAAAAAAACTCTTAACCATCTCCGTGGAGATGTTGCCGGTGCAACGGCAAAGAGAATGACTGGGGTAGGCGGAGCCTAGGAGGGATCATGTGACCAGCTTTGCTGTGCTCTTTGCCATTTCCTGTTGGGGAAGAGAATATCCCACAAGTAAGGATGACGCCGTGGACCGGACACACCTATGTTGGAGAAATCTAGCATAAACTTACTTCACCACCTCTATAGGAGGCAAAGTTTGTAAATCTGAATTGTGGGTGTGGTGAGGGGTGTATTTATAGGCATTTTGAGGTTTGGGAAACTTTGCCCCTCCTGGTAGGAATGTATATCCCATACATCACTAGCTCATGGACTCTTGCCAATTACATGAAAGAAATAGAAGCTAAAAGCATTTTTCATAAACAATTAAATGCCAAAACAAGGGGTCACAATCTAAAAATTAGAGGGTAGCAGATTCAGGTGAAATTTGAGGAAGGTTTTTTTTTTTTTTTTTTTACAGAAAGGGTGGTGAATTCATGGAATAAACTTCCATTTGAGGTGGTAAACACAAAGACTGTAAAGGCATTCAAAAGTGACTGGGAAATACAAATGGCTATCATAAGGAAACAGTAACATGTAATATGGGTAGACTTGATGGGACATGCATAAGGTTATCCTAAGAAATACAGTAACATGTAATATGGGTAGACTTGATGGGACATGCATAAGGTTATCCTAAGGAAACAGTAATATGTAATATGGGTAGACTTGATGGGACATGCATAAGGCTATCCTAAGGAAACGGTAACATGTAATATGTGTAGACTTGATGGGACATGCATAAGGCTATCCTAAAGAAACAATAACATGTAATATGGGTAGACTTGATGGGACATGCATAAGGTTATCCTAAGGAAACAGTAACATGTAATATGGGTAGACTTGATGGGACATGCATAAGGCTATCCTAAGGAAACAGTAACATGTAATATGTGTAGACTTGATGGGACATGCATAAGGCTATCCTAAGGAAACAGTAACATGTAATATGTGTAGACTTGATGGGACATGCATAAGGCTATCCTAAGGAAACAGTAACATGTAATATGTGTAGACTTGATGGGACATGCATAAGGCTAGCCTAAGAAAACAGTAACATGTAATATGGGTAGACTTGATGGGACATACATAAGGCTAGCCTAAGAAAACAGTAACATGTAATAGGGGTAGACTTGATGGGACATGCATAAGGCTATCCTAAGAAAACAGTAACATGTAATATGGGTAGACTTGATGGGACATGCATAAGGCTATCCTAAGGAAACAGTAACGTGTAATATGGGTAGACTTGATGGGACATGCATAAGGCTATCCTAAAGAAACAGTAACATGTAATATGGGTAGACTTGATGGGACATGCATAAGGCTATCCTAAAGAAACAGTAACATGTAATATGGGTAGACTTGATGGGCCTTTTTTATTCTTATCTACAGTCAAATTTTATGTTTCTGATACATTTGAAAAGACTTAACTCCAGGTTCATTTTGCGGCTACTTGGCTTTCTTCCTTATATAAAGGGAAACCATCCATATATTTTTTATAAGAGCTTTTAATAACTTATTTTATTGTGAAACCACCAGTGGTATAGTAACTATTTAACTTATATAAATGTGTTAATAAATCAGTACATATTTTATTCTATAATAACTGTTTTTGCTTTATTGATTTATAGAGTTTTTTTGGGAGTAATTCCTCTGAAGAGTTATTAGTTGTGATTGGTGCACTATTTGAAAAATCTTAGACTGAGATATCAGGTATTTAAAACATCTTTCTCTAGATATATTTTTGTTCTACTTGAGGTTTGTGAATGATGCATATAGAAAACTTAAAAGGTACAGTCAAGTCTAAAAAAAAAAAAAAAAAAACACAACTCATGATTCAAATAGGGCATTCATTTTAACCCCTTAACGACCAAGTACGTACTTGGCCCTCTCTGCACCGGTAGAGATGGTGCCAATCGTTGGTGGGTGGGAGCCCAATCGCTACCCAGCATCCAGTTCCTGTAAGAGCAATGTGCACGCTGGGAGCGTGCTAGTGTGTGTGTGCGCAGCAACCACTATCACCAATGATCAATAAATTGCAGCGTGAGAGGGAGGGGGGAAAATAAATAAAATATATATATATATATATATATATATATATATATATATATATATATATATATATATATATATATATATATATATATATATATATATATATATATATATATATATATATATATCTCAAAGGATCAGGGAGGGGGGCAGCTACACTACACAGAGAAAGCTATATTTTATAAAAAAATAAAAAAAAAACGTTTTGGGGAACAAATTGGGTACTGGCAGACAGCTGCCAGTACCCAAGATGGCGGCAAAAAGGTAGCGGGGGAGTGTTAAGAGAGCTGTTTGGGGGGGTCCATTACAGCTAAATGCATTACAGGCTGATCTCTACACTAAAGCTAAAATTAACCCTGCAAGCTCCCTACAAGCTCCCTAATTAACCCCTTCACTGCTGGGCATAATACAAGTGTGGTGCACAGCAGCATTTAGCGGCCTTCTAATTGCCAAAAAGCAACACCAAAGCCATATATGTCTGCTAATTCTGAACAAAGGGGATCCCAGAGAAGCATTTACAACCATTTATGCCATAATTGCACAAGCTGTTTGTAAATAATTTCAGTGAGAAACCTAAAGTTTGTGAAAAAAAATTTGTAAAAAAGTAAACAATTTTTTTTATTTGATCGCTATTGGCTGTGAAATGGTGGCATGAAATATACTAAAATAGGCCTAGATCAATACTTTGGGTTATCTACTACACTACAGCTAAAATTAACCCTACAAGCTCCCTAATTAACCCCTTCACTGCTGGGCATAATACAAGTGTGGTGCGCAGCGGCATTTAGAGGCCTTCTAATTACCAAAAAACATAATTTATGCTTACCTGATAAATTCCTTTCTCCTGTAGTGTAGTCAGTCCACGGGTCATCCATTACTTATGGAATATCTCTCTTCCTAACAGGAAACTGCAAGAGAATTACCCAGCAGAGCTGCTATATAGCTCCTCCCCTCACATATCATATTCAGTCATTCGACCAAAGCAGACGAGAAAGGAGGAACCATAGGGTACAGTGGTGACTGGAGTTTAATTAAAATTTAGACCTGCCGTAAAAACAGGGCGGGCCGTGGACTGACTACACTACAGGAGAAAGGAATTTATCAGGTAAGCATAAATTATGTTTTCTCCTGTTAAGTGTAGTCAGTCCACGGGTCATCCATTACTTATGGAATACCAATACCAAAGCTAAAGTACACGGATGAAGGGAGGGACAAGGCAGGAACATTAAACAGAAGGAACCACTGCCTGAAGTACCTTTCTCCCAAAAATAGCCTCCGAGGAAGCAAAAGTGTCAAATTTGTAAAATTTTGAAAAAGTGTGAAGCGAAGACCAAGTCGCAGCCTTGCAAATCTGTTCAACAGAGGCCTCATTTTTAAAGGCCCAGGTGGAAGCCACAGCTCTAGTAGAATGAGCTGTAATCCTTTCAGGAGGCTGCTGTCCGGCAGTCTCATAGGCTAAGCGTATTATGCTACGAAGCCAAAAAGAGAGAGAGGTAGCCGAAGCCTTTTGACCTCTCCTCTGTCCAGAGTAAACGACAAACAGGGAAGAAGTTTGACGAAAATCTTTAGTTGCCTGCAAATAGAATTTCAGGGCACGGACTACGTCCAGATTATGCAAAAGTCGTTCCTTCTTTGAAGAAGGGTTAGGACACAGAGATGGAACAACAATCTCTTGATTGATATTCCTGTTAGTAACTACCTTAGGTTTAGTACGCAGGACTACCTTGTCTGAATGAAAAATCAGATAAGGAGAATCACAATGTAAGGCAGATAACTCAGAGACTCTTCGAGCCGAGGAAATAGCCATCAAAAACAGAACTTTCCAAGATAACAGCTTGATATCAATGGAATGAAGGGGTTCAAATGGAACGCCTTGAAGAACATTAAGAACTAAGTTTAAGCTCCACGGTGGAGCAACAGACTTAAACACAGGCTTAATCCTAGTTAAAGCCTGACAGAAAGCCTGAACGTCTGGAACTTCAGCCAGACGTTTGTGTAGAAGAATAGACAGAACAGAAATCTGTCCCTTTAACGAACTAGCAGATAAGCCCTTTTCTAAACCCTCTTGTAGAAAGGACAATATCCTAGGAATCCTAACCTTACTCCATGAGTAACTCTTGGATTCGCACCAATGTAAATATTTACGCCATATCTTATGGTAAATTTTTCTGGTAACAGGCTTCCTAGCCTGTATTAAGGTATCAATAACCGACTCCGAGAAGCCACGCTTTGATAGAATCAAGCGTTCAATCTCCATGCAGTCAGCCTCAGAGAAATTAGATTTGGAGGTTTGAAAAGACCCTGAATTAGAAGGTCCTGTCTCAGAGGCAGAGACCACGGTGGACAGGACGACATGTCCACTAGGTCTGCATACCAGGTCCTGCGTGGCCACGCAGGCGCTATCAGAATCACCGAAGCTCTCTCCTGTTTGATCTTGGCAATCAAACGAGGAAGCATCGGGAATGGTGGAAACACATAAGCCATGTTGAAGACCCAAGGGGCTGTCAGAGCATCTATCAGCACCGCTCCCGGGTCCCTGGACCTGGATCCGTAACAAGGAAGCTTGGCGTTCTGACGAGACGCCATGAGATCCAGATCTGGTTTGCCCCAACGACGAATTAGTTGAGCAAAGACCTCCGGATGAAGCTCCCACTCCCCCGGATGAAAAGTCTGGCGACTTAGAAAATCCGCCTCCCAGTTCTCCACGCCTGGGATGTAGATCGCTGACAGGTGGCAAGAGTGAGACTCTGCCCAGCGAATTATCTTTGAGACTTCCAACATCGCTAGGGAACTTCTGGTTCCCCCTTGATGGTTGATGTAAGCCACAGTCGTGATGTTGTCCGACTGAAATCTGATGAACCTCAGAGTTGCTAACTGAGGCCAAGCTAGGAGAGCATTGAATATTGCTCTTAACTCCAGAATATTTATTGGGAGGAGTTTCTCCTCCTGAGTCCATAATCCCTGAGCTTTCAGGGAATTCCAGACTGCTCCCCAGCCTAGAAGGCTGGCGTCTGTTGTTACAATCGTCCAATCTGGCCTGCGAAAGGTCATCCCCTTGGACAGATGTGGCCGAGAAAGCCACCATAGAAGAGAATCTCTGGTCTCTTGATCCAGATTTAGTAGGGGGGACAAATCTGAGTAATCCCCGTTCCACTGACTTAGCATGCACAATTGCAGCGGTCTGAGATGCAGGCGCGCAAATGGTACTATGTCCATTGCCGCTACCATTAAGCCGATTACTTCCATGCACTGAGCTACTGACGGGTGTGGAATGGAGTGAAGGACACGGCAAGCATTTAGAAGTTTTAATAACCTGGCCTCTGTCAGGTAAATTTTCATCTCTACAGAATCTATAAGAGTCCCTAGGAAGGGAACCCTTGTGAGTGGTAATAGAGAACTCTTTTCCACGTTCACCTTCCACCCATGCGACCTCAGAAATGCCAGAACTTTCTCTGTATGAGACTTGGCAGTTTGAAAACTTGACGCTTGTATCAGAATGTCGTCTAGGTACGGAGTCACCGCTATGCCTCGCGGTCTTAGTACCGCCAGAAGTGATCCTAGAATTTTTGTAAAGATTCTTGGAGCCGTAGCTAATCCGAAGGGAAGAGCTACAAACTGGTAATGCCTGTCTAGGAAGGCAAATCTCAGATACCGGTAATGATCCTTGTGAATCGGTATGTGAAGGTAGGCATCCTTTAAGTCCACTGTGGTCATGTACTGACCCTCTTGGATCATGGGAAGGATGGTTCTAATAGTTTCCATTTTGAATGATGGAACTCTTAGAAATTTGTTTAGGATTTTTAAGTCCAAGATTGGCCTGAAGGTTCCCTCTTTCTTGGGAACCACAAATAGGTTTGAATAGAATCCCTGCCCGTGTTCCGTCCGCGGAACTGGGTGGATTACCCCCATTAGTAAGAGGTCTTGTACACAGCGTAGAAACGCCTCTTTCTTTATTTGGTTTGCTGATAACCTTGAAAGATGAAATCTCCCCCGTGGAGGAGAAGTTTTGAAGTCCAGGAGATATCCCTGAGATATGATCTCCAACGCCCAGGGATCCTGGACATCTCTTGCCCAAGCCTGGGCGAAGAGAGAAAAAGTCTGCCCCCCACTAGATCCGTTTCCGGATAGGGGGCCCTCTCTTCATGCTGTTTTGGGGGCAGCAGCAGGTTTCTTGGCCTGCTTGCCCCTGTTCCAGGACTGGTTAACTTTCCAGCCCTGCCTGTAACGAGCAACAGCTCCTTCCTGTTTTGGAGCGGAGGAAGTTGATGCTGCTCCTGCCTTGAAGTTACGAAAGGCACGAAAATTAGACTGTTTGGTCTTTGATTTGGCCCTGTCCTGAGGTAGAGCATGGCCCTTACCTCCCGTAATGTCAACAATTTCTTTCAAGCCGGGCCCGAATAAGGTCTGCCCTTTGAAAGGAATATTAAGCAATTTAGATTTAGAAGTCACGTCAGCTGACCAGGATTTAAGCCATAGCGCTCTGCGCGCTTGGATGGCGAATCCGGAGTTCTTAGCCGTAAGTTTGGTTAAATGCACAACGGCATCAGAAACAAATGCGTTAGCTAGCTTAAGTGTTTTAAGCTTGTTGATTATTTCATCCAATGGAGCTGAGCGAATGGCCTCTTCCAGAGACTCAAACCAGAATGCTGCCGCAGCAGTGACAGGCGCAATGCATGCGAGGGGCTGTAAAATAAAACCTTGTTGAACAAACATTTTCTTAAGGTAACCCTCTAATTTTTTATCCATTGGATCTGAAAAGGCACAACTATCCTCCACCGGGATAGTGGTACGCTTAGCTAAAGAAGAAACTGCTCCCTCCACCTTAGGGACCGTCTGCCATAAGTCTCGTGTGGTGGCGTCAATAGGAAACATTTTCCTAAATATGGGAGGAGGGGTAAAAGGAACACCCGGTCTATCCCACTCCTTGCTAATAATCTCTGTAAGCCTTTTTGGTATAGGAAATACGTCAGTACACACCGGTACCGCATAGTATCTATCCAACCTACATAATTTCTCTGGAATTGCAACCGTGTTACAATCATTCAGAGCCGCTAATACCTCCCCTAGCAATGTGCGGAGGTTCTCTAGCTTAAATTTAAAATTGGAAATCTCTGAATCCAGTCTCCCTGGATCAGATCCGTCACCCACAGAATGAAGCTCTCCGTCCTCACGTTCTGCAAACTGTGACGCAGTATCTGACATGGCTCTCATCTCATCCGCGCGCTCTATCCTTAACCCAGAGCTATCGCGCTTGCCTCTTAATTCTGGCAACTTAGATAATACTTCTGTCATAACAGTAGCCATGTCTTGCAAAGTGATTTGTAAGGGCCTCCCTGATGTACTTGGCGCCACAAAATCACGCACCTCCTGAGTGGGAGGCGAAGGTACTGACACGTGAGGAGAGTTAGTCGGCATAACTTCCCCCTCGTCGTCTGGTGATAATTTCTTTACATGTAAAGATTGACTTTTATTTAAAGTAGCATCAATGCAATTAGTACACAAATTTCTATTGGGCTCCACATTGGCCTTTAAACATAGTGAACAAAGAGATTCATCTGAGTCAGACATGTTTAAACAAACTAGCAATGAGACTAGCAAACTTGGAAATACTTTTCAAAATTAATTTACAAGCAATATAAAAAACGTTACTGTGCCTTTAAGAAGCACAGAAAAACTGACACAGTTGAAATAACAATGACCAAAATAGTTATAGCAACCAAATTTTCACAGTAAATGTATTAAGTTAGCAAAGGATTGCACCCACCAGCAAATGGATGATTAACCCCTTAGTACCCAAAAACGAATAACAATTATATAATTAACGTTTTTCTCACAGTCAAATACACTGTCACAGGACTGCTGTGCCTGATTACCTCCCTCAAAATGGATTTTGAAGACCCCTGAGCTCCTAGAGACGATCTGGATCATGGAGGATGAAGTAGACAGATTGTGACTGAATTTTTACTGCGCAAAAAAGCGCTAAAATAGGCCCCTCCCACTCATATTACAACAGTGGGGAAGCTCAGAAACTGTTTCTATGCAGAAAACAAAAATGGCCATGTGGTAAAAATCATGCCCTAATAAGTTTTATCACCAAGTACCTCACAAAAACGATTAACAAGCCAGTAAACGTTTTAAACATACATTTGAAAGTTATGTATTATTATTAATAAGCCTGCTACCAGTCGTTTTTACTGCAGTTAAGGCTCATACATTATTTCAGTATTAACAGTATTTTCAGAGTCAATTCCATTCCTTAGAAAAATACATTCAGTGTACACACACACACACACACACATCAGCCTGATACCAGTCGCTATCACTGCATTTAAGGCTGAACTTACTTTACAATGGTATCAGCAGTATTTTCTCAGTCAATTCCATTCCTCAGAAAATAAATTACTGCACATACCTCATTTGTTGCAGGGGAGCCCTGCATGCTATTCCCCTTCTCTGAAGTTACCTCACTCCTCAGATGAGAAACAGCCAGTGGATCTTAGTTACGTCTGCTAAGACCATAGAAAAAAACCCAGACAGATTCTTCTTCTAATGCTGCCTGAGAATAAACAGCACACTCCGGTGCCATTTAAAATAAACTTTTGATTGTAGAAATAAACTAAGTTAAAAAAACACCACAGATCTCTCACAGCTTCCTTTTTAGTTAGGCTGCAAGAGAATGACTGAATATGATATGTGAGGGGAGGAGCTATATAGCAGCTCTGCTGGGTAATTCTCTTGCAGTTTCCTGTTAGGAAGAGATATATTCCATAAGTAATGGATGACCCGTGGACTGACTACACTTAACAGGAGAAAGCAATGCCAAAGCCATATATATGTCTGCTATTTCAGAACAAAGGGGATCCCAGAGACGCATTTACAACCATTTGTGTCATAATTGCACAAGCTGTTTGTAAATAATTTCAGTGAGAAACCTAAAATTGTGACAATTTGTGAAAAAGTGAACGATTTTTTTTATTTGATCGCATTTGGTGGTGAAATGGTGGCATGAAATATACCAAAATGGGCCTAGATCAATACTTAGGGTTGTCTTCTAAAAAAAGAACATAATTTATGTAAGAACTTACCTGATAAATTCATTTCTTTCATATTAGCAAGAGTCCATGAGCTAGTGACGTATGGGATATACATTCCTACCAGGAGGGGCAAAGTTTCCCAAACCTCAAAATGCCTATAAATACACCCCTCACCACACCCACAAATCAGTTTTACAAACTTTGCCTCCTATGGAGGTGGTGAAGTAAGTTTGTGCTAGATTCTACGTTGATATGCGCTCCGCAGCAGGTTGGAGCCCGGTTTTCCTCTCAGCGTGCAGTGAATGTCAGAGGGATGTGAGGAGAGTATTGCCTATTTGAATGCAATGATCTCCTTCTACGGGGTCTATTTCATAGGTTCTCTGTTATCGGTCGTAGAGATTCATCTCTTACCTCCCTTTTCAGATCGACGATATACTCATATATATATATACCATTACCTCTGCTGATTTTCGTTTCAGTACTGGTTTGGCTTTCTACAACATGTAGACGAGTGTCCTGGGGTAAGTAAGTCTTATTTTCTGTGACACTCTAAGCTATGGTTGGGCACTTTTTTATAAAGTTCTAAATATATGTATTCAAACATTTATTTGCCTTGACTCAGGATGTTCAACATTTCTTACTTTTCAGTCAGTTTCATATTTGGGATAATGCATTTGAATTAATCATTTTTTCTTACCTTAAAAATTTGACTTTTCCCTGTGGGCTGTTAGGCTCGCGGGGGCTGAAAATGCTTAATTTGATTGCGTCATTCTTGGCGCAGACTTTTTTGGCGGAAAATTTTTTTTCTGTTTCCGGCGTCATACGTGTCGCCGGAAGTTGCGTAATTTTTTGACGTTCTTTTGCGTCAAAAGTGTCGGCGTTCCGGATGTGGTGTCATTTTTTGGCGCCAAAAGCATTTAGGCGCCAAATAATGTGGGCGTCTTATTTGGCGCTAAAAAAATATGGGCGTCACTTTTGTCTCCACATTATTTAAGTCTCATTATTTATTGCTTCTGGTTGCTAGAAGCTTGTTCACTGGCATTTTTTCCCATTCCTGAAACTGTCATTTAAGGAATATGATCAATTTTGCTTTATATGTTGTTTTTTCTATTACATATTGCAAGATGTCCCACGTTGCAACTGAGTCAGAAGATACTTCAGGAAAATCGCTGCCTGGTGCTGGAGCTACCAAAGCTAAGTGTATCTGCTGTAAACTTTTGGTATCTGTTCCTCCAGCTGTTGTTTGTATTGAATGTCATGACAAACTTGTTAATGCAGATAAAATTTCCTTTAGTAAAGTTCCATTACCTGTTGCTGTTCCGTCAACATCTAATACTCAGAGTGTTCCTGATAACATAAGGGATTTTGTTTCTGAATCCATTAAGAAGGCTTTGTCTGTTATTCCTCCTTCTAGTAAACATAAAAAATCTTTTAAAACTTCTCATTGTCCAGATGAATTTTTAAATGAACATCATTCTGATTCTGATAATGGTTCTTCTGGTTCAGAGGATTCTGTCACAGAGGTTGATGCTGATAAATCTTCATATTTATTTAAAATGGAATTTATTCGTTCTTTACTTAAAGAAGTTCTAATTGCTTTAGAAATTGAGGATTCTGGTCCTCTTGATACTAAATCTAAACGTTTAGATAAGGTCTTTAAATCTCCTGTGGTTATTCCAGAAGTTTTTCCTGTTCCTAGTGCTATTTCTGAAGTAATTTCCAGGGAATGGAATAATTTGGGTAATTCATTTACTCCTTCTAAACGTTTTAAGCAATTATATCCTGTGCCACCTGACAGATTAGAGTTTTGGGACAAAATCCCTAAGGTTGATGGGGCTGTCTCTACTCTTGCTAAGCGTACTACGATTCCTACGGCAGATGGTACTTCCTTTAAGGATCCTTTAGATAGGAAAATTGAATCCTTTCTAAGAAAAGCCTATTTGTGTTCAGGTAATATTCTTAGACCTGCTATATCTTTGGCGGATGTTGCTGCAGCTTCAACTTTTTGGTTGGAAGCTTTAGCGCAACAAGTGACAGATCATAATTCTCATAGCATTATTCTTCTTCTTCAACATGCTAATAATTTTATTTGTGATGCCATCTTTGATATCATTAGGGTTGATGTCAGGTATATATCTCTAGCTATTTTAGCTAGAAGAGCTTTATGGCTTAAAACTTGGAATGCTGATATGTCTTCTAAGTCTACTCTGCTTTCCCTTTCTTTCCAGGGTAATAAATTATTTGGTTCTCAGTTGGATTCTATTATTTCAACTGTTACTGGAGGGAAAGGAACTTTTTTACCACAGGATAAAAAATCTAAAGGTAAATTCAGGTCTAATAATCGTTTTCGTTCCTTTCGTCACAACAAGGAACAGAAACCTGATCCTTCATCCTCAGGAGCGGTATCAGTTTGGAAACCATCTCCAGTCTGGAATAAATCCAAGCCTTCTAGAAAATCAAAGCCAGCTTCTAAGTCCACATGAAGGTGCGGCCCTCATTCCAGCTCAGCTGGTAGGGGGCAGATTACGTTTTTTCAAAGAAATTTGGATCAAATCCGTTCACAATCTTTGGATTCAGAATATTGTTTCAGAAGGGTACAGAATTGGCTTCAAAATAAGACCTACTGCAAAGAGATTTTTTCTTTCCCGTGTCCCAGTAAATCCAGCGAAGGCTCAAGCATTTCTGAAATGTGTTTCAGATCTAGAGTTGGCCGGAGTAATTATGCCAGTTCCAGTTCTGGAACAGGGGCTGGGGTTTTACTAAAATCTATTCATTGTACCAAAGAAGGAGAATTCCTTCAGACCAGTTCTGGATCTAAAAATATTGAATCGTTATGTAAGGATACCAACATTCAAAATGGTAACTGTAAGGACTATCCTGCCTTTTGTTCAGCAAGGGCATTATATGTCTACAATAGATTTACAGGATGCATATCCCGATTCATCCAGATCACTTTCAGTTTCTGAGATTCTCTTTCCTAGACAAGCATTACCAGTTTGTGGCTCTGCTGTTTGGCCTAGCAACAGCTCCAAGAATTTTTACAAAGGTTCTCGGTGCCCTTCTGTCTGTAATCAGAGAACAGGGTATTGTGGTATTTCCTTATTTGGACGATATCTTGGTACTCGCTCAGTCTTTACATTTAGCAGAATCTCATACGAATAGACTTGTGTTGTTTCTTCAAGATCATGGTTGGAGGATCAATTTACTAAAAAGTTCATTGATTCCTCAGAGGGGTAACCTTTTTGGGTTTCCAGATAGATTCAGTGTCCATGACTCTATCTTTGACAGACAAGAGACGTCTAAAATTGATATCAGCTTGTCAAAACCTTCAGTCACAATCATTCCCTTCGGTAGCCTTATGCATGGAAATTCTAGGTCTTATGACTGCTGCATCGGACGCGATCCCCTTTGCTCGTTTTCACATGCGACCTCTTCAGCTTTGTATGCTGAACCAATGGTGCAGGGATTACACAAAGATTTATCAATTAATATCTTTAAAACTGATTGTACGACACTCTCTGTCGTGGTGGACAGATCACCATCGTTTAGTTCAGGGGGCTTCTTTTGTTCTTCCGACCTGGACTGTCATTTCAACAGATGCAAGTCTTACAGGTTGGGGAGCTGTGTGGGGGTCTCTGACGGCACAAGGGGTCTGGGAATCTCAGGAGGTGAGATTACCGATCAATATTTTGGAACTCCGTGCAATTTTCAGAGCTCTTCAGTTTTGGCCTCTTCTAAAGAGAGAATCGTTCATTTGTTTTCAGACGGACAATGTCACAACTGTGGCATACGTCAATCATCAAGGAGGGACTCACAGTCCTCTAGCCATGAAAGAAGTATCTCAAATTCTGGTTTGGGCGGAATCCAGCTCCTGTCTAGTTTCTGCGGTTCATATCCCAGATATAGACAATTGGGAAGCGGATTATCTCAGTCGCCAAACATTGCATCCGGGCGAATGGTCTCTTCACCCAGATGCATTTCTTCAGATTGTTCAAATGTGGGGACTTCCAGAAATAGATCTGATGGCCTCTCATCTAAACAAGAAACTTCCCAGGTATCTCTCCAGATCCAGGGATCCTCAAGCGGAAGCAGTGGATGCATTGTTTCTTCCTTGGAAGTATCATCCTGCCTATATCTTTCCGCCTCTAGTTCTTCTTCCAAGAGTGATCTCCAAGATTCTGAAGGAATGCTCGTTTGTTCTGCTGGTAGCTCCAGCATGGCCTCACAGGTTTTGGTATGCGGATCTTGTCCGGATGGCTTCTTGCCAACCGTGGACTCTTCCGTTAAGACCAGACCTTCTGTCTCAAGGTCCTTTTTTCCATCAGGATCTCAAATCCTTAAATTTAAAAAGGTATGGAGATTGAACGCTTGATTCTTAGTCAAAGAGGTTTCTCTGACTCTGTGATTAATACTATGTTACAGGCTCGTAAATCTGTATCTAGGGAGATATATTATAGAGTCTGGAAGACTTATATTTCTTGGTGTCTTCTTCATCTTTTTTCCTGGCATTCTTTTAGAATTCCAAGAATTTTACAGTTTCTTCAGGATGGTTTGGATAAAGGTTTGTCTGCAAGTTCCTTGAAAGGACAAATCTCTGCTCTTTCTGTTCTTTTTCACAGGAAGATTGCTAATCTTCCTGATATTCATTGTTTTGTACAAGCTTTGGTGCGTATAAAACCTGTTATTAAGTCAATCTCTCCTCCTTGGAGTTTGAATTTGGTTCTGGGGGCTCTTCAAGCTCCTCCGTTTGAACCTATGCATTCATTGGATATTAAATTACTTTCTTGGAAAGTTTTGTTCCTTTTGGCCATCTCTTCTGCCAGAAGAGTTTCTGAATTATCTGCTCTCTCTTGTGAGTCTCCTTTTTTGATTTTTCATCAGGATAAGGCGGTGTTGCGAACTTCTTTTGAATTTTTACCTAAGGTTGTGAATTCTAACAACATTAGTAGAGAAATTGTGGTTCCTTCATTATGTCCTAATCCTAAGAATTCTAAGGAGAAATCATTGCATTCTTTGGATGTGGTTAGAGCTTTGAAATATTATGTTGAAGCTACTAAGACTTTCCGGAAGACTTCTAGTCTATTTGTTATCTTTTCCGGTTCTAGGAAAGGTCAGAAGGCCTCTGCCATTTCTTTGGCATCTTGGTTAAAATCTTTGATTCATCATGCTTATGTCGAGTCGGGTAAAACTCCGCCTCAAAGGATTACAGCTCATTCTACTAGGTCAGTTTCTACTTCCTGGGCGTTTAGGAATGAAGCTTCAGTTGATCAGATTTGCAAAGCAGCAACTTGGTCCTCTTTGCATACTTTTACTAAATTCTACCATTTTGATGTGTTTTCTTCTTCTGAAGCAGTTTTTGGTAGAAAAGTACTTCAGGCAGCTGTTTCAGTTTGAATCTTCTGCTTATATTTTCATTAAAACTTTATTTTGGGTGTGGATTATTTTTCAGCGGAATTAGCCGTCTTTATTTTATCCCTCCCTCTCTAGTGACTCTTGCGTGGAAAGATCCACATCTTGGGTAGTCATTATCCCATACGTCACTAGCTCATGGACTCTTGCTAATTACATGAAAGAAAACATAATTTATGTAAGAACTTACCTGATAAATTCATTTCTTTCATATTAGCAAGAGTCCATGAGGCCCACCCTTTTTTTGTGGTGGTTATGATTTCTTTGTATAAAGCACAATTATTCCAATTCCTTATTTTTTATGCTTTCGCACTTTTTTCTTATCACCCCACTTCTTGGCTATGCGTTAAACTGATTTGTGGGTGTGGTGAGGGGTGTATTTATAGGCATTTTGAGGTTTGGGAAACTTTGCCCCTCCTGGTAGGAATGTATATCCCATACGTCACTAGCTCATGGACTCTTGCTAATATGAAAGAAATGAATTTATCAGGTAAGTTCTTACATAAATTATGTTTTTCTTTCATGTAATTAGCAAGAGTCCATGAGCTAGTGACGTATGGGATAATGACTACCCAAGATGTGGATCTTCCACGCAAGAGTCACTAGAGAGGGAGCGATAAAATAAAGACAGCCAATTCCGCTGAAAAATAATCCACAACCAAAATAAAGTTTAAATCTTATAATGAAGAAAACTGAAATTAAAAGCAGAAGAATCAAACTGAAACAGCTGCCTGAAGTATTTTTCTACCAAAAACTGCTTCAGAAGAAGAATACACATCAAAATGGTAGAATTTAGTAAAAGTATGCAAAGAAGACCAAGTTGCTGCTTTGCAAATCTGATCAATCGAAGCTTCATTCCTAAACGCCCAGGAAGTAGAAACTGACCTAGTAGAATGAGCTGTAATCCTTTGAGGCGGAGTTTTACCCGACTCGACATAAGCATGATGAATCAAAGATTTTAACCAAGATGCCAAAGAAATGGCAGAGGCCTTCTGACCTTTCCTAGAACCGGAAAAGATAACAAATAGACTAGAAGTCTTTCGGAAATTCTTAGTAGCTTCAACATAATATTTCAAAGCTCTAACTACATCCAAAGAATGCAATGATCTCTCCTTAGAATTCTTAGGATTAGGACATAATGAAGGAACCACAATTTCTATACTAATGTTGTTAGAATTCACAACCTTAGGTAAAAATTTAAAAGAAGTTCGCAACACCGCCTTATCCTGATGAAAAATCAGAAAAGGAGACTCACAAGAAAGAGCAGATAATTCAGAAACTCTTCTAGCAGAAGAGATGGCCAAAAGAAAACAAAACTTTCCAAGAAAGTAATTTAATGTCCAGTGAATGCATAGGTTCAAACGGAAGAGCTTGAAGAGCCCCCAGAACCAAATTCAAACTCCAAGGAGGAGAAATTGACTTAATAACAGGTTTTATACGAACCAAAGCTTGTACAAAACAATAAATATCACTCCTGTGAAAAAGAACAGAAAGAGCAGAGATTTGTCCTTTCAAGGAACTTGCAGACAAACCTTTATCCAAACCATCCTGAAAAATTCTCGGAATTCTAAAAGAATGCCAGGAAAAATGATGAGAAAGACACCAAGAAATGAAAGTCTTCCAGACTCGATAATATATCTTCCTAGATACAGATCTACGAGCCTGTAACATAGTATTAATCACAGAATCAGAGAAACCTCTTTGACTAAGAATCAAGCGTTCAATCTCCATACCTTTAAATTTAAGGATTGGAGATCCTGATGGTAAAAAAGGACCTTGTGACAGAAGGTCTGGTCTTAACGGAAGAGTCCACGGTTGGCAAGAAGCCATGCGGACAAGATCCATATACCAAAACCTGTGAGACCATGCTGGAGCCACCAGCAGAAAAAACGAGCATTCCTTCAGAATCTTGGAGATTACTCTTGGAAGAAGAACTAGAGGCGGAAAGATATAGGCAGGATGATACTTCCAAGGAAGTGACAATGAATCCACTGCTTCCGCCTGAGGATCCCTGGATCTGGACAGATACCTGGGAAGTTTCTTGTTTAGATGAGAAGCCATCAGATCTATTTCTGGAAGTCCCCACATTTGAACAATCTGAAGAAACACCTCTGGGTGAAGAGACCACTCGCCCGGATGTAACGTTTGGCGACTGAAATAATCCACTTTCCAATTGTCAATACCTGGGATATGAACCGCAGAGATTAGACAGGAGCTGGATTCCGCCCATACCAGTATTCGAGATACTTCTTTCATAGCCAGAGGACTGTGAGTCCCTCGATGATTGATATATGCCACAGTTGTGACATTGTCTGTCTGAAAACAAATGAACGATTCTCTCTTTAGAAGAGGCCATGACTGAAGAGCTCTGAAAATTGCACGGAGTTCCAAAATATTGATTGGTAATCTCACCTCCTGAGATTTCCCAAACCCCTTGTGCTGTCAGAAACCCCCATACAGCTCCCCAACCTGTCAGACTTGCATCTGTTGAGATCACAGTCCAGGTTGGAAGAAAAAAAAAAAAAAAAAAGAAGCCCCCTGAACTAAACAATGGTGGTCTGTACCACGTCAGAGGGTGTCGAACAATCAGTTTTAAAGATATTAAATGAGATATCTTTGTATAATCCCGGCACCACTGGTTCAGCATACAGAGCTGAAGGTGTCGCATGTGAAAATGAGCAAAGGGGAACACATCCAATGCAGCAGTCATAAGAACCTAGAATTTCCATGCATAAGGCTACCGAAGGGAATGATTGAGACTGAAGGTTTCGATAAGCTGAAACCAATTTCAGACGTCTCCTGTCCAACAGAGACAGAGTCATGGACACTGAATCTATCCGGAAATCTAAAAAAGGTTACTCTTGTCTGAGGAATCAACAAACTGATTGGTTAATTGATCCTCCAACCATGTTCTTGAAGAAACAACACTAATAAAAAGCTGGAAAGGATCTTTCCATTGAAAATGAGCAAAGGGAATTGAATCCAATGCTGTTAAAACTTCTATGCATATATAGCAACTGAAGGAAATAATAGAGACTAAAGGTACCGACAGACGGAACCCAATACAAATTGTCCCTTGTCTGATAGACAAAGATAGTGACATAAACCATCTGGAAACCTAAAAAAGGTGACCCTTGCGTGAGGAATCAAGAGCTTTTGAAAAAAGATCCTCTAACTATGTCCTGAAGAGCAAGTGAAACATATGAGATTCCGCATCCTCAGGAAATAATCTGAATGAAAACAGAAAAATGAAGAATATGCATTTATTGTATCTAATGAAAACAAATAATGCTATCAATGACCACAAAAAGGCAGAATAGTTTGAATAAAACTCCAAAACCCAGTTCCTAGAAAAGGAACTGGAAGAAAAACCCCAGAAGATTCCATTTCTGAGCAGCGCTTGAACCCCATGGGTACCCAGCCATGCTTCAACAGTATCCAAAATATATAGGACAGAAACACACTGAAAGAAAGTGTTAGCCTTACTGGAATAAAATCAAAGAAATTTGGACAAAATAGAACCAAATAAATTTCAAAGAAGTCTTAACCTGCCCCTTACCAGCCAAGCTGGAATACGGCACGTACATCGCAACATTAGGGAGCTAATTTTGAACCCCAATTAAAAACATGTTACTTGGGAAAGAACTCAGGAATCGTTCCTTAATAAGAACAACCAAACTAGTATAAGCTTAAAGTTTTAGTCTTAGAACTCAATCTTGAAGCCCATAGTAACAGTTAAGAATTGAATCCAATCATAATTGATTATCTTAGAACAAAAGAAATATGGATTTTCTTTTTTTTTTTTTTTTTAAATCACAGAATTCTTCTAGCTAAAATAGCTAAAGAAATAGATTAACCCTCATTTGCGAATATATTCAATAAAATGAAGACACAAATTAAATCATTAGCATGATAGTCCATTTTAAAGGACCAGTCAAAACAGAGGACTTGCAAAATGCAAAACAACAAGACAAATGCAACAGCACCTAGTCTAGTAAATGTTGTCCCTTAACAATGCTAAAATAAATCATAATCTGATACTTGATCTTAAAGTAAACAGAAAAAATGAAGCAATTGCAATATCACAGGACCAAGAAAAGTACCTGAAAACTAAATAATTTTCCAAAAATAAGATACAACTATATAAAGGAAAATAAATACTATTTTGCTATAAAAACAATAGCATAATTAGTAGGAGTAGAGATAGCTCCAATAAATTGGAGAACCCTCCAAATTGAATTTAACTGCTGACAAAGAATATAGTTTAAAAATAAAAGAAAATTCTCAGCCTATTCCATTCCCTAGTATGGGGAATTGGAAAGAAAACCTCTGAAATCACAGAAGAATAAAAAGGCAGAAATAGTGTCAGCTAGTCTTAAAGAACTAGTTACCTTAATATCCAAAATAATCAACACCTCTTCAACAAAGAACAAATGTACTTTAATAATAAAAAAATTATATAAAAAACAGAATTTATGCTTACCTGATAAATTACTTTCTCCAACGGTGTGTCTGGTCCACGGCGTCATCCTTACTTGTGGGATATTCTCTTCCCCAACAGGAAATGGCAAAGAGTCCCAGCAAAGCTGGTCACATGATCCCTCCTAGGCTCCGCCCACCCCAGTCATTCGACCGACGGACAGGAGGAAATATATATAGGAGAAACCATATGACACCGTGGTGACTGTAGTTAGAGAAAATAATTCATCAGACCTGATTAAAAAACCAGGGCGGGCCGTGGACCGGACACACCGTTGGAGAAAGTAATTTATCAGGTAAGCATAAATTCTGTTTTCTCCAACATTGGTGTGTCCGGTCCACGGCGTCATCCTTACTTGTGGGAACCAATACCAAAGCTTTAGGACACGGATGAAGGGAGGGAGCAAATCAGGTCACCTAAATGGAAGGCACCACGGCTTGCAAAACCATTCTCCCAAAAATAGCCTCCGAAGAAGCAAAAAGTAACAAATTTGTAAAATTTGGCAAAAGTGTGCAGTGAAGACCAAGTCGCTGCCTTACATATCTGGTCAACAGAAGCCTCGTTCTTGAAGGCCCATGTGGAAGCCACAGCCCTAGTGGAGTGAGCTGTGATTCTTTCAGGAGGCTGCCGTCCGGCAGTCTCATAAGCCAATCGGATAATGCTTTTAAGCCAAAAGGAAAGAGAGGTAGAAGTCGCTTTTTGACCTCTCCTTTTACCAGAATAAACAACAAACAAGGAAGATGTTTGTCTGAAATCTTTAGTAGCCTCTAAATAGAATTTTAGAGCACGGACTACGTCCAAATTGTGTAACAAACGTTCCTTCTTTGAAACTGGATTCGGACACAAAGAAGGTACAACTATCTCCTGGTTAATATTTTTGTTGGAAACAACTTTCGGAAGAAAACCAGGCTTAGTACGCAAAACCACCTTATCTGCATGGAACACCAGATAGGGCGGAGAACACTGCAGAGCAGATAACTCTGAAACTCTTCTAGCAGAAGAAATTGCAACCAAAAACAAAACTTTCCAAGATAGTAACTTAATATCTACGGAATGTAAGGGTTCAAACGGAACCCCTTGAAGAACTGAAAGAACTAGATTTAGACTCCAGGGAGGAGTCAAAGGTCTGTAAACAGGCTTGATCCTAACCAGAGCCTGAACAAATGCTTGAACATCTGGCACGGCTGCCAGTCTTTTGTGAAGTAAAACAGATAAAGCAGAGATCTGTCCCTTTAGAGAACTTGCAGATAATCCTTTCTCCAAACCTTCTTGTAGAAAGGATAGAATCTTAGGAATTCTTATCTTGTTCCATGGGAATCCTTTAGATTCACTCCAACAGATATATTTTTTCCATATTTTATGGTAAATTTTTCTAGTTACAGGCTTTCTAGCCTGAATCAGAGTATCTATTACAGAATCTGAAAACCCACGCTTTGATAAAATCAAGCGTTCAATCTCCAAGCCGTCAGTTGGAGGGAAACCAGATTCGGATGTTCGAATGGACCCTGAACAAGAAGGTCCTGTCTCAAAGGTAGCTTCCATGGTGGAGCCGATGACATATTCACCAGGTCTGCATACCAAGTCCTGCGTGGCCACGCAGGAGCTATCAAGATCACCGAGGCCCTCTCCTGATTGATCCTGGCTACCAGCCTGGGGATGAGAGGAAACGGTGGGAATACATAAGCTAGGTTGAAGGTCCAAGGTGCTACTAGTGCATCTACTAGAGTCGCCTTGGGATCCCTGGATCTGGACCCGTAGCAAGGAACCTTGAAGTTCTGACGAGACGCCATCAGATCCATGTCTGGAATGCCCCATAATTGAGTTATTTGGGCAAAGATTTCCGGATAGAGTTCCCACTCCCCCGGATGGAATGTCTGACGACTCAGAAAATCCGCTTCCCAATTTTCCACTCCTGGGATGTGGATCGCAGACAAGTGGCAGGAGTGATCCTCCGCCCATTAAATTATCTTGGTCACTTCTTTCATCGCCAGGGAACTCCTTGTTCCCCCCTGATGATTGATATATGCAACGGTCATCATGTTGTTTGACTGAAACCTTATGAATTTGGCCTTTGCTAGTTGAGGCCAAGCTCTGAGAGCATTGAATATCGCTCTCAGTTCCAGAATGTTTATCGGGGGAAGAGACTCTTCCCGAGACCATAGACCCTGAGCTTTCAGGGATTCCCAGACCGCGCCCCAGCCCACTAGGCTGGCGTCGGTCGTGACAATGACCCACTCTGGTCTGCGGAAGCTCATTCCCTGTGACAGATTGTCCAGGGTCAGCCACCAACGGAGTGAATCTCTGGTCTTTTGATCTACTTGAATCGTCGGAGACAAGTCTGTATAATCCCCATTCCACTGTCTGAGCATGCACAGTTGTAATGGTCTCAGATGAATTCGAGCAAAAGGAACTATGTCCATTGTTGCAACCATCAATCCTATTACTTCCATGCACTGCGCTATGGAAGGACGAGGAACAGAATGAAGTACTTGACAAGAGCTTAGAAGTTTTGATTTTCTGACCTCTGTCAGAAAAATCCTCATTTCTAAGGAATCTATTATTGTTCCCAAGAAGGGAACTCTTGTTGACGGGGACAGAGAACTTTTTTCTTTGTTCACCTTCCATCCGTGAGATCTGAGAAAGGCTAGGACGATGTCCGTATGAGCCTTTGCTTTTGACAGGGACGACGCTTGAATCAGGATGTCGTCCAAGTAAGGTACTACTGCAATGCCCCTTGGTCTTAGAACCGCTAGAAGGGACCCTAGTACCTTTGTGAAAATCCTTGGAGCAGTGGCTAATCCGAATGGAAGTGCCACAAATTGGTAATGCTTGTCCAGAAAAGCGAACCTTAGGAACTGATGATGTTCCTTGTGGATAGGAATATGTAGGTACGCATCCTTTAAATCCACGGTAGTCATAAATTGATTTTCCTGGATAGTAGGTAGGATCGTTCGAATAGTTTCCATTTTGAACGATGGTACCCTGAGAAATTTGTTTAGGATCTTTAGATCCAAAATTGGTCTGAATGTTCCCTCTTTTTTGGGAACTATGAACAGATTGGAATAAAATCCCATTCCTTGTTCTCTTATTGGAACTGGATGTATCACTCCCATCTTTAACAGGTCTTCTACACAATGTAAGAATGCCTGTCTCTTTATTTGGTTTGAAGATAATTGAGACCTGTGGAACCTTCCCCTTGGGGGTAGTTCCTTGAATTCCAGGAGATAACCTTGAGAAACTATTTCTAGCGCCCAAGGATCCTGAACATCTCTTGCCCAAGCCTGAGCAAAGAGAGAAAGTCTGCCCCCCACTAGATCCGGTCCCGGATCGGGGGCTATCCCTTCATGCTGTTTTGGTAGCAGTGGTAGGCTTCTTGGCCTGCTTACCCTTGTTCCAGCCTTGCATTGGTTTCCAGGCTGGTTTGGGTTGTGAAGTATTACCCTTTTGCTTAGAGGATACAGAATTAGAGGCTGGTCCGTTTCTGCGAAAGGGACGAAAATTATGCTTATTTTTAGCCTTAAAAGACCTATCCTGTGGGAGGGCGTGGCCCTTTCACCCAGTGATGTCTGAAATAATCTCTTTCAAATCAGGTCCAAATAATGTTTTGCCTTTGAAAGGAATGTTAAGCAATTTTGTCTTGGAAGACACATCCGCTGACCAAGACTTTAGCCAAAGCGCTCTGCGCGCCACGATAGCAAACCCTGAATTTTTCGCCGCTAATCTAGCTAATTGCAAAGCGGCATCTAAAACAAAAGAGTTAGCCAATTTAAGTGCTTGAACTCTGTCCATAACCTCCTCATACGAAGATTCTTTACTGAGCGACTTTTCTAGTTCCTCGAACCAGAAACACGCTGCCGTAGTGACAGGAACAATGCATGAAATTGGTTGTAGAAGGTAACCTTGCTGTACAAAAATCTTTTTAAGCAAACCCTCTAATTTCTTATCCATAGGATCTTTGAAAGCACAACTATCTTCGATAGGAATAGTAGTGCGTTTGTTTAGAGTAGAAACCGCCCCCACGACCTTGGGGACTGTCTGCCATAAGTCCTTTCTGGGGTCGACTATAGGAAATAATTTCTTAAATATAGGGGGGGGGAACAAAAAGGTATGCCGGGCCTTTCCCACTCTTTATTTACTTTGTCCGCCACCCGCTTGGGTATAGGAAAAGCGTCGGGGGGCACCGGAACCTCTAGGAACTTGTCCATCTTACATAATTTCTCTGGAATGACCAAATTGTCACAATCATCCAGTGCGCGGAGATGTTCTAATTTAAATTTAAATGTCACAACATCAGGTCCAGCTTGATGAGAAATTTTTCCTGAATCTGAGATTTCTCCATCAGACAAAACCTCCCTCATGGCCCCTTGAGATTGGTGTGAGGGTATGTCAGAACAGTTATCATCAGCATCCTCTTGCTCTTCAGTGTTTAAAACAGAGCAATCGCGCTTTCTCTGATAAGTAGGCATTTTGGATAAAAGATTTGCTATGGAGTTATCCATTACAGCCGTTAATTGTTGCATGGTAATAAGTATTGGCGCACTAGATGTACTAGGGGCCTCCTGTGTGGGCATAACTGGTGAAGACACAGTAGGGGATGATGTAGTATCATGTTTACTCCCCTCATTTGAAGAATCATCTTGGGCAATATCATTATCTGTGGCATTACTGTCCTTACTTTGTTTGGACACTATGGCACAATTATCACATAAATTTAAATGGGGAGACACATTGGCTTTCATACATATAGAACATAGCTTATCTGATAGTACAGACATGTTAAACAGGCTTAAACTTGTCAACAAAGCACAAAAAACGTTTTAAAATAAAACCGTTACTGTCACTTTAAATTTCAAACTGAAAACACTTTATTACTGAATATGTGAAAAAGTATGAAGGAATTGTTCAAAATTCACCAAAATTTCACCACAGTGTCTTAAAGCATTAAAAGTATTGCACACCAAATTTCAGAGCTTTAACCCTTAAATTAACGGAACCGGAGCCGTTTTCAAATTTAACCCCTATACAGTCCCAGCTATATGCTTTGCTGAGACCCAACCAAGCCCAGAGGGGAATACGATACCAAATGACGCCTTCTAGAAGCTTTTTTAGTGATTCTTAGATCCTCACACATGCATCTGCATGCCTTGCTCTCCAAAAACAACTGCGCAGTAATGGCGCGAAAATGAGGCTGAGTCTATAACTAGAAAGGCCCCCAGACTAAAAAAGGTGTCCAACACAGTGCCTGCCGTTTTTTAAAACGTTCCCCAAGATTATAATGCCAATTATTAGCTACAATCTGCATAATATGCCCCAATAAAGCAATCGTTTTAGCCCATAAAAATGTCTACCAGTTTTTAAGCCCTTTATTCTTTTATATTTGACTAAGAAAATGGCTTACCGGTCCCCATGAGGGGAAATGACAGCCTTCCAGCATTACATGGTCTTGTTAGAAATATGGCTAGTCATACCTTAAGCAGAAAGGTCTGCTAACTGTTTCCCCCAACTGAAGTTACTTCATCTCAACAGTCCTGTGTGGAAACAGCAATCGATTTTAGTTACTGTCTGCTAAAATCATCTTCCTCTCACAAACAGAAATCTTCATCCTTTTCTGTTTCAGAGTAAATAGTACATACCAGCACTATTTTAAAATAACAAACACTTGATAGAAGAATAAAAAACTACATTTAAACACCAAAAAAACTCTTAACCATCTCCGTGGAGATGTTGCCTGTGCAACGGCAAAGAGAATGACTGGGGTGGGCGGAGCCTAGGAGGGATCATGTGACCAGCTTTGCTGGGACTCTTTGCCATTTCCTGTTGGGGAAGAGAATATCCCACAAGTAAAGATGACGCCGTGGACCGGAAAAACCAATGTTGGAGAAAAGTAGATTTGTTAGTGTCAATATCTGATGAAGAGAATTTCTGAAAGAGAAAAAAACATCATCAGAGAAGGATAAATCAGTATGTTGTTGGTCATTTGAAACTTCAATAATTAAAAAAGAAGTGAAAAAGACCTAAAAATCGTATTAGAAGGCACGAAGTCAGACATAGCCTTAATCAGAAAAAATATTTCTTATAAATCTTCTAAACATTTCTTGCACTTAAGAATGGAAATGTATAAAGCATAAATACTAATGGAATCTGCATGTAAAAGTATATCATAATAACTTATTACAAACCATAGCTAAAAGATAAACATTTATAACATTTAAAATAAATGAACTTAGCTTTGGTAGAACTGAAACTCAGTTAAGCATTTTTCCAGAAGTGGCTTCTGACTCAGGGACAAACGGAGACATCTTGCAATATGTAATAGAAAAAACAACATATAAAGCAAAATTGATCAAATTCCTTAAATGACAGTTTCAGGAATGGGAAAAAATGCCAGAGAACAAGCTTCTAGCAACCAGAAGCAATAAATGAGACTTAAATAATGTGGAGACAATAGTGACGCCCATATTTTTTAGCGCCAAAAAAAAGACGCCCACATTATTTGGCGCCTAAATGCTTTTGGCGCCAAAAATGACGCCACATCCGGAACGCCGACACTTTTGGCGCAAAAAAACGTCAAAAAAATGACGCAACTTCCGGCGACACGTATGACGCCGGAAAAAGAAAAAAAATTTTGCGCCAAAAAAGTCTGCGCCAAAAAAGTCTGCGCCAAGAATGACGCAATAAAATTAAGCATTTTCAGCCCCCGCGAGCCTAATAGCCCACAGGGAAAAAGTCAAATTTTAAGGTAAGAAAAAAATTGATTAATTCATATGCATTATCCCAAATATGAAACTGACTGTCTGAAATAAGGAAAGTTGAACATCCTGAGTCAAGGCAAATAAATGTTTGAATACATATATTTAGAACTTTATATAAAAGTGCCCAACCATAGCTTAGAGTGACACAGAAAATAAGACTTACTTACCCCAGGACACTCATCTACATGTTTGTAGAAAGCCAAACCAGTACTGAAACGAGAATCAGTAGAGGAAATGGTATATATAAGAGTATATCGTCGATCTGAAAAGGGAGGTAAGAGATGAATCTCTACGACCGATAACAGAGAACCCATGAAATAGACCCCGTAGAAGGAGACCATTGAATTCAAATAGGCAATACTCTCCTCACATCCCTCTGACATTCACTGCACGCTGAGAGGAAAACCAGGCTCCAACCTGCTGCGGAGCGCATATCAACGTAGAATCTAGCACAAACTTACTTCACCACCTCCATAGGAGGCAAAGTTTGTAAAACTGAATTGTGGGTGTGGTGAGGGGTGTATTTATAGGCATTTTGAGGTTTGGGAAACTTTGCCCCTCCTGGTAGGAATGTATATCCCATACGTCACTAGCTCATGGACTCTTGCTAATTACATGAAAGAAAATATATATATACACACATGTCAAGGGATATTCAGGGATTCCTGACAGATATCAGTGTTACAATGTAACTGTCGCTAATTTTGGAAAAAAGTTGTTTGGAAATAGCAAAGTGCTACTTGGATTTATTGCCCTAATAACTTGAAAAAAAAGCAAAGAACATGTAAACATTGGGTATTTCTAAACTAAGGACAAAATTTAGAAACTATTTAGCACGGGTGTTTTTTGGTGGTTGTAGATGTGTAACAGATTTTGGGGGTCAAAGTTAGAAAAAGTGTTTTTTTCCCCATTGTTTCCCTGATATTTTATAATTTTTTTATAGTAAATTATAAGCTATGATGAAAATAATAGTATCTTTAGAAAGTCAATTTAATGGCGAGAAAAACAGTATATGTGTGGGTACAGTAAATGAGTAAGGAAAATTACAGCTAAACACAAACACTGCAGAAATGTAAAAATAGCCCTTGTCCTTAAAGGGACAGTCTACCATAGAATTGTTATTGTTTTAAATGATAGATAATCCCTTTATTACCCATTCCCCAGTTTTGCAAAACCAACACAGTTATATTAATATACTTTTTACCTCTGTAATTACCTTGTATCTAGGAGCCTTCTTCCAGCCCCCTGATCACATGACTGACTGTTTATTATCTATTGTCTTACATTTAGCATTGTATTGTGCTAGATCTTAAAGGGACACTCAGGTTAAATTAAATTTTCATGATTCAGATACAGCTTGTAATTTTAAAACAACTTTCCAATTTACTTCCATTAAAAAAAAATGTGCACAGTCTTTTATATTTACAATTTTTGAGTCACCAGATCCTACTGAGCATGTGCAAGCATTCACAGACTATACGTATATGCATTTGTGATTGGCTGATTGCTATCACATGGTACAAGGGGAGTGGAAAACAGAATTTATGCTTACCTGATAAATTACTTTCTCCAACGGTGTGTCCAGTCCACGGCGTCATCCTTACTTGTGGGAAATATCTCTTCCCCAACAGGAAATGGCAAAGAGTCCCAGCAAAAGCTGTCCACATAGTCCCTCCCAGGCTCCGCCCACCCCAGTCATTCGACCGACGGACAGGAGGAAAAAACAGGAGAAACTATAGGGTGCCGTGGTGACTGTAGTTAGAGAAAATAATTCATCAAACCTGATTAAAAAAACCAGGGCGGGCCGTGGACCGGACACACCGTTGGAGAAAGTAATTTATCAGGTAAGCATAAATTCCGTTTTCTCCAACATTGGTGTGTCCGGTCCACGGCGTCATCCTTACTTGTGGGAAACCAATACCAAAGCTTTAGGACACGGATGAAGGGAGGGAGCAAATCAGGTTACCTAAACAGAAGGCATAACGGCTTGCAAAACCTCTCCCAAAAATAGCCTCCGAAGAAGCAAAAGTATCAAATTTGTAAAATTTGGCAAAAGTGTGCAGTGAAGACCAAGTCGCTGCCTTACATATCTGATCAACAGAAGCCTCGTTCTTGAAGGCCCATGTGGAAGCCACAGCCCTAGTAGAGTGAGCTGTGATTCTTTCAGGAGGCTGCCGTCCGGCAGTCTCGTAAGCCAATCGGATGATGCTTTTAAGCCAAAAGGAAAGAGAGGTAGAAGTCGCTTTTTGACCTCTCCTTTTACCAGAATAGACGACAAACAGAGAAGAAGTTTGTCTGAACTCTTTTGTAGCTTCTAAATAGAATTTTAGAGCACGGACTACGTCTAAATTGTGTAACAAACGTTCCTTCTTTGAAACTGGATTCGGACACAAAGAAGGTACAACTATCTCCTGGTTAATATTTTTGTTGGAAACAACCTTTGGAAGAAAACCAGGCTTAGTACGCAAAACAACCTTATCTGAATGGAACACCAGATAGGGTGAATTACACTGCAAAGCAGATAACTCAGAAACTCTTCTAGCAGAAGAAATAGCAACCAAAAACAAAACTTTCCAAGATAACAACTTAATATCTATGGAATGTAAAGGTTCAAACGGAACCCCTTGGAGAACTGAAAGAACTAGATTTAAACTCCAGGGAGGAGTCAAAGGTCTGTAAACAGGCTTGATCCTAACCAGAGCCTGAACAAATGCTTGAACATCTGGCACAGCTGCCAGTCGTTTGTGTAGTAAGACAGATAAAGCAGAAATCTGCCCCTTTAGAGCAGTGTTTTTCAACCAGTGTGCCGTGGCACACTAGTGTGCCGTGAGAGATCCTCAGGTGTGCCACGGCAGACTTACAACAGTGTGACATTTTTCAAACTTTGCTTGTTTTTTACTCCCAGTGCAGGGGTAGTTTGTAGGAGGCATGGCATAACAGCACAATACATACAGTATGTGTGTGTTTGTGTGTATGTGTCTATATATATGCTGTATTAGGCTACAATGTGTGATTTTTTTTTTTAATTTTGGGATGGTGGTGTGCCACAGGATTTTTAAATGTAAAAAAGTGTGCCACGGCAAAAAAAAAAGGTTAAAAATCACTGCTTTAGAGAACTCGCTGATAATCCTTTATCCAAACCCTCTTGTAGAAAGGAAAGGATCTTAGGAATTTTGATCTTATTCCATAGGAATTCCTTGGATTCACACCAGCAGATATATCTTTTCCATATTTTATGGTAAATTTTTCTAGTTACCGGTTTTCTGGCTTGAACCAGAGTATCTATCACAGAATCTGAAAACCCACGCTTTGATAGAATCAAGCGTTCAATTTCCAAGCCGTCAGCTGGAGGGAGACCAGATTTGGATGTTCGAATGGACCCTGTACAAGAAGGTCCTGTCTCAAAGGTAGCTTCCATGGTGGAACCGATGACATATTCACCAGGTTTGCATACCAAGTCCTGCGTGGCCACGCAGGAGCTATCAAGATCACCGAGGCCCTCTCCTGCTTGATCCTGGCTACCAGCCTGGGAATGAGAGGAAACGGTGGAAACATATAAGCTAGGTTGAAGGTCCAAGGCGCTACTAGTGCATCCACTAGAGTCGCCTTGGGATCCCTGGATCTGGACCCGTAGCAAGGAACCTTGAAGTTCTGACGAGACGCCATCAAATCCATGTCTGGAATGCCCCATAATTGAGTCAACTGGGCAAAGATCTCCGGGTGAAGTTCCCACTCCCCCGGATGGAATGTCTGACGACTCAGATAATCCGCCTCCCAGTTTTCCACTCCTGGGATGTGGATCGCAGATAGGTGGCAGGAGTGATCCTCCGCCCATTCTATTATTTTGGTCACTTCTCTCATCGCCAGGGAACTCCTTGTTCCCCCCTGATGATTGATATAAGCAACAGTCATGTTGTCTGATTGGAATCTTATAAATCTGGCCTTTGCTAGTTGAGGCCAAGCCCTGAGAGCATTGAATATCGCTCTCAGTTCCAGAATGTTTATCAGGAGAAGAGACTCTTCCCGAGACCATAGTCCCTGAGCTTTCAGGGATTCCCAGCCTGCTAGACTGGCGTCGGTCGTGACGATGACCCACTCTGGTCTGCGGAAGCTCATTCCCTGGGACAGGTGGTCCAGAGTTAGCCACCAACGGAGTGAGTCTCTGGTCTTCTGATCTACTTGAATCACTGGAGACAAGTCTGTATAGTCCCCATTCCACTGTTTCAGCATGCACAGTTGTAATGGTCTTAGATGAATTTGCGCAAAAGGAACTATGTCCATTGCTGCAACCATCAACCCTACTACTTCCATGCAATGAGCTACGGAAGGACGTGGAATAGAATGAAGAACTTGACAAGCGTTTAGAAGTTTTGACTTTCTGACTTCTGTCAGGAAAATCCTCATTTCTAAAGAATCTATTATTGTTCCCAAGAAAGGAACTCTTGTCGACGGAGACAGGGAACTTTTTTCTATGTTCACCTTCCATCCGTGAGATCTGAGAAAGGCCAGAACGATGTCTGTGTGAGCCTTTGCCTTTGAGAGAGACGACGCTTGTATCAGAATGTCGTCCAAGTAAGGTACTACTGCAATGCCCCTTGGTCTTAGAACCGCTAGAAGGGACCCGAGTACCTTTGTGAAAATCCTTGGAGCAGTGGCTAACCCGAATGGGAGGGCCACAAACTGGTAATGTTTGTCCAGAAAGGCGAACCTTAGGAACGGATGATGTTCTTTGTGGATAGGAATATGTAGATACGCATCCTTTAGATCCACGGTAGTCATAAATTGACCTTCCTGGATTGTAGGTAGAATCGTTCGAATGGTCTCCATTTTGAACGATGGAACCCTGAGAAATTTGTTTAGGATCTTTAAATCCAGAATTGGTCTGAAAGTTCCCTCTCTTTTGGGAACTACAAACAGATTTGTGTAAAATCCCATTCCCTGTTCCGCCATTGGAACTGGGTGTATCACTCCCATCTTTAACAGGTCCTCTTACACAATGTAAGAATGCCTGTCTCTTTATTTGGTTTGAGGATAAGTGAGACACGTGGAACCTTCCCCTTGGGGGTAGTTCCTTGAATTCCAGAAGATAACCCTGAGAGACTATTTCCAGTGCCCAGGGATCCTGAACATCTCTTGCCCAAGCCTGAGCAAAGAGAGAGAGTCTGCCCCCTACTAGATCCGGTCCCGGATCGGGGGCTACTCCTTCATGCTGTTTTGTTAGCAGCAGCAGGCTTCTTGGCCTGCTTACCCTTGTTCCAGCCTTGCATCGGTTTCCAGGCTGGTTTGGTTTGTGAAGCATTACCCTCTTGTTTAGAGGATGCAGAATTAGAGGCCGGTCCATTCCTGAAATTGCGAAAGGAACGAAAATTAGACTTATTCTTGGCTTTGAAAGGCCTATCTTGTGGGAGGGCGTGGCCCTTTCCCCCAGTGATGTCTGAGATAATCTCTTTCAATTCTGGCCCAAAGAGAGTTTTACCCTTGAAGGGGATATTAAGCAATTTTGTCTTGGAAGATACATCCGCTGACCAAGACTTTAGCCAAAGCGCTCTGCGCGCCACAATTGCAAACCCTGAATTTTTCGCCGCTAATCTAGCTAATTGCAAAGCGGCATCTAAAATAAAAGAGTTAGCCAACTTGAGTGCGTGAACTCTGTCCATAACCTCCTCATACGGAGTCTCTCTACTGAGCGACTTTTCTAGTTCCTCGAACCAGAACCACGCTGCTGTAGTGACAGGAACAATGCACGAAATGGGTTGCAGGAGGTAACCTTGCTGTACAAAAATCTTTTTAAGCAAACCCTCCAATTTTTTATCCATAGGATCTTTGAAAGCACAACTATCCTCGATAGGAATAGTAGTGCGCTTGTTTAGAGTAGAAACTGCCCCCTCGACCTTAGGGACTGTCTGCCATAAGTCCTTTCTGGGGTCGACCATAGGAAATAATTTCTTAAATATAGGAGGGGGGACTAAAGGTATGCCGGGCTTCTCCCACTCCTTATTCACTATGTCCGCCACCCGCTTGGGTATAGGAAAAGCGTCGGGGTGCACCGGAACCTCTAGGAACTTGTCCATCTTGCATAATTTTTCTGGAATGACCAAATTGTCACAATCATCCAGAGTAGATAATACCTCCTTAAGCAGTGCGCGGAGATGCTCTAATTTAAATGTCACAACATCAGGTTCAGCCTGTTGAGAAATTTTTCCTGAATCTGAAATTTCCCCATCTGACAAAACCTCCCTCATGGCCCCTTCAGATTGGTGTGAGGGTATGACAGAACAATTATCATCAGCGCCCTCCTGCTCTTCAGTGTTTAAAACAGAGCAATCGCGCTTTCTCTGATATGCAGGCATTTTGGATAAAATATTTGCTATGGAGTTATCCATTACTGCCGTCAATTGTTGCATAGTAATAAGCATTGGCGCGCTAGAAGTACTAGGGGCCTCCTGCGTGGGCAAAACTGGCATCGACACAGAAGGAGATGATGTAGAACTATGTCTACTCCCTTCATCTGATGAAACATCTTGGGCAATTTTACTATCTGTGGCAGTACTGTCCTTACTTTGTTTGGACGCTATGGCACAATTATCACACAATTTTGAAGGGGGAGACACATTGACTTTCATACATATAGAACATAGCTTATCTGAAGGTACAGACATGTTAAACAGGCTTAAACTTGTCAAAGCACAAAAACCGTTTTAAAACAAAAACGTTACTGTCTCTTTAAATTTTAAACAGTGCACACTTTATTACTGAATATGTGAAAAAGTATGAAGGAATTGTTCACACAGTGTCTTAAAGCATTAAAAGTATTGCACACCAAATTTCAGAGCTTTAACCCTTAAAATAAAGAAACCGGAGCCGGTTACAGTTTTAACCCCTCTACAGTCCCAGCTACAGCCTTTGCTGCGACTTTACCAAACCCAGGGGGGGAATACCATACCAAATAAAGCCTTCTAGGAACCTTTCCAACTACTTTCAGATCCACACACATGCATCTGCATGTCTTGCTCTCAAAAGTAACTGCGCAGTAATGGCGCGAAAATGAGGCTCAGCCTACAACTGGGAAGGCCCTTCCTGACTGGAAAGGTGTCTAACTCAGTGCCTGACGTTAAAAAACGTTCCCCAAGCTAATAAGTGTGAATTTCCAACATAAATATGTATAAAATGATCAAATAAAGCAATCGATTTTGCCCATAAAAGTGTCTACCAGTTTTATAGCCCATATTAAGCCCTTTATTCTGTTTGAGACTAAGAAAATGGCTTACCGGTCCCCATGAGGGGAAATGACAGCCTTCCAGCATTACACAGTCTTGTTAGAAATATGGCTAGTCATACCTTAAGCAGAAAAGTCTGCCAACTGTTTCCCCCAACTGAAGTTACTTCATCTCAACAGTCCTATGTGGAAACAGCAAACGATTTTAGTTACTGCTCCTAAAATCATCTTCCTCTCACAAACAGAACTCTTCATCTTTTTCTGTTTCAGAGTAAATAGTACATACCAGCACTATTTTAAAATAACAAACTCTTGATAGTAGAATAAAAAACTACAACTAAACACCACATACTCAACCATCTCCGTGGAGATGTTGCCTGTGCAACGGCAAAGAGAATGACTGGAGTGGGCGGAGCCTGGGAGGGACTATGTGGACAGCTTTTGCTGGGACTCTCTGCCATTTCCTGTTGGGGAAGAGATATTTCCCACAAGTAAGGATGACGCCGTGGACCGGACACACCAATGTTGGAGAAATATACATAACTTTGAAATTTGTTATAAAAAATCTACTACTCATTTGAAGTTCAGACTAAGTGCTATTACATTGTGTTGTTATCTTGCATTTGTTGATTATGCAAATCTAATGTGTTGATTGGTCCTTTAAATAACTTTCTGTGCCTGAACACAGTGTTATCTATATAGCCCACGTGTACTTTCTGTCTCTGTGTTGAAAAGAGATTTAAAGGACTAGTCAACACAGTAGATTTGCATAATCAACAAATGCAAGATAACAAGACAATACAATAGCATTT
>NC_069505.1:32625306-32702806 GCF_027579735.1 Bombina bombina
CCTCCCCCGGCAAATTATTTGTAAACAGGCTGGGCTGCCCTAGAGGAGCACGGCGCTGGGAGGTGACACTCAAATTGTTATAATGTACAAGAGATCTAAAGGGTCAGCTGTGGTTTACAATAACCAATGAGGGACAGGGTCTGTTAAACGCATCCTCATCAGGGTAGTAACAGGTTTCTAGGGTGACGACAGAGCAGCCAATATAAAGCATTGACATGACCTTACCTCTGAAATGTGACATGTGATTGGTTGGCAGGGGTGATGCACATATCTTCCTCCCCATCAGTTTCGGTTTCCTCAGAATCATCCTGTTAGTAAATAAAACAGAATTATAAGTGAAGGATAATATACACACAGCAAAACACAAAAACCAACACCAGCGGTCACTGTGTGCTGAACACGCAGCAAATACCACGGGTCACTGTGTGCTGAACACACAGCAATAGACAACAAATTCCAGGGGTCACTGTGCTGCACACATGTCACGTGACCCCTGTTCAGACCAGTAATGATGCATCACTCCCACCTCCTGATCGGAATCGGTCTCCGATTGCTTCTTGTCCTTTCCTTTCATGGCGGTGCCTCCGTTCTTCCGACTGCTTCCTGGTTTCCGACCCCTATGGAAGGAAATTAAAGGGATAGCAAAGTCAAAATTAAAACTTGCATGTTTCTGATAGAGAACGTTATTTTAAGACTTTTAAATTCACTTCTATTTTCAAATGTACTTTGTTCTTTTGGTATCCATTGTTATAAAAATACGCACATATCCTACACTAGCTAGCTGCCGATTGGTGCCTGCACACATTTTCTCTTGTACTTGGCTAACTAGATGTGTTCATCTAGCTCAGTAGTGCAATGCAAACACAGATGGCAGATATTTATATTATATTGTTCACACACTGTCAGTGTGCTCGAGGAAGCAGTGTGACCAGAGTTATGATAGCAAAGCCTCTAGCCAGTCACATCAATAAATCTAAATAAATGGGCCTGTGAGTGTGATCTGATGTTTAAAAAAAATAAAATAAACAGAATTTATGCTTACCTGATAAATTACTTTCTCTTACGGTGTATCCAGTCCACGGATTCATCCTTACTTGTGGGATATTCTCATTCCCTACAGGAAGTGGCAAAGAGAGCACACAGCAAAGCTGTCCATATAGCTCCCCCTCAGGCTCCGCCCCCCCCCAGTCATTCGACCGACGGTTAGGAGAAAAAGGAGAAACCATAGGGTGCAGTGGTGACTGTAGTTTAAACAATAAATTTTAACCTGGCTTAATTGCCAGGGCGGGCCGTGGACTGGATACACCGCAAGAGAAAGTAATTTATCAGGTAAGCATAAATTCTGTTTTCTCTTACAAGGTGTATCCAGTCCACGGATTCATCCTTACTTGTGGGATACCAATACCAAAGCTTTAGGACACGGATGAAGGGAGGGAACAAGACAGGTAACCTAAACGGAAGGCACCACTGCTTGCAAAACCTCTCTCCCAAAAATAGCCTCCGAAGAAGCAAAAGTATCGAATTTGTAAAATTTGGCAAAAGTATGCAGTGAAGACCAAGTCGCTGCCTTACAAATCTGTTCTACAGAAGACTCATTCTTGAAAGCCCATGGGGAAGCCATAGCTCTGGTGGGATGAGCTGTAATTCGTTCAGGAGGCTGCTGTCCAGCAGTCTCATAAGTCAATCTGATGATGCTTTTCAGCCAGAAGGAAAAGAGAGGTAGCAGTTGCTTTCTGACCTCTCTTCTTACCAGAATAGACAACAAACAAGGATGATGTTTGTCTGAAATCTTTAGTTGCTTGTAAATAGAATTTTAAAGCACGAACCACATCAAGATTGTGCAATAGTCGTTCCTTCCTTGAGGATGGATTAGGACACAGAGAAGGAACAATGATTTCCTGGTTAATATTCTTATTAGAAACCACTTTAGGAAGAAACCCAGGTTTGGTACGCAAAACCACCTTATCTGCATGGAACACCAGATAGGGTGAATTACACTGCAAAGCAGATAATTCTGAAACTCTTCGAGCAGAAGAGATAGCTACCAAAAACAAAACTTTCCAAGATAATAACTTAATATCTATGGAATGTAAAGGTTCAAACGGAACCCCTTGAAGAACTGAACGAACTAAATTTAGACTCCATGGAGGAGCCACAGGTTTATAGACAGGCTTGATTCTGACTAAAGCCTGTGCGAACGCTTGAACGTCTGGTACTTCTGCCAGACGCTTGTGTAACAAGATAGACAGAGCAGATATCTGTCCCTTTAAAGGTACTAGCTGATAACCCTTTCTCCAATCCTTCTTAGAGAAAAGACAATATCCTTGGAATCCTAATCTTACTCCACGAGTAACCCTTGGATTCACACCAACAAAGATATTTCCGCCATATCTTATGGTAAATTTTCCTGGTGACAGGTTTTCTAGCTTGGATCAGAGTATCTATGACTGATTCAGAGAACCCACGCTTGGATAGAATTAAGCGTTCAATCTCCAAGCATTCAGCTGCAGAGAAACTAGATTTGGATGCAAGAATGGACCCTGTATTAGAAGATCCTGCCTCATTGGCAGTGTCCATGGTGGAACGGATGACATGTCCACTAGGTCTGCATACCAAGTCCTGCGTGGCCACGCAGGCGCTATCAGAATTACCGAGGCCTTCTCCTGTTTAATTCTGGCTATCAGCCAAGGGAGAAGGGGAAACGGTGGAAAGACATAGGCCAGATTGAAGGACCAAGGCGCTACTAGAGCATCTATCAAAGCCGCCTTGGGGTCCCTGGACCCGTAAAGAGGAAGTTTGGTGTTCTGACGGGACGCCATCAGATCCAACTCTGGAATGCCCCAAAGCTGAGTCAGCTGAGCAAATACCTCCGGGTGAAGTTCCCACTTCCCCGGGTGAAAAGTCTGACGACTTAGGAAATCCGCTTCCCAGTTGTCTACTCCTGGGATGTGAATCGCAGATAGGTGGCAAGAGTGATCCTCCGCCCACCTGATTATCTTGGTTACTTCCTTCATCGCTAAGGAACTCTTTGTTCCTCCCTGATTGATGTATGCTACAGTCGTGATGTTGTCCGACTGAAATCTGATGAACTTGGCCGCCGCTAGCTGAGGCCAAGCCTGGAGCGTATTGAATATCGCTCTAAGCTCCAAAATGTTTATCGGGAGAAGAGACTCTTCCCGAGACCATAGGCCCTGAGCTTTCAGGGAGCCCCAGCCTAACAGACTGGCGTCGGTCGTGACAATGATCCACTCCGGTCTGCGGAAGCACATTCCCTGAGACAGGTGATCCTGAGACAACCACCAGAGAAGAGAATCTCTGGTTTCCTGATCCAGTTGGATTTGAGGAGACAAATCTGCATAATCCCCATTCCACTGTTTGAGCATGCACAATTGCAGTGGTCTGAGATGAATTCGAGCAAATGGGACTACGTCCATTGCTGCTACCATTAATCCGATAACCTCCATGCACTGAGCTACAGATGGCCGAGGAATTGAGTGAAGAGCTCGGCAAGTATTTAAAAGCTTTAATTTTCTGACCTCCGTCAGAAATATTTTAATTTCTACCGAGTCTATTAATGTTCCCAGGAAGGGAACCCTTGTGAGTGGGGACAGAGAACTTTTTTCGGTGCTCACCTTCCACCCGTGAGACCTTAGAAAGGCCAGAACAATATCCGTATGAGCCTTGGCTCTGGGAAAAGACGCCTGAATCAAGATGTCATCCAGATAGGGTGCTACTGCAATGCCCCGCGGTCTTGGAACCGCTAGAAGGGACCCTAGCACTTTTGTGAAAATTCTTGGAGCGGTGGCCAACCCGAATGGAAGGGCCATGAACTGGTAATGCTTGTCCAGAAAAGCAAACCTTAGGAACTGATGGTGATCTTTGTGTATAGGAATATGAAGGTACGCATCCTTTAGATCCACGGTAGTCATATATTGATCTTCCTGGATCATCAGTAAGATTGTCCGAATGGTCTCCATTTTGAAGGATGGAACTCTGAGGAATTTGTTTAGAATTTTTAGATCCAGGATTGGTCTGAAAGTTCCTTCCTTTTTGGGAACCACAAACAGGTTTGAGTAAAAACCCAGTCCTTGTGCTGTAATTGGAACTGGACATATCACTCCCATCTTGATTAAATCTTCTACGCAGCGTAAGAACGCCTCTTTCTTTGTCTGGTCTGAAGACAGATGAGAAATGTGGAACCTTCCCCTTGGAGGAAGGTCCTTGAATTCTAGAAGATATCCCTGAGCAACTATCTCTAATGCCCAAGGATCGGGAACATCTCTTGCCTAAGCCTGAGCAGAGAGAGAGAGTCTGCCCCCTACCAGATCCGGTCCCGGATCGGGGGCTACCCCTTCATGCTGTCTTCGTAGCAGCTGCAGGCTTCTTGGCCTGTTTACCCTTGTTCCAGCCCTGCAAAAGCTTCCAGGTTGCCTTGGGCTGTGAAGTGTTACCCTCCTGCTTTGCGGTTGCAGAGGTTGAAGCAGGACCGCTCCTGACGTTGCGAAAGGAACGAAAATTAGCCTTGTTTTTACAATAACTAGTGTTTCAGTGGAGATATCACTAAAACACTTATAAGATGCGCCTAGGATAAGTATTACAAAGAGATATAAAAAGATATATATAAAATATGAGCAGTAAAAATCAAAATAATAAATATAATATAAATAATTATATATAGATGTATATAGTAGCAATGGCAGTGTTATAATATTGGTATTAGTATCAGAACATTACTTGTAATGACACTCAAAATAATAATAATAAAAAATAATAAAAGTAAAAATAACAATAAAACCTGTAAATTTCAATGTATGTATTCTGATACAAAGTCCAAGAATATATAATGGCAATTCCAGAAGCTGATAGACAGGTGAAGGTACTCCAAGATAGTATAGGCTGCTCCTCCAGGGTGTTGTGCCGCAACACAGAAGATATATCTAGGAAAGGAAGGATAGAGGGCGCCACATGGTGCAGATCAAAAAATAAATAAAAACAACAGCAAATGGATCACAAGAATCCTACTCACACAGTATAGAGTACTAATGTGCAGTATTCGCAGTCCGGAACCACACGTCGTCCGGTAGACCTCTTTCAAGGGATGTCGTCAAGTGGGATTCCTCGTCTCGCCAGGGAGAGTCCAGGGAAATCCAAAGTGGTGTGATGGGAGCAAGTTAGTATTCAATATGGTTCATACCAGAAAGTCCCAAAAAAACCATATGGATGGTAATGGTATAAAATTGGCTTAGGCCAAAAATGATGCGGCAGATAGAGAGTTAAAATGTAATAAAATTTATTCCAAATTAAAAACAGCAACGCGTTTCTCAGTGTTCAACACTGTTTCATCAGGCTAGCCTTGTTTTTAGCCTTAAAAGGCCTATCTTGCGGGAGGGCATGGCCCTTTCCCCCAGTGATATCCGAAATAATCTCTTTCAACTCTGGCCCGAAAAGGGTCTTTCCTTTGAAAGGGATATTCAGTAACTTAGTTTTAGACGACACATCGGCCGACCATGATTTCAGCCAGAGCGCTCTGCGCGCCATGATGGCAAAACCAGAATTTTTCGCCGCTAACTTGGCTAATTGCAAAGTGGCATCTGTTATAAAAGAATTAGCCAGCTTTAGAGCTTTAATTCTAAACATAATTTCGTCATATGAGGTCTCTGTCTGAAGCGACTCCTCCAGCGCCTCAAACCAGAAAGCCGCTGCAGTAGTCACAGGAATAATGCAGGCAATAGGTTGGAGAAGGAAACCTTGTTGAACAAATATTTTCTTTAGTAAACCTTCCAATTTTTTATCCATAGGATCTTTGAAAGCACAACTGTCTTCAATTGGTATGGTTGTGCGCTTGGCAAGTGTTGAAATTGCCCCCTCTACCTTAGGGATCGTCTGCCATGCGTCCCGCCTGGGATCAGTTATAGGGAGCATTTTCTTAAAGATAGGGGAGGGGGGGGGAGACAAAGGGTACACCTGGTCTCTCCCACTCCCTATCCACAATGTCCGCCACCCTCTTCGGGATCGGAAACGCATCAGTGTATACAGGGACTTCTAGGAATCTGTCCATTTTACACAATTTCTCTGGGACCACCATGGGGTCGCAATCATCCAGCGTAGCTAATACCTCCTTAAGCAGTACGCGGAGGTGTTCCATCTTAAATTTAAACGCAAAGGAATCTGATTCTGCCCGCTGAGAAATCTTGCCCGTATCTGAAATTTCTCCCTTGGACAGCACATCCCTCACCGTCATTTCAGAGTGTTGTGAGGGTACAACAGATAAACCTTCCAAAGCTTCTGATTGCTCATACTCTGTTCTTAAAACCGAGCTATCATGCTTTTTTGGAAAAACTGGCAGTTTTGATAAGAATGCCGCAAGGGAATTATCCATGACTGCTGCTAATTGTTGTAATGTAATAGGGACCATTACGCTAGAGGTACTAGGCACCACATGATCTTAATGCTTCGTAATGGTTGCACAGCAAATATCAAGTCAATTAACCCCTTAATGCCCGAACCGGAGCAACCTAAAGTTGACAACCGGTTAGCAAACTACAGCACCATGCCACAGCAATCTGCTGTGGCCCTACCTTGCCCCTGGGGATTAGTTGATGAAAATAAGCCTCTATGAAGTCCTCAATGAAGTTTTAGGACCCTCCACGTGAAGCTGTCTGCCAAATGAAGAGCGCAACTGAGTCGCAAAAATTAGGCCCCCTCCCTCTCCACTCCGGAGTTGAGGGGCCTTCAAAACCCTGGATAGGTGTCCAAAATACTGCCATGTGGAATAAAACCCCAAATAACACTCCAAAAGTGATAAAAACATGTATAGTGATTATATTTTACTAAAAAAATTATTGATTGCCCTTAAACAGTGTCCACCAGTCATTTAGCCCTGTTAAATAAGCCTTCCTTCTATGCCGAGTCTAAGAATATGGCTTACCTTCCCCACATGGGGATTCTTGTCAGTCTTCTAGCATTACTAAGTCTTGACTAGAAAAAGATGACTGAACATACCTTGTAACAGTTAAGCCTGCAAACTGTTCCCCCCAACTGAAGTTTTCTTGGTACTCCTCAGTCCTGTGTGGGAACAGCAGTGGATTTTAGTTACAACATGCTAAAATCATTTTCCTCTCAGCAGAATTCTTCATCACTTTCTGCTAGAGAGTAAATAGTACAAACCGGCACTATTTCAAAATAACAAACTTTTGATTGAAGATATAAAAACTACAAATTTAACACCACATTCACTTTACCCTCCCGTGGAGATGCTACTTGTTAGAGCGGCAAAGAGAATGACTGGGGGGGGCGGAGCCTGAGGGGGAGCTATATCGACAGCTTTGCTGTGTGCTCTCTTTGCCACTTCCTGTAGGGAATGAGAATATCCCACAAGTAAGGATGAATCCGTGGACTGGATACACCTTGTAAGAGAAAAAAGTTTAACAATGGTATTTTACACACAGAAATAAAATGAAAATGAGATTTGAGAATAATCTCAGATAATGTAACCCTTTGTCTATTAGAAAGTCCCACAACAGGGCAAGTTCCCTGTGCCAAATAAAATGAAGCGGCAGTAATGTCAAAACCAAAATTTCCTCCTTCAGATAGAGAATGTCATTTAAATTAATTTCCAATATACTTCTATTTTCCATGTTGCTTTGTACCTTTGTTAAAAAGCACACTTAGGTATGCTCAGTTGCATCTAGATTCTGATTGATGACTGCACATATATGCCTCTCGTCATTGGTTTACCTAATGTTTCAAGCTAGCTCCCAGTAGTGTATTGCTGCTCCTTCAACAAAGGATACTAAGATAATAAAGCAAAATGTGATAATAGAAGTAAAATTGAAAGTTGCTGGGGGGGGGGGGGGGGGGGGTTAAATGATGTCCCTTCAACAGGAAATGTAGAATTTCTAGAGAGCCAGTGAGTTCTACACCTTTAGTTGGGTGCTGGTGGTGTGATTTGTTTTCTCACCTTCGTGGAACCCTTTCTCCTTCCGTGTGATTGTCTTCTGCCTCTCCCTGCATGTCTGGAACTGCAGCCACTAGATCTTTCAGAAAGTCAAACTGCTGTTCAAGTTCAATGCATTGTTTCCTGAGACAGACGCATAAAACCAGGATAAAATTATAAGCGCACAGCTGCAGCGCAATACATGTGACTGGCGTATTTGCACCACGACAAATGCTTCCTCATGAAGTCTCAATCACACTCATGAACATGACAAAGTATCGTAAGCAAACTTCATCTCTATGTAATGCAGCACTTAATTACTGATATATAATGTGAATATATAAATATTTATTGTGTGTGCAGACCTTTTGTAATGCAGCACTTAATTACTGATATATAATGTGAATATATAAATATTTATTGTGTGTGCAGACCTTTTGTAATGCAGCACTTAATTACTGATATATAATGTGAATATATAAATATTTATTGTGTGTGCAGACCTTTTGTAATGTAGCACTTAATTACTGATATATACTGTACATATATAAACATTTATTGTGTGTGCAGACCTTGTGTAATACAGCACTTAATTACTGATATATACTGTGCATCTATAAACATTTATTGTGTGTGCAGACCTTATGTAATGCAGCAGTTAATTACTGATATATATATATATATCATATTCAGTTTACAACCACAGATCAGTAATTACACAAAAAGGCCACATTAAAAGGGACACTGAACCCAAATTCTCTCTTTCATGGTTCAGATAGAGCATGAAATTTTAAGCAACTTTCTAATTTACTCCTTTTATCAATTTTTCTTCGTTCTCTTGCTATCTTTATTTTAAAAGCAGGAATGTAAATCTTAGCAGCCAGCCCATTTTAGGTTCAGCACCATGGATAGCACTTGATTATTGGAGGCTTACATTTACCCACCAATAAGCAAGCATAACCCAAGTTCTCAACCAAAAATGGTCCGGCTCCTATGCATCACATTTCTGCTTTTAAATAAAGATAGCAAGAGAACGAAGAAAAATTTATAATAGGAGTAATTTAGAAAGTTGCTTAAAATTGCTGCTCTATCTATAGATTTTTTGGGGGGTTTAGTGTCCCTTTAAGGATTTATTGTTCCCTACAACCTCACAAAACCAGCTGTGGCAAGGCCTGAAGTGCACACACAAATGTGTTGGGCACTACAACTACACACACTGCAATGACACCTCAGGCCCAGATGTAAATAGAAGACTCACAAGTGCGATGTGGTCATGGTCTTGGCGCTTCGAGACTGCGTGACCTGACAAGCCTTCTTCAGCAGGGACTCCAGGAACAGCTCCAGTGCACGAGCTGCAGACAGTTAAGGGTATGCAACACACATCAGGGTTGGGGGAGCTTGTGAATACAACCGGTTTAGGTCGTCCTTGCCAGGTCTAGAAAGTGTCACAATGCACACACACTGGTGTGTCCCCATAAAGATGCCCCTAAACTGTCTATATCCCGTCCTAGGCTTGGTCACCTCCTGTAATGTATCCGACAGATCCTTTATAATCTGTAATGCAGAACTGCAGAAGGGTCAGCTTCAAAGCCATATTTTTATAGATCATTTTTCCCAGGGAACCATCAGTTGTGAAATCTGTGCAACAACCCAATTTATGCTTCTATGTCACTCAAAGCATTTCATATTTCCTGCGCCTCTCAGTCTAAATCACTGGTTTTCAAACCTGTCTGTCCTCAGCCTCCCTAAAAGGGCAGATTTTCAGGATTACCTTGGCTGAGAGCAGGTAAAATAACCATGTTTACTAATCAGCTAATTATTTCACCTGTGCTCTAGTTTAGATATCCTCAAAACGTGGCCTTTTAGGGAGGCCTGGTGACACTGAGAAAATTGTTTAGAACTATTTATATATGCAGGTCTTGACAAACCCAGGCGCCAAGGAGCCACTGGCTAATTCACATTAAATTCACATTTCTTTAGAGTCTACAAGACAATTCCAGATGCCACCAGCCACTTCTACATTTAGTTTGGTGCGCCTAGATATAAAATATAATTTATGCTTACCTGATAAATTCATTTCTCCTGTAGTGTAGTCAGTCCACGGGTCATCCATTACTTATGGGATTATATCTCCTCCCTAACAGGAAGTGCAAGAGGATCACCCAAGCAGAGCTGCTATATAGCTCCTCCCCTATACGTCATACCCAGTCATTCGACCGAAACCATACGAGAAAGGAGAAACTATAGGGTGCAGTGGTGACTGGAGTTTAATTAAAATTTAGACCTGCCGTAAAAAACAGGGCGGGCCGTGGACTGACTACACTACAGGAGAAATGAATTTATCAGGTAAGCATAAATTATATTTTCTCCTGTTAAGTGTAGTCAGTCCACGGGTCATCCATTACTTATGGGATACCAATACCAAAGCTAAAAGTACACGGATGACGGGAGGGACAGGCAGGATCTTTACACGGAAGGAACCACTGCCTGTAGAACCTCTCCCCCAAAAACTGCCTCCGAAGAAGCAAAAGTGTCAAATTTGTAAAATTTTGAAAAAGTGTGAAGTGAAGACCAAGTTGCAGCCTTGCAAATCTGTTCAACAGAGGCCTCATTCTTAAAGGCCCAAGTGGAAGCCACAGCTCTAGTAGAATGAGCCGTAATCCTTTCAGGAGGCTGCTGTCCAGCAGTCTCATAGGCTAAACGTATTATGCTACGAAGCCAAAAAGAGAGGGAGGTAGCCGAAGCTTTTTGACCTCTCCTCTGTCCAGAATAAACGACAAACAGGGAAGAAGTTTGACGAAAATCTTTAGTTGCCTGCAAATAAAATTTCAGGGCACGGACGACGTCCAGATTGTGCAGAAGTCGTTCCTTCTTTGAAGAAGGGTTAGGGCACAATGATGGAACAACAATCTCTTGATTGATATTCTTGTTAGTGACTACCTTAGGTAAGAACCCAGGTTTAGTACGCAGAACTACCTTGTCTGAATGAAAAATCAGATAAGGAGAATCACAATGTAAGGCCGATAACTCAGAGACTCTTCGAGCCGAGGAAATAGCCATTAAAAACAGAACTTTCCAAGATAACAGCTTGATATCAATGGAATGAAGGGGTTCAAACGGAACACCTTGCAGAACGTTAAGAACTAAGTTTAAGCTGCACGGCGGAGCAACAGTCTTAAACACAGGCTTAATCCTAGCCAAAACAAACAAGTGATGGGTTAAAGACCCATCTCAGAATACACTAATAGCACTCCTAGTAGGCATATGTGACACAAAATAACTAGATGTAACAGACAACAAATGGTTAGAGAGATCTCATCGAATTGAATAAAATATAACTTAATTTTTAACACATAAAAACAGAGTTAAAATCCAGGGATGTGCAGGTTAAAATTAAAAAACTCATAGTAGGGTATTGAGATACTGAGATTATTTCCTAAATGTGAAATTTTACAAGAATAAGAAGTTAAGCTATAGGTAGCGATACCTAAGTGTGGATACTCCACGTTCTGAATGAAAGTGAACACTGTTTCAGTGGAGTATTATCGAATGGCACCACAGTTAAAGATCAATTGTACTCCTCTGGTGGGTAATTAATTGGCCCAATATCAGTATTGGCGTTCTTAGATTCTTGTATATTCCAGAAGTGCTCAGATGTGAGATCAGAGCCCCTTCTGAATTATAAATACAATTATATGATAATATACCATTATACAATCAGTGTGCTTGGTGCATACTTGGGTATCATGTTACCTGCTGGCATGTATTAAATAGAATCACATAAGGTTAATAATAATTATTTTAAGTTGGTATCTGATTCATCAATTGAATTGATTTATAATCTCCACATGTTTAGAGGCGTAATGGATGAAAACACTTTATTAACCACCTTTAGTGCAATATTGTGGCTAGTTACTATTAGTTTTTAGCTTGAAAAAACACTTCCACTAATGACAGGGGATTGGTCACTAAATGAGGGTAAACATTAGTGGCTATTAGCTCGAGTATTGGATAAAGGATTAAGTTAAATAGTTGGATAACGTAGGTTATGATGAGACACCCTGAATAGTGTGTTTATATTGCTGCTGTCTCTATGTCTGAGATCAATACACATTGGTTATTAGCAGCTGTAGCAAGATTGCTTTCCCACACCTGTGACAGGCTCTGGTAGTATGCAATACAATCAGAGCAGTCACATATAGGATGACACTTGAATCCTTTATATCATACAATTCAGTTTCGGTTAACTAAGTATAGCAATAACCGTTAGTATCTATGTATTGATAGGTGCAAACAGAAAAGGAGTTTATGGATATCTAGAGCGCGATTGTATTGCATACTACCAGAGCCTGTCACAGGTGTGGGAAAGCAATCTTGCTACAGCTGCTAATAACCAATGTGTATTGATCTCAGACATAGAGACAGCAGCAATATAAACACACTATTCAGGGTGTCTCATTATAACCTACGTTATCCAACTATTTAACTTAATCCTTTATCCAATACTCGAGCTAATAGCCACTAATGTTTACCCTCATTTAGTGACCAATCCCCTGTCATTAGTGGAAGTCGTTTTTTCAAGCTAAAAACTAATAGTAACTAGCCACAATATTGCACTAAAGGTGGTTAATAAAGTGTTTTCATCCATTACGCCTCTAAACATGTGGAGATTATAAATCAATTCAATTGATGAATCAGATACCAACTTAAAATAATTATTATTAACCTTATGTGATTCTATTTAATACATGCCAGCAGGTAACATGATACCCAAGTATGCACCAAGCACACTGATTGTATAATGGTATATTATCATATAATTGTATTTATAATTCAGAAGGGGCTCTGATCTCACATCTGAGCACTTCTGGAATATACAAGAATCTAAGAACGCCAATACTGATATTGGGCCAATTAATTACCCACCAGAGGAGTACAATTGATCTTTAACTGTGGTGCCATTCGATAATACTCCACTGAAACAGTGTTCACTTTAATTCAGAACGTGGAGTATCCACACTTAGGTATCGCTACCTATAGCTTAACTTCTTATTCTTGTAAAATTTCACATTTAGGAAATAATCTCAGTATCTCAATACCCTACTATGAGTTTTTTAATTTTAACCTGCACATCCCTGGATTTTAACTCTGTTTTTATGTGTTAAAAATTAAGTTATATTTTATTCAATTCGATGAGATCTCTCTAACCATTTGTTGTCTATGTTACATCTAGTTATTTTGTGTCACATATGCCTACTAGGAGTGCTATTAGTGTATTCTGAGATGGGTCTTTAACCCATCACTTGTTTGTTCTGATTAATTAATACACAGCACCACTTACCCCGATTAATAGCCAAGGAGCTAATGAATATGATGAGGGTGTAGGCAGTTTAATTTAATAGGTAGTGCCACTGAACCCCCTCTTTCTTGTTAATCCTAGCCAAAGCCTGACAAAAAGCCTGAACGTCTGGAACTTCAGCCAGACGTTTGTGTAAAAGGATAGACAGAGCTGAAATCTGTCCCTTTAACGAACTAGCAGATAAACCCTTTTCTAAACCTTCTTGTAGAAAAGACAATATCCTAGGAATCCTAACCTTACTCCATGAGTAACTCTTGGATTCGCACCAATATAAGTATTTACGCCATATTTTATGGTAAATTTTCCTGGTAACAGGTTTCCTAGCCTGTATTAAGGTATCAATCACTGACTCCGAGAATCCCGGCTTTGATAGAATCAAGCGTTCAATCTCCATGCAGTCAGCCTCAGAGAAATTAGATTTGGATGTTTGAAAGGACCCTGAATCAGAAGGTCCTGTCTCAGAGGCAGAGACCATGGTGGACAGGACGACATGTCCACTAGATCTGCATACCAGGTCCTGCGTGGCCACGCAGGCGCTATTAGAATCATCGATGCTCTCTCCTGTTTGATCCTGGCAATCAATCGAGGAAGCATCGGGAAGGGTGGAAACACATAAGCCATGTTGAAGACCCAAGGTGCTGTCAGAGCATCTATCAGTACCGCTCCCGGGTCCCTGGACCTGGATCCGTAACAAGGAAGCTTGGCGTTCTGGCGAGACGCCATGAGATCCAGATCTGGTTTGCCCCAATGATGAAGCAGTTGAGCAAACACCTCCGGATGAAGTTCCCACTCCCCCGGATGAAAGGTCTGGCGACTTAGAAAATCCGCCTCCCAGTTCTCCACGCCTGGGATGTGGATCGCTGACAGGTGGCAAGAGTGAGACTCTGCCCAGCGAATTATCTTCGAGACTTCCATCATCGCTAGGGAACTCCTTGTTCCTCCTTGATGGTTGATGTAAGCCACAGTCGTGATGTTGTCCGACTGAAACCTGATGAACCTCAGAGTTGCTAACTGAGGCCAAGCCAGAAGAGCATTGAAAATTGCTCTTAATTCCAGAATGTTTATTGGAAGGAGTCTCTCCTCCTGAGTCCATGATCCCTGAGCCTTCAGGGAATTCCAGACTGCGCCCCAACCTAGAAGGCTGGCGTCTGTTGTTACAATCGTCCAATCTGGCCTGCGGAAGGGCATCCCCTTGGACAGATGTGGCCGAGAAAGCCACCATAGAAGAGAATCTCTGGTCTCTTGATCCAGATTTAGCAGAGGGGACAAATCTGAGTAATCCCCATTCCACTGACTTAGCATGCACAATTGCAGCGGTCTGAGATGCAGGCGCGCAAAAGGTACTATGTCCATTGCCGCTACCATTAAGCCGATTACCTCCATGCACTGAGCCACTGACGGGTGTTGAATGGAATGAAGGACACGGCAAGCATTTAGAAGCTTTGATAACCTGTCCTCCGTCAGGTAAATTTTCATTTCTACAGAATCTATAAGAGTCCCTAAGAAGGGAACTCTTGTGAGTGGCAATAGAGAACTCTTTTCTACGTTCACCTTCCACCCATGCGACCTTAGAAATGCCAGAACTAACTCTGTATGAGACTTGGCAGTTTGGAAACTTGACGCTTGTATCAGAATGTCGTCTAGGTACGGAGCTACCGCTATGCCTCGCGGTCTTAGTACCGCCAGAAGAGAGCCCAGAACCTTTGTAAAGATTCTTGGAGCCGTAGCTAACCCGAAGGGAAGAGCTACAAACTGGTAATGCCTGTTTAGGAAGGCAAATTTTAGATACCGGTAATGATCCTTGTGAATCGGTATGTGCTGACCCTCTTGGATCATGGGTAAGATGGTTCGAATAGTTTCCATTTTGAACGATGGAACTCTTAGGAATTTGTTTAGGATCTTTAAGTCCAAGATTGGTCTGAAGGTTCCCTCTTTTTTGGGAACCACAAACAGATTTGAATAGAATCCTTGCCCGTGTTCCGACCGCGGAACTGGGTGGATCACTCCCATTAGTAAGAGGTCTTGTACACAGCGTAGAAACGCCTCTTTCTTTATCTGGTTTGCTGATAACCTTGAAAGATGAAATCTCCCTTGTGGAGGAGAAGCTTTGAAGTCCAGAAGATATCCCTGAGATATGATCTCCAACGCCCAGGGATCCTGGACATCTCTTGCCCAAGCCTGGGCGAAGAGAGAAAGTCTGCCCCCCACTAGATCCGTTTCCGGATCGGGGGCCCTCACTTCATGCTGTCTTAGGGGCAGCAGCAGGTTTTCTGGCCTGCTTGCCCTTGTTCCAGGACTGGTTAGGTTTCCAGCCCTGTCTGTAGAGAGCAACAGTTCCTTCCTGTCTTGGAGCGGAGGAAGTTGATGCTGCTCCTGCCTTGAATTTACGAAAGGCACGAAAATTAGACTGTTTAGCCCTTGGTTTGGCCCTGTCTTGAGGCAGGGCATGGCCCTTACCTCCAGTAATGTCAGCGATAATTTCTTTCAAACCGGGCTTTCTATTGGGCTCCACATTGGCCTTTAAACATATTGAACAAACAGCTTCATCTGTGTCAGACATGTTTAAACAGACTAGCAATAACACTAGCGAACTTGGAAAAAAACTTTTAAATAAATTTACAAGCTATATAAAAAACGCTACTGCGCCTTTAAGAAACATAAAAATGTGACACAGTTGAATTACGATGAACCAAATATGTTAAAACAACCAAATTTTAACAGAAAATGTATAAAGTTAGCAGAGTATTGCACCCACAAGCAAAAGGATGATTAACCCCTTAATACCCAAAACGGATAACAGTTGAAATAATAAACGTTTTTTATCACAGTCAAACACACTGTCACAGATCTGCTGTGACTGATTACCTCCCTCAAAACTAGTTTTGGAGACCCCTGGGCTCTGTAGAGACGTCCTGGATCATGGAGGAAGAAATAGGAAGACTGACTAAATTTTTACTGCGCAATAAAGCGCTAAAATAGGCCCCTCCCACTCATATTACAACAGTGGGGAAGCTCAGTAAACTGTTTTTATTCAGAAACAAACGACAGCCATGTGGTAAAAATCATGCCCATAAAGTTTTATCACCAAGTACCTCAGAAAAAACGATTAACATGCCAGTAAACGTTTTAAAAATGAAAATTATGAAGTGTTATTAAAAAGCCTGCTGCTAGTCGCTTTCACTGCAGTGCAGGCTCAAATATTACTTTAATATAGACAGTATTTTCTTAGTGAAATTCCATTCCCCAGAAATACCTCAGAGTATACATACATACATATCAGCCTGATACCAGTCGCTACTACTGCATTTAAGGCTGCACTTACATTACATCGGTATTAGCAGTATTTTCTCAGTCAATTCCATTCCTTAGAAAATAATTTACTGCACATACCTCCTTGCAGGTGGGCCCTGCATGCTATCCCCTGTTCTGAAGTTACCTCACTCCTCAGAATGGCCGAGAACAGCAAGTGGATGTTAGTTACGACCGCTAAGATCATAGACAAAACTCAGGTAGATTCTTCTTCTAATGCTGCCTGAGAAGAAACAACACACTCCGGTGCCGTTTAAAATAAACTTTTGATTGAAGAAATAAAAACTAAGTTTAACACACCACAGTCCTCTCACACGTCCTATCTATTAGTTAGGTGCAAGAGAATGACTGGGTATGACGTAGAGGGGAGGAGCTATATAGCAGCTCTGCTTGGGTGATCCTCTTGCACTTCCTGTTAGGGAGGAGATATAATCCCATAAGTAATGGATGACCCGTGGACTGACTACACTTAACAGGAGAAATCTAACTTTTATTGTGCCGTTATATAAAGGCGTTTATGTGTGAGTTTATAATTATTTGTTTACCAACATACTAAAATTATATAGATATACAAACATATGTCTTGTATTAGGATGGCCAAACATTTCTGACTCCTAAATTTAAGGGCTGGTTCTCTAGATTTTGAAGACATTTGTTAAGCCCTTGGGGAATACATCATTTGATAAAGGAGTCTCTTATCTTTCATCTTTGGGGTCTAATGGACGTTAAGTGTAGGCTTTAATCTTTTTCCCCAAAACTTATTTTTCAACAAAAGGATACAAATGATAACAGGCACAGCAGCAGCGACTTTTCCAATTTCTTCATCTGTCTGCATGATTTTCTTTATCCGAGCCTGAGAAATAGAAAGAGTCTGTATGAGAACATTTCCCCTAAGGGAGGGGGGGGTACACATGAGTACGTAGGTACCTAATCTAACCTCACACTAAACATTAGACTGATATCTAACACTTATACACAGTCTGTATGAGAACATTTCCCCTGGGGGGTGCACATGAGTACGTAGGTACCGAATCTAACCTCACACTAAACATGACACTGATATCTAACACATATACACAGTCTGTATGAGAACATTTCCCCGGGGGGGGGGGTGCACATGAGTACGTAGGTACCTAATCTAACCTCACACTAAACATTAGACTGATATCCAACACTTATACACAGTCTGTATGAGAACATTTCCCCTGGGGGTGCACATGAGTACGTAGGTACCTAATCTAACCTCACAATAAACATTAGACTGATATCCAACACTTATACACAGTCTGTATGAGAACATTTCCCCTAAGGGAGGGGGGTGCACACGAGTACGTAGGTACCTAATCTAACCTCACACTAAACATTAGACTGATATCCAACACTTATACACAGTCTGTATGAGAACATTTCCCCTGGGGGGGTACACATGAGTACGTAGGTACCTAATCTAACCTCACACTAAACATTAGACTGATATCCAACACTTATACACAGTCTGTATGAGAACATTTCCCCTGGGGGGGGCACATGAGTACGTAGGTACCTAATCTAACCTCACACTAAACATGACACTGATATCTAACACTTATACACAGTCTGTATGAGAACATTTCCCCTGGGGTGGGTTCACATGAGTACGTAGGTACCTAATCTAACCTCACACTAAACATTAGACTGATATCTAACACATATACACAGTCTGTATGAGAACATTTCCCCTGGGGGGGAGTGCACATGAGTACGTAGGTACCTAATCTAACCTCACACTAAACATTAGACTGATATCTAACACTTATACACAGTCTGTATGAGAACATTTCCCCTGGGGTGGGTTCACACGAGTACGTAGGTACCTAATCTAACCTCACAATAAACATGACACTGATATCTAACACTTATACACAGTCTGTATGAGAACATTTCCCCGGGGGGGGTGCAAATGAGTACATTGGTACCTAACCTCACACTAAACATTAGACTGATATCTAACACATATATACACAGTCTGTATGAGAACATTTTCCCCTGCTCCGATGACATCACTGCCAATGCACATTTCGCCCCCTATGTGCGATAGTTTTAAGTAAGGCAGTTACACTAAAGCAGCAGCTCAAATGCGATATACTGATTAACTGGAGATTAAAGCAATTTTTAAAGTTTTATATATTATATTGCAGCAGATAAAGAGGTAGTCCTCAATCAATGCACTGCTGCTTTGCAGTGCTACCCCTTATTTGACTGTTCTCTTCAAACAGTGCTGTGGCTGCACCGTGTTAAGAAAAATTTACACAATGCAGCCAGAGCAAAGCGCTGTTTAAAGAGAACAGCCTGTTGTGGAGCAGCACTGCAAAAGGAAAGTGCAAACGGTTCCCTCATGTGTCCCATTCTTTCTGCAGACATGCTGTATTTTCTGTGAGGACATCTCAGATGACAGCATGTTCTGCCTTGGGGGCCCTGAGGAAGCCTCGAATGACGTTGAAGTCACATGGGGGGTGAAATGCGCTTGGCAGTGATGTCATCAGAGTGCTTGGCACTAACTATCCACAACTCAGTGTTTTATAGTGGAACTTTGTTTCGGGCCCACCTAGTGCCCTTTGGATGCAGCTTTTGTAATGACATTTTGCTTCTGCCTCAGGCTAAAAACAGATACTAAACCCAATTTTTTTCTTTCATGATTCAGATAAGAGCAGCAATTTTAAGCAACTTTCTAATTTACTCCTATTAATTTTTCTTTGTTCTCTTGCTATCTTTATTTGAAAAAGCAGGAATCTTAGCTAAGGAGCCAGACCATTTTTGGTTCAGCACCCTGGATAGAGCTTGCCGATTGGTGGCTACATTTAGCCACCAATCAGCAAACGCAACCCAGGTGCTGAATCAGAAATGTCTCAAGCTCTAACTAAGCTAAAGGGATAATGAACCCAAATTTTTCCATTCATGATTCAGATAGAGCATGCAATTTCAAGCAACTTTCTAATTTACTCCGATTAGCAAATGTTCTTCATTCTCTTGGTATCTTTATTTGAAATGCAAGAATGTAAGTTTAGATGCCGGCCCATTTTGGTGAATAACCTGGGTTGTTCTTGCTGATTGGTGGATAAATTCATCCACCAATAAAAATGCGCTGTCCACAGAACTGAACCAAAAAAAAAAAAAAGTTTAGATGCCTTCATTTTCAAACAAAGATAGCAAGAGAATAAAGAAAAAAATGATAATAGGAGTAAATTAGAAAGTTTCTTAAAATGTGTGTTTAGTATCCCTTTAACCGGATTGGCCTTGCCCAGAATATAAGGAGACTGGAAAAAGAAGGACTGAATGTGGTAACTATATCCACATAGGTACGCAAAGTGAAACTGTATAACGTTATCACTGGACAGTGCATGTGGTAGTAAATGACCTTAACCTGCCTATACACTCACCTGTATACTGTCTTTGACTAAAGTGCATCTACCAAACTGCATGCAGTTATGTTACTGTGTACTAGGGTTGCACTGATACTAGTATCGGTACCGATACCAAGTACTTGCACTCGTGCAAATGCTCCGATACCTCCAGAACTTCTATCTTATCCATACGCCATCTTGTGCTGTTTTTTCAAACTAAGTTCCCATTTCATTTTAAGCTGGAGTGGAGACTTAACTAAAAATTGTTCACTTCTGCTCTGCCAATAAAAATTGCTGTTATTTGTATTATTGTACGTCACAGCAGTGCTCCAAAAGCTGCTACTTTACAGCTGGAAGTCTACCTGGGAGAGATCACGTACCTCATTCAGACAAACCCCCCGAAGCACTGGGCAGTTTAAAAAAACAGATTTATTGGCCCAAAAATATCTTTCTGCCCCATGCAGTCGTGTGGAAAATGAAAGACTGTATAGCTTAGTGTCAAAGTCCTAACTGATAAAAGAAACAGACATAGCTGAAACATGCAGAGATGCTTCTGTTCCTTAAAAAGGCCACTAACTTCTGAAAAACGTATTCTTATTGCCAGATTTCCGTTTATACTGCTAGTTCTTATCTTGCAAAAACATTATTTATGCTTACCTGATAAATTACTTTCTCCAACGGTGTGTCCGGTCCATGGCGTCATCCTTACTTGTGGGAATATCTCTTCCCCAACAGGAAATGGCAAAGAGTCCCAGCAAAGCTGGCCATATAGTCCCTCCTAGGCTCCGCCCCACCCCAGTCATTCGACCGACAGACAGGAGGAAAAAAAATAGGAGAAACCATATGGTACCGTGGTGACTGTAGTTAGAGAAAATTATTCATCAGACCTGATTAAAAAACCAGGGCGGGCCATGGACCGGACACACCGTTGGAGAAAGTAATTTATCAGGTAAGTATAAATTCTGTTTTCCTCCAACATTGGTGTGTCCGGTCCACGGCGTCATCCTTACTTGTGGGAACCAATACCAAAGCTTTAGGACACGGATGAAGGGAGGGAGCAAATCAGGTTGCCTAAACTGAAGGCACCACGGCTTGCAAAACCTTACTTCCAAAAATAGCCTCCGAAGAAGCAAAAGTATCAAATTTGTAAAATTTGGCAAAAGTGTGCAGTGAAGACCAAGTCGCTGCCTTACATATCTGATCAACAGAAGCCTCGTTCTTGAAGGCCCATGTGGAAGCCACAGCCCTAGTGGAGTGAGCTGTGATTCTTTCAGGAGGTTGCCGTCCGGCAGTCTCGTAAGCCAATCGGATGATGCTTTTAAGCCAAAAGGAAAGAGAGGTAGAAGTCTCTTTTTGACCTCTCCTTTTACCAGAATAGACGACAAACAGAGAAGATGTTTGTCTGAACTCTTTTGTAGCTTCAAAATAGAATTTTAGAGCACGGACTACGTCCAAATTGTGTAACAAACGTTCCTTCTTTGAAACTGGATTCGGACACAAAGAAGGTACAACTATCTACTGGTTAATATTTTTGTTAGAAACAACCTTTGGAAGAAAAACGTAGTCAGTCCACGGGTCATCCATTACTTATGGAATACCAATACCAAAGCTAAAGTACACGGATGAAGGGAGGGGACAAGGCAGGAACATTAAACAGAAGGAACCACTGCCTGAAGTACCTTTCTCCCAAAAATAGCCTCCGACGAAGCAAAAGTGTCAAATTTGTAAAATTTTGAAAAAGTGTGAAGCGAAGACCAAGTCGCAGCCTTGCAAATCTGTTCAACAGAGGCCTCATTTTTAAAGGCCCAGGTGGAAGCCACAGCTCTAGTAGAATGAGCTGTAATCCTTTCAGGAGGCTGCTGTCCAGCAGTCTCATAGGCTAAGCGTATTATGCTACGAAGCCAAAAAAGAGAGAGAGGTAGCCGAAGCCTTTTGACCTCTCCTCTGTCCAGAGTAAACGACAAACAGGGAAGAAGTTTGACGAAAATCCTTAGTTGCCTGCAAATAGAATTTCGGGCACGGACTACGTCCAGATTATGCATAAGTCGTTCCTTCTTTGAAGAAGGGTTAGGACACAGAGATGGAACAACAATCTCTTGATTGATATTCCTGTTAGTAACTACCTTAGGTAAGAACCCAGGTTTAGTACGCAGGACTACCTTGTCAATGAAAAATCAGATAAGGAGAATCACAATGTAAGGCAGATAACTCAGACTCTTCGAGCCGAGGAAATAGCCATCAAAAACAGAACTTTCCAAGATAACAGCTTGATATCAATGGAATGAAGGGGTTCAAATGGAACGCCTTGAAGAACATTAAGAACCAAGTTTAAGCTCCACGGCGGAGCAACAGACTTAAACACAGGCTTAATCCTAGTTAAAGCCTGAACGTCTGGAACTTCAGCCAGACGTTTGTGTAGAAGAATAGACAGAGCAGAAATCTGTCCCTTTAACGAACTAGTAGATGAGCCCTTTTCTAAACCCTCTTGTAGAAAGGACAATATCCTAGGAATCCTAACCTTACTCCATGAGTAACTCTTGGATTCGCACCAATGTAAATATTTACGCCATATCTTATGGTAAATTTTTCTGGTAACAGGCTTCCTAGCCTGTATTAAGGTAATCAATAACCGACTCCGAGAAGCCACGCTTTGATAGAATCAAGCGTTCAATCTCCATGCAGTCAGCCTCAGAGAAATTAGATTTGGATGTTTGAAAGGACCCCTGAATCAGAAGGTCCTGTCTCAGAGGCAGAGACCACGGTGGACAGGACGACATGTCCACTAGGTCTGCATACCAGGTCCTGCGTGGCCACGCAGGCGCTATCAGAATCACCGAAGCTCTCTCCTGTTTGATCTTGGCAATCAAACGAGGAAGCATCGGGAATGGTGGAAACACATAAGCCATGTTGAAGACCCAAGGGGTTGTCAGAGCATCTATAAGCACCGCTCCCGGGTCCCTGGACCTGGATCCGTAACAAGGAAGCTTGGCATTCTGACGAGACGCCATGAGATCCAGATCTGGTTTGCCCCAACGACGAATCAGTTGAGCAAAGACCTCCGGACTCCCCCTCCCCCGGATGAAAGGTCTGGCGACTTAGAAAATCCGCCTCCCAGTTCTCCACGCCTGGGATGTAGATCGCTGACAGGTGGCAAGAGTGAGACTCTGCCCAGCGAATTATCTTTGAGACTTCCAACATCGCTAGGGAACTTCTGGTTCCCCCTTGATGGTTGATGTAAGCCACAATCGTGATGTTGTCCGACTGAAATCTGATGAACCTCAGAGTTGCTAACTGAGGCCAAGCTAGGAGAGCATTGAATATTGCTCTTAACTCCAGAATATTTATTGGGAGGAGTTTCTCCTCCTGAGTCCATAATCCCTGAGCTTTCAGGGAATTCCAGACTGCTCCCCAGCCTAGAAGGCTGGCGTCTGTTGTTACAATCGTCCAATCTGGCCTGCGAAAGGTCATCCCCTTGGACAGATGTGGCCGAGAAAGCCACCCATAGAAGAGAATCTCTGGTCTCTTGATCCAGATTTAGTAGGGGGGACAAATCTGAGTAATCCCCGTTCCACTGACTTAGCATGCACAATTGCAGCGGTCTGAGATGCAGGCGCGCAAATGGTACTATGTCCATTGCCGCTACCATTAAGCCGATTACTCCATGCACTGAGCTACTGACGGGTGTGGAATGGAGTGAAGGACACGGCAAGCATTTAGAAGTTTTAATAACCTGGCCCTCTGTCAGGTAAATTTTCATCTCTACAGAATCTATAAGAGTCCCTAGGAAGGGAACTCTTGTAAGTGGTAATAGAGAACTCTTTTCCACGTTCACCTTCCACCCATGCGACCTCAGAAATGCCAGAACTATCTCTGTATGAGACTTGGCAGTTTGAAAACTTGACGCTTGTATCAGAATGTCGTCTAGGTACTGAGGTCACCCGCTATGCCTCGGCGGTCTTAGTACCCGCCAGAAGTGATCCTAGAATTTTTTGTAAAGATTCTTGGAGCCGTAGCTAATCCGAAGGGAAGAGCTACACACTGGTAATGCCTGTCTAGGAAGGCAAATCTCAGATACCGGTAATGGTCCTTGTGAATCGGTATGTGAAGGTAGGCATCCTTTAGATCCACTGTGGTCATGTACTGACCCTCTTGGATCATGGGAAGGATGGTTCGAATAGTTTCCATTTTGAATGATGGAACTCTTAGAAATTTGTTTAGGATTTTTAAGTCCAATATTGGCCTGAAGGTTCCCTCTTTCTTGGGAACCACAAATAGGTTTGAATAGAATCCCTGCCCGTGTTCCGTCCGCGGAAACTGGGTGGATTACCCCCCATTAGTAAGAGGTCTTGTACACAGCGTAGAAACGCCTCTTTCTTTATTTGGTTTGCTGATAACCTTGAAAGATGAAATCTCCCCCGTGGAGGAGAAGTTTTGAAGTCCAGGAGATATCCCTCAGATATGATCTCCAACGCCCAGGGATCCTGGACATCTCTTGCCCAAGCCTGGGCGAAGAGAGAAAGTCTGCCCCCCACTAGATCCGTTTCCGGGATAGGGGGCCCTCTCTTCATGCTGTTTTGGGGGCAGCAGCAGCGGGTTCTTGGCCTGCTTGCCCCTGTTCCAGGACTGGTTAACTTTCCAAGCCCTGTCTGTAACGAGCAACAGCTCCTTCCTGTTTTGGAGCGGAGGAAGTTGATGCTGCTCCAGCCTTGAAGTTACGAAAGGCACGAAAATTAGACTGTTTGGCCTTTGATTTGGCCCTGTCCTGAGGTAGAGCATGGCCCTTACCTCCCGTAATGATAGCAATAATTTCTTTCAAGCCGGGCCCGAATAAGGTCTGCCCTTTGAAAGGAATATTAAGCAATTTAGATTTAGAAGTCACGTCAGCTGACCAGGATTTAAGCCATAGCGCTCTGCGCGCTTGGATGGCGAATCCGGAGTTCTTAGCCGTAAGTTTGGTTAAATGCACAACGGCATCAGAAACAAATGCGTTAGCTAGCTTAAGTGTCTTAAGCTTGTTGATTATTTCATCCAATGGAGCTGAGCGACATGGCCCTCTTCCAGAGACTCAAACCAGAATGCTGCCCGCAGCAGTGACAGGCGCAATGCATGCGAGGGGCTGTAAAATAAAACCTTGTTGAACAAACATTTTCTTAAGGTAACCCTCTAATTTTTTATCCATTGGATCTGAAAAGGCAACAACTATCCTCCACCGGGATAGTGGTACGCTTAGCTAAAGTAGAAACTGCTCCCTCCACCTTAGGGACCGTCTGCCATAAGTCTCGTGTGGTGGCGGTCAATAGGAAACATTTTCCTAAATATGGGAGGAGGTGGTAAAACAGGCACACCCGGTCTATCCCACTCCTTGCTAATAGTCTCTGTAAGCCTTTTTGGTATACGGAAATACGTCAGTACAACACCCGGTACCCGCATAGTATCTATCCAACCTACATAATTTCTCTGGAATTGCAACCATGTTACAATCATTCAGAAGCCGCTAATACCTCCCCTAGCAATGTGCGGAGGTTCTCTAGCTTAAATTTTAAAATTGGAAATCTCTGAATCCAGTCTCCCCCTGGATCAGATCCGTCACCCACAGAATGAAGCTCTCCGTCCTCACGTTCTGCAAAACTGTGACGCAGTATCTGACATGGCTCTCATCTCATCCGGCGCGCTCTATCCTTAACCCAGAGCTATCGCGCTTGCCTCTTAATTCTGGCAACTAGATAATACATCTGTCATAACAGTAGCCATGTCTTGCAAAGTGATTTGTAAGGCCCTCCCTGATGTACTTGGCGCCAAAAAATCCGCACCTCTCGAGCGGGAGGCGAAGGTACTGACACGTGAGGAGAGTTGAGTCGGCATAACTTCCCCCTCGTCGTCTGGTGATAATTTCTTTACATGTAAAGATTGACTTTTATTTAAAGTAGCATCAATGCAATTAGTACACAAATTTCTATTGGGCTCACAATGGCCTTTAACATTAGTGAACAAAGAGATTCATCTGAGTCAGACATGTTTAAACAAACTAGCAATGAGACTAGCAAACTTGGAAATACTTTTCAAAATTAATTTACAAGCAATATAAAAAAAACGTTACTGTGCCTTTAAGAAGCACAGAAAAAACTGACACAGTTGAAATAACAATGACCAAAATAGTTATAGCAAACCAAATTTTCACAGTAAATGTATAAGTAGCAAAGGATTGCACCCACCAGCAAATGGATGATTAACCCCTTAGTACCCAAAAACGGATAACAATTATATAATTAACGTTTTTCTCACAGTCAAATACACTGTCACAGGACTGCTGTGCCTGATTACCTCCCTCAAAATGGATTTTGAAGACCCCTGAGCTCTCTAGAGACGATCTGGATCATGGAGGATGAAAGTAGACAGATTGTGACTGAATTTTTTACTGCGCAAAAAAGCGCTAAAATAGGCCCTCCCACTCATATTACAACAGCTCAGAAACTGTTTCTATGCAGAAAACAATAATGGCCATGTGGTAAAAATCATGCCCTAATAAGTTTTATCACCAAGTACCTCACAAAAACGATTAACAAGCCAGTAAACTGTTTTAAACAATACATTAATTGAAAGTTATGTATTATTATTAATAAGCCTGCTACCAGTCGCTTTTACCTGCAGTTAAGGCTCATACATTATTTTCAGTATTAACAGTATTTTCAGAGTCAATTCCATTCCTTAGAAAAATACATTCAGTGTACCACACACACACACACACCAGCCTGATACCAGTCGCTATCACTGCATTAAGGCTGAACTTACTTTACAATGGTATCAGCAGTATTTTCTCAGTCAATATCCATTCCTCAGAAAATAAATTACTGCACATACCTCATTTGTTGCAGGGGAGCCCTGCATGCTATTCCCCCTTCTCTGAAGTTACCTCACTCCTCAGATGAGAAACAGCCAGTGGATCTTAGTTACGTCTGCTAAGACCATAGAAAAAAACCCCAGGCAGATTCTTCTTCTAATGCTGCCTGAGAATAAACAGCACACTCCGGTGCCATTTAAAATAAACTTTTGATTGTAGCAATAAACTAAGTTAAAAAACACCACAGATCTCTCACAGCTTCCTTTTTAGTTAGGCTGCAAGAGAATGACTGAATATGATATGTGAGGGGAGGAGCTATATAGCAGCTCTGCTGGGTAATTCTCTTGCAGTTCCTGTTAGGAAGAGATATATTCCATAAGTAATGGATGACCCGTGGACTGACTACACTTAACAGGAGAAACCAGGCTTAGTACGCAAAACCACCTTATCTGCATGAAACCCCAGATAGGGCGGAGACACTGCAGAGCAGATAACTCTGAAACTCTTCTAGCAGAAGAAATAGCAATCAAAAACAAAACTTTCCAAGATAACAACTTAAATATCTATGGAATGTAGACGGTTCAAACGGAACCCCCTTGAAGAACTGAAAGAAAACTAGATTTAAACTCCAGGGAGGGAGTCAAAGGTCTGTAAACAGGCTTGATCCTAACCAGAGCCTGAACAAATGCTTGAACATCTGGCACAGCTTGCCAGTCGTTTGTGTAGTAAGACAGATAAAGCAGAAATCTGTCCCTTTAGAGAACTCGCAGATAATCCTTTATCCAAACCTTCTTTCAGAAAGGAAAGAACCTTAGGAATTTTTATCTTATTCCATGGGAAATCCCTTGGATTCACACACAGGCAGATATATCTTTTCCATATTTATGGTAAAATCTTTCTAGTTACGCCCGGTTTTTCTGGCCTGAACCAGAGTATCTTTCACAGAATCTGAAAACACCACGCTTTGATAGAATCAAGCGTTCAATCTCCAAGCCGTCAGCTAGAGGAGACCAGATTTGGATGTTCGAATGGACCCTGAACAAGAAGGTCCTGTCTCAAAGGTAGCTTCCATGGTGGAACCGATGACATATTCACCAGGTCTGCATACCAAGTCCTGCGTGGCCAAGCAGGAGCTATCAAGATCACCGAGACCCTCTCCTGTTTGATCTGGCTACCAGCCTGGGAATGAGAGGAACACGGTTGGGAAAAACATAAGCTAGGTTGAAGGTCCAAGGTTGCTACTAGTGCATCCACTAGAGTCGCCTTGGGATCCCTGGATCTGGACCCGTAGCAAGGAACCTTGAAGTTCTGACGAGACGCCCCATCAGATCCATGTCTGAATGCCCCAATAATTGAGTCAAACTGGGCAAAGATCTCCGGGTGAGTTCCCACCTCCCCCGGATGGATGTCTGACGACTCAGATAATCCGCTTCCCAGTTTTCCACACCTGGGATGTGGATCGCATATAGATGGCAGGAGTGATCCTCCGCCCCATCTGTATTATCTTGGTCACTTCTTTCATCGCCAGGGAACTCCTTGTTCCCCCCTGATGATTGATATATGCAACAGTCGTCATGTTGTCTGATTGGAATCTTATGAATCTGGCCTTTGCAAGCTGAGGCCAGCCCCTGAGAGCATTGAATATCGCTCTTAGTTCCAGAATGTTTATCGGGAGAAGAGACTCTTCCCGAGACCATAGTCCCTGAGCTTTCAGGGATTCCCAGACCGCGCCCCAGCCCACTAGACTGGCGTTGGTCGTGACAATGACCCCACTCTGGTCTGCGGAAGCTCATTCCCTGTGATAGATGGCCCAGGGTTAGCCACCAACGGAGTGAATCTCTGGTCTTCTGATCTACTTGAATCACTGGAGACAAGTCTGTATAGTCCCCCATTCCACTGTTTCAGCATGCACAGTTGTAATGGTCTTAGATGAATTCGCGCAAAAGGAACTAGTCCATTGCTGCAACCATCAACCCTACTACTTCCATGCACTGAGCTATGGAAGGACGTGGAATAGAATGAAGAACTTGAACAAGCGCTTAGAAGTTTTGACTTTCTGACATCTGTCAGAAAAATCCTCATTTCTAAGGAATCTATTATTGTTCCCAAGAAGGGAACTCTTGTTGACGGAGACAGAGAACTTTTTTCTATGTTCACCTTCCATCCGTGAGATCTGAGAAAGGCCAGAACGATGTCTGTATGAGCCTTTGCTTTTGAAAGGGACGACGCTTGTATTAGAATGTCGTCCAAGTATGGTAACTACTGCACTGCCCCTCGGTCCTAGAACCGCTAGAAGGGACGCGAGTACCTTTGTGAAATCCTTGGAGCAGTGGCTAATACCGAATGGGAGGGCCACAAAACTGGTAATGTTTGTCCAGAAAGGCGAACCTTAGGAACTGATTATCTTCTTTGTGGATAGGAATATGTAGATACGCATCCTTTAGATCCACGGTAGTCATAAAATTGACCTTCCTGGTGATAGTGGGTAGAATCGTTCGAATGGTTTCCATTTTTGTACGATGGTACCCCTGAGAAATTTGTTTAGGATCTTTTAAATCCAGAATTGGTCTGAAGGTTCCCTCTTTTTTGTGAACTACGAACAGATTTGATTAAAATCCCATTCCTTGTTCCGTCATTGGAACTGGGTGTATCACTCCCATCTTTAACAGGTCCTCTACACAATGTAACAACGCCCTGTCTCTTTATTTGGTTTGAGGTTAAGTGAGACATGTGGAAACCTTCCCTTGGGGGTAGTTCCCTTGAATTCCAGAAGATAACCCTGAGAAATATTTCTAGCGTCCAGGAATCCTGAACATCTCTTGCCCCAAGCCTGAGCAAAGAGAGAGAGTCTGCCCCCCACTAGATCGGTCCCGGATCGGGGGCTACTCCTTCATGCTGTTTTGTTAGCGGTAGCAGGCTTCTTGGTCTGCTTACCCTTGTTCCAGCCTTGCATCTGTTTCCAGGCTGGTTTGGACTGTGAGGCATTACCCTCTTGCTTAGAGGATGCAGAATTAGAGGTCAGTCTCGTTCCTGAAATTACGAAAGGAACGAAAATTAGACTTATTCTTGGCTTTGAAAGGCCTATCTTGTGGGAGGGCGTGGCCCTTTCCCCCAGTGATGTCTGAGATAATCTCTTTCAATTCTGGTCCAAAGAGAGTTTTACCCTTGAAGGGGATGTTAAGCAATTTTGTCTTGGAAGATACATCCGCTGACCAAGACTTTAGCCAAAGCGCTCTGCGCGCCACAATTGCAAACCCTGAATTTTTTGCCGCTAATCTAGCTAATTGCAAAGAGGCATCTAAAATAAAAGAGTTAGGCCAACTTAAGTACGTGAACTCTGTCCATAACCTCCTCATATGGAGACTCTACTGAGCGACTTTTCTAGTTCCTCGAACCAGAACCACGCTGCTGTAGTGACAGGAACAATGCACGAAATGGGTTGTAGAAGGTAACCATGCTGTACAAAAATCTTTTTAAGCAAACCTTCCAATTTTTTATCCATAGGATCTTTGAAAGCACAACTATCCTCGATAGGAATAGTAGTGCGCTTGTTTAGAGTAGAAAACTGCCCCCCTCGACCTTAGGGACTGTCTGCCATAAGTCCTTTCTGGGGTCGACCATAGGAAATAATTTCTTAAATATAGGAGGGGAGAACAAAAGGTATGCCGGGGTTCTCCCACTCCTTATTCACTATGTCTGCCACCCGCCTTGGGTATAGGAAAAGCGTCGGGGTGCACCGGAACCTCTAGGAACTTGTCATCTTGAATAATTTTTCTGGAATGACCAAGTTGTCACAATCATCCAGAGTAGATAACACCTCCTTAAGCAGTGCGCGGAGATGTTCTAATTTAAATTTAAATGTCACACATCAGGTTCAGCCTGTTGAGAAATTTTTCCTGACTCTGAAATTTCCCCATCTGACAAAACCTCCCTCATGGCCCCTTCAGATTGGTGTGAGGGTATGACAGAACAATTATCAGCGCCCTCCTGCTCTTCAGTGTTTAAAAACAGAGCAATCGCGCTTTCTCTGATATGCAGGCATTTTGGATAAAAATATTGCTATGGAGTTATCCATTACAGCCGTCAATTGTTGCATGGTAATAAGCATTGGCGCGCTAGATATACTAGGGGCCTCCTGCGTGGGCCAAAACTGGTATAGACACAGAAGGGAGATGATGTAGAAACCATGTCTACTCCCTTCATCTGATGAATCATCTTGGGCAACTTCATTATCTGTGACAGTATTGTCCTTACATTGTTTGGACGCTATGGCACAATTATTACACAATTAGAAGGGGGAGACACATTGACTTTCATACATATAGAACATAGCTTATCTGAATGCACAGAACATGTTAAACAGGCTTAAACATGTCAATAAAGCACAAAAAACCGTTTTAAAACAAAACCGTTACTGTCTCTTTAAATTTTAAACAGAGCACACTTTATACTGAATATGTGAAAAAATATGAAGGAATTGTTCAAAATTTACAAAAATTTCACCACAGTGTCTTAAAGCATAAAAAGTATTGCACACCAATTTTCAGAGCTTTAACCCTTAAAATAACGAAACCCGGAGCAGGTTACAGATTTAACCCCTATACAGTCCCAGCTACAGCCTTTGCTGTGACTTTACCAAGTCCAGAGGGGAATACGATACCAAATGATGCCTTCTAGGAACTTTTCCAACTACTTTCAGGACCTCACACATGCATCTGCATGTCTTGCTCTCAAAAACAACTGCGCAGTAATGGCGCGAAAATGAGGCTCAGCCTACAACTGGGAAGGCCCTTTCTGACTGGAAAAGGGTGTCTAACATAGTGCCTGACATTAAAAAAACGTTCCCCAAGTTTATAAGTGTGAATTATCAGAATAAACATGTATAAAATGCCAAATAAAGCAATCGATTTAGCCCATAAAAGTGTCTACCAGTTTTATAGCCCATATTAAGCCCTTTATTCTGTTTGAGACTAAGAAAATGGCTTACCGGTCCCCATGAGGGGAAATGACAGCCTTCCAGCATTACACAGTCTTGTTAGAAATATGGCTAGTCATACCTTAAGCATTAAAAGTCTGCTAACTGTTTCCCCCCAACTGAAGTTACTTCATCTCAACAGTCCTATGTGGAAACAGCAATCGATTTTAGTTACTGTCTGCTAAATCATCTTCCTCTCACAAACAGAAATCTTCATCTTTTTCTGTTTCAGAGTAAATAGTACTACCAGCACTATTTTAAAATAACAAACTCTTGATAGTAGAATAAAAAAACTACAACTAAACACCACATACTCTTAACCATCTCCATGGAGATGTTGCCTGTGCAATGGCAAAGAGAATGACTGGGGTGGGCGGAGCCTAGGAGGGACTATATGGCCAGCTTTGCTGGGACTCTTTGCCATTTCCTGTTGGGGAAGAGATATTCCCACAAGTAAGGATGACGCCGTGGACCGGACACACCAATGTTGGAGAAATTATGCTTAAAAACATACTGTACTCTGAGGAACATCCTTATCTTATATGTCAAGGTATAAGTAAAGATAGACAGATATATTAATCATATATTTGGCTAGTCAGTAGCAAATGATTCATTCATTCAGAAAAATTTGACTTCACTCATGTTCAGTTCTCCCCCCATTTAGTATGCAAAGTTATTCTAAACACCCAAGTGAGGACAATAAAACATTTGGTTTTATTTAACTTTAACAGCCATTTCAAGAGACCATATGTTTTACTACCTGTAAATGTGTGATAAACTTCCTACTCCTTACAACGTTGCCTAGAAGTCTGGTCTAGGTGATATATTTTGTGAAAAAGTAACCATTTACATTTCACATGCAAATTGACCCCATGATATGTAAGTGGGGCAATGAAAACTTGGCCAAGCAAAGACATATGTTATGATATACTACTAAAATAAAAAAAATATATATATTTTTTTTTTCCTTTATACAGCCTGAAAGTTTAAAATGACTATATAACAGTCTATGATCTGCTGGGTTTTATATAATTTTGAGCACTACATAGAAAATATATATATAATATATATATATCACACAGAGAAAACCCAGCACTCACTTACAAGCTCTCAGCTAAGATTTAAAAGCAAAAATGGAAAGGTTAGTCACCGCATCTGGCCAAATGGGACAAGCTCAGGTACCACGTCAAGGTCGTCTCCAATACCGGAGACCGTAAAACAGCCACACAATGCAAGCTTTCAATCCAAACAAACTGAAAACAAGGGAAGGGTGCACAGGAATATGTAACCACCCTAGACATATACAAAACACGGAAGGGAACTGCACTCTCATACCGGACCGGGTACACATCCCATGACCCTGCAACATGCTCAGCCCCTGGGTGCCACTGGCACTCACAGGAAGCTGTGCTGTCCCCAGAGCCACAATCAGTTAAACCCAGACAGGTCTGGGTGCAAGAACCATAGGGAAAATTAACAAACAAATTAATACAACCACACAGAGAAAACCCAGCACTCACTTACAAGCTCTCAGCTAAGATTTAAAAGCTCTGGGGACAGCACAGCTCCCTGTGAGTGCCAGTGGCACCCAGGGCTGAGCATGTTGCAGGGCCATGGGATGTGTACCCGGTCCGGTATGAGAGTGCAGTTCCCTTCCGTGTTTTGTATATGTCTAGGGTGGTTACATATTCCTGTGCACCCTTCCCCTTGTTTTTAGTTTGTTTGGATTTGAAAACTTGCATTGTGTGGCTGTTTTAGGGTCTCAGGTATTGGAGAGGACCTTGACGTGGTACCTGAGCTTGTCCCATTTGGCCAGATGCGGTGACTAACCTTTCCATTTTTGCTTTTAAATCTTAGCTGAGAGCTTGTAAGTGAGTGCTGGGTTTTCTCTGTGTGTTGTATTAATTTGTTTTGTAATTTTCCCTATGGTTCTTGCACCCAGACCTGTCTGGGGTTAACTGCTTGTGGCTCTGGGACAGCACAGCTTCCTGTGAGTGCCAGTGGCACCCAGGGCTGAGCATGTTGCAGGGTCATGGGATGTGTACCCGGTCCAGTATGAGAGTGCAGTTCCAGTATGTATGTATATAATATATATATATATATATATATATATATATATATATATATATATATATATATATTATATATATACACACACACACACACACACACACGTACATATATTCAGACAACATATTATATTAAATAAATAATTGCTGTATTGAATAACAACTACATTAACAATATTGCAAATAGACATATGAATGCTTAAATCATTTCTAACAATTATTTCTATTTTTATTTGCAGACAACCATTGGTCATAGGCATCAAGTTATATATTCAGAATTTGTTAGAAATGTGAAACATGCTGTATTTGCATAAATGCAATATCAGGATTTTAAATGCCATCAATCTAGAATAATTAGCAGTATAAATTATTTTAATAGAATATAATGTTAAAGACACTATTTTTATATGAGGTGGGACAAGTCTTGAATCTGAATATCATCTGGTAAATTGTGTGTGTATATATATATATATATATATATATATATATATATATATATATATATATATATATATATATATATATATATATATATACACACATATACATATACACATATACACACGTAATATTTTAAAAACAAAAATATATGCATAGTAACTATAGTTTAAAGTATAGTTGAGAGATTTAAAAGAGCAGTTTATATTTTAGTTTATATTCATAGCCTATATATTGTTAAACAAATCCTTGATGATGCTAAATTGTTTTAGCTGTGCAAATATAGAGTTATAACTCAGAGTTTGAAATAATATATATAACTTTTAGTGTTTAAATTAGAGTATATATACTGTCCTATTGTTTAACTAAGCATTGTTAGAATTGTATTGCTTTGATGTTAGCAGTTAAAAATCTTGGAATCTCATTGTGTTAACTGAATGAAATTCTACTGTGGATAAGATGAACTCGTATGAACTCTGCATAGCATATTTTAATCGTTTTTAAACGCATATAACAGACTCATACTCTGGTTATATCCCTGCCATATACTCACATATTATTGGAGAGTACTGCTAAGATTCATATAAATATACTGATATATATAATTGCAGGAAAGAGTGTTAATAGGACAAATTAAGTTAATTCCTATGAACACTCATCTTACAATTATAGGACTAGATTTAGATTACATTTGATTGTTAAGCTTTACCAATGCGCTGTTAACATTTCCAACTCCATAGACTTTAATGGAGTTGGACATGCAATGAGAGAATCGTTAAAGCTTACCGGTCAATGTAATCTATTCCAGAGTGTTGTTCCCCCATGATTAAAAAGTGCACTGTTATATTTTTTTAATGTAGTGCACTTTTGGTTGGTTGTGATTTTACATAGATCCTGCTATACGACATACCATGATGCCATAAAGCTACAGCAATGCATAGTGGCGTCCTCTGGTTCAGGTGCTGCGCATACCCTTTATCATTTTACTCACCACTCTGCTACAATGCATGTTTCTATACTGCTTACTTTGTAAAGCTGCTTGCATGACTATCTGTAAAATTAGTATTAAGTTAATGCAGAAAGTTAAGGGGGTAGTAACAAGGTTCAGGTTGGAACCAAACGTTATGGAATAAGGTATGTTTATTCCTTGCTGAAATAAAGGCTTTTTTATACATTCACCGTGAGTGCCTGTCTATGGATACCTACAAGGGTTGGAGTCGGACCCAGGTTGTTCACAAGTGCTGGTGTATGTATGTATGTATGTATGTATGTATGTATGTATGTATGTATGTATGTAAATTAAAAAGCGGTTTAAAAAAAAAAAAAAAAAAAGTGTATGCTCTGTCTGAATCATGAATGTCTAATTATGACTTTACTGTCCCTTTAAATACTACTAGTTCAGTCCGTAGCCACACCCCTACATCATATGCATTAAATGCTGCTACTAACCCCGCTCATAGCCACACCCCTACATCATATGCATTAACTCCTTAAGGACAAGGCCATTTTTCAATTCTTTTCCCTGAAGGACCAGGGCTATTTTTACATTTCTGCAGTGTTTGTGTTTAGCTGTAATTTCCTCTTACTCATTTACTGTACCCACATATTATATACCGTTTTTCTCGCCATTAAATGGACTTTCTAAATATACCATTATTTTCATCATATCTTATAATTTACTATAAAAAATTTTTATAAAATATGAGGAAAAAATGGAAAAGAAAAACCCACACTTTTTCTAACTTTGACACCCACAATCTGTTACTCATCTACAATCACCCAAAAAAACACCCATGCTAAATAGTTTCTAAATTTTGTCCTGAGTTTAGAAATACCCAATGTTTACATCTTCTTTGCTTTTTTGCAAGTTATAGGGCAATAAATCCAAGTAGCACTTTGCTATTTCCAAACCACTTTTTTTACAAAAATTAGCGCTAGTTACATTGGAAAACTGATATCTTTCAGAATCCCTAAATATCCATTGACATGTATATATATTTTTTTAGTAGACATCCCAAAGTATTAATGTAGACCCATTTTGGTATATTTCATGCCACCATTTCACCGCCAAATGCGATCAAATAAAAAAAAAAATTGTTCACTTTTTCCCAAATATTTTCACAAACTTTAGGTTTCTCACTGAAATTATTTACAAACAACTTGTGCAATTATGGCATAAATGGTTGTAAATGCTTCTCTAGGATCCCCTTTGTTCAGAAAAAGCAGACTTATATGGCTTGGCGTTGCTTTTTGGTAATTAGAAGGCCGCTAAATGCCACTGCGCATCACACGTGTATTATGCCCAGCAGTGAAGGGGTTAATTAGGGAGGATGTAGGGAGCGTCTAGGGTTAATTTTAGCTTTAGTGTAGTAGACAACCCCAAGTATTGATCTAGGCCCATCTTGGTATATTTCATGCTACCATTTCACCGCTAAATGCGATCAAATTAAAAAAAAAAAAACGTAAAATATTTCACAATTTTAGGTTTCTCACTGAAATTATTTACAAACAACTTTTGCAAGTATGGCATAAATGATTGTAAATGCTTCTCTGGGGTCCCCTTTGTTTAGAAATAGCAGACATATATGGCTTTGGCGTTGCTTTTTGGTAATTATAAGGCCGCTAAATGCCGCTGCGCACCACACATGTATTATGCCCAGCAGTGCAGGGGTTAATTAGGTAGCTTGTAGGGAGCTTGCAAGGTTAATTTTAGCTTTAGCGTAGAGATCAGCCTCCCACCTGACACATCACACCCCAGGATCCCTCCCAAACAGCTCTTTTCCCTCCCCCATCCCACAATTGTCCCCATCTTAAGTACTGGCAGAAAGTCTGCCAGTACTAAAATAAGTTTTATATATATATATATATATATATATATATATAATATATATATATATATATTATATATATATATATATATATATATATATATATATATATATATATATATATAAAAAATTGCATAGCATATTTACATATGCTGCTGTGTAGGATCCCCCCTTAGCCCCCAACCAGCTCTCTAACCCTCCCACTCTACCTTACTGGGAGCCATCTTGGGTACTGGCAGCTGTCTGCCAGTACCCAGTTTAGATAAAAATGCCTTTTTTTTTGTTTATTTTTTTTCTGTAGTATAGCTTCCCCCCCATAGACAAAGCACCACCCCCTTTTTTTTCCCCTTTCCCCTTCTCTCCCTCTTCATTTTATGGCTATACTAGTATGCTGTGCTTTAATTAATAGGCTCCCCCCCAATAAAAAATGTACTTAAACTATTTTTCCTGGAATGTGGGGGGCTTTTCGTCCCCTGTTAAGAGGAAAAAAAGTAATTCACCATCTGAAACTATATAAACCAGACATTGTCTTCCTTCAGGAGACTCATTTGAGTCTCCAGGAAGCAGAGAAACTAAAAATGGGATGGATTGGGGAAGTATTTGCAGCTCCAGCAGTCAAAAGGAAGAGAGGAGTAGCATGTATTTTTAGTAAGGAACTAGAATTTCAATTGCTGTCGCAGGATAATGATGTAGATGGCAGGTACTTGATTTTAGAAATAGAGATCAATAAAAGTCGGTATACTCTTTGCAATCTATATGCCCCGAATGAATGTCGATCTGAGTTTTGGGACGAGCTATACCTAAAGCTAATCAATTCAGTAGATTCTCAGTTAATTATTGGTGGGGATTTTAATAGTGTATGTGTACCTCAACTGGATAGACTAAGGACTAGTGGCTCATATAGAGCAAAAAAAGAAGCAAAAATTCTGTCTTCATTTCAAAAAAATATAAAACTTAGTGATATATGGAGAACGCAACACCCTGATGAGAAAATGTTCACATGCGAATCTAAGACTTACCATACACTCAAGAATAGATATGTTTCTGGTATCAGAAAGACTACTACATTTAGAAATCAAGACAGATATTAAAAACATAATTCTATCAGATCATGCTATCATTTGTCTATCCAGGTGGGAAACAACAGAGAGACTCTATGTGGTAATTTTTTCTTTCCTTCCTTCCTACATTCCAACATACAGTTCAGAGATTGGCTAGTTCAAAGATGGAGGGAGTATGTTTCCTTTAATAAGGAATATCTCCCTAAGACGGAAATATTTTGGGAAGCCGCTAAGGCCTTTCTTAGAGGTGAAATAAAAGTTTATATGGTAAAAAGAAAGAGAAAGATAATTTGTTAGTTGTAGTCCCCTAGCTCTTATCTTAAAAATAAATTTCTAAAATACATTGATAACCCCGATACGTCTAACTGGGCGAATTATAAGAAGGCCAAAAGAGAGAGAGAGCTATTTCTAATACAAAACCAGCTCCAAGATCTTAAAAATAAAGCCAATTATGGTATCTTCTCTTCTAAAACAGCGAAATTGCTGGCAAATATCTCGAAAAGTAAGAGGAAAAATAATTATATTGGATCAATAGCGTTCAAAGGGCTGAAATATAATAATCCAAATGATATAAGGCAATTTCATCTATTCTTCCAAAAGCTCTACTCTGCTTCAGAAGTAAATCAAGAAGCGAAGGATAGATTTTGGAAAGATATTAAAGTACCCAAAATATTGCTAGCTCAGTTGAACACAATGAACGAAGAAATTACAGCAGAAGAAATTTCTAAGGCCATTAAAGAGGCAGCTCAAGGGAAGGCTCCAGGCCCTGACCAATTACCTAGTGAATTTTATAAAACACTCTCGGTAGAAATTATTCCTACTCTGACTAAGTTGTTTAACGATTACTTTTTATCGGATTCTAAACCCTCTCAGACTTTCTCTGCCTCAAACATTACACTGATATTAAAGAAAGATTAAGATCCGAACTGTATGGATTCATATAGACCTATTTCGCTACTCAACTGCGATTATAAAATTTTAGCCAATATATTAGCGTCACGTCTAAAAAAAAAAATTATAGCAGATATTATCCATTCGGATCAAACTGGATTTATACCAGGCAGAACAGCGCAAAAAAATATAAGAAAAGTCATGATGATTATTGAATACATTCTTGCTTCCCATAGGACAGGGTCAGATAGGAAGCAAGACTTCGCGATATTAACGGTCGATGCAGAAAAGGCCTTTTACTCTGTCCTATGGGATCATTTATTAACAAAATTAAACAAGTTCGGCTTTTCGGGACATTTTTATAGATATATTTCTGTACTGTATCAAAACCCTATCTCATACCCTAGTATAAATAATATTCTCTCCCCTTCTATAACTTTGTTTAAAGGCACCAGACAGGGATGTCCTCTCTCACCTTTACTTTTTAATTTGGCGATTGAGCCTCTAGCTATTAAGAGCAGAGAAATTCTAGAGGGTATAAAGATTAAGCAGCACAAGGTGAAATTATCATTATATGCGGATATCTTATTTTATATAGAAAATTCGTCCAAAAATATACCAGTGCTAGTTGATATTCTATCAGAGTTTAGCAAATTCACTGGTTATAGTACTAATCTATCTACGTCAGAAATCCTATGGATAATAAAAAATAAAAATAGCCTTGTTGAGAATCCTTTCAAGTCCTCAGATAAATATATTAAATATTTAGGAATAAATCTATCCAGGAACCCAGAAGAGTGGTATGATCTAAACTTTTCCCATATATGGAGTAAAATGTCTTGCCGAGATTCAAAGATGGAGTAGATTACCCATCTCACTATCAGCCAGGATAGCCCTAATTAAAATGCGAATATTCCCAAAGATTTTATATGCAATACAGAATGTTCTTTGTTTGTTACGTAAGGCGGATGTGCAGAAATTTAATGCAGGCTGTTCTCGCTTTCTGTGGGCTTCTAAAAAACACTGTATAGCAATATCAAGGCTAATGCACTCAAAAAAAAAAAACGGATGGTTTTGCTTTCCCAAATCTAGTTAACTATAACTTGGCATGCCTTGCCAAAATCGCCTTAGACTGGCTAACCTCTGCCAATTATGTCACTAGTCTTGAGGTAGAAGATGATATAATGTTCCCCTATTCGCCTAAAGCGCTATTGCATGTAGCCAATCATTTAAAGATAAAAGATTTGACATTAAAATACACTATTCATAACGTAATCAAAGCATGGCATAAAATATGTAAACAAATAGATATTAAACATACCCTCTCCAAATTTTTATACATTAGAGGAAACCCGGACTTCGAAAGTGGCTATACATCCTCTGCTTTTAGACAATGGTCAGTAAATAATTTGAATCTGGTGATACAGATGGTAGATCCACTCTCTAACCACATAAAAACCTTTGAATCTTTAAGTAGAGAATTCAATATTGATAGGAGATCTGTTTTTGCCTATCTACAGATTAGGCATTTCTACTATAATCTGGAAGTTTTAGAAGGGGAAGTCTGGTCCTTGGGACCAGTCGATATTATTATCAACAGATTCCACAGGGGAGACTACTCTATTTCACATATGTATAAATTGCTTTTAGTTAAGGATTCAGAGGCCAGGGTTAACAGTCTTTTCTGTATATGGAAACGAGATCTGCCTGATATTGATATAGAATATTTTCAAAATAGCCTCTCTAGGATAACCTATTTCACAAACAATATGGCAATGAGAGAATCCCATTTGAAGCTGCTGAATAGAGCTTATTTGACTCCAAATAGACTTGCTAAGTGGAAAGGAGACAGTGTTTGTTATAGGTGCAGTTTCCCAGCTGCAGATTTATTTAATCTCTTTTATGCCTGTCCAAAGGCAATCAAACTGTGGAAACAAGTAGAATATTGGCTAAATAGGCACTTACCTATTAAAATAGTACTCAACCCAATATATATATTTCTCTTGGTGCATGAACAGATTTAAAATAGAGCACTGATTAATACAGTAATCTTACTGGTTAGACAAATGTTCCTTAGGAAGTGGAACGAAAGACAAGTACCTACTATAGCCTCTGTCATACGCACTATCCAGCATCAAATCTTGGTAGAACAATTTGATCCTGGAACATCTGAGGGGATAAAATTAAAGAGATTCCTTGCACAATGGGATATAGTAATCTTAGCTCAGCCTAGAGAGATTCAATTGCAAATATTGAAATATTTCCGCAAGTCAACGGATTTTCTAGTATCAATACTATCAGACAGGTACCCCGAATTTTGGAGACAGTATCTGCTCTGAGATAGAGGAGCAGGGGGTTGGGGAGGGGGGAGAGGGGGGGAGAATTTTTAATTTTTATTTTTTTTCTCTTTCTTTCTTTTTCCTTTTCTTCTTTATTTATTAAAAATATAAACCCCAGGAGTATGCCTATAAAAGGAGGTCAGGTTAAAATGTCAAGATGTATGTAATTTTTTTTTAGGGCTATTTTCCTGACTGATTTCCTTTTCTTTCCTTTTTGTATTTTTATGATTATCTGGCCCTGCATGGCTAAAGAGATAAGGAAAGTGTTTTCTTTTTCTGTATTTGTGTACACTGCTGGTTATAAATAAATATAAAAAAAAAAAAAAAAAAAAAGGAGGGTTGTTTAAAATGATATGCCCTATCTGAATCATGAAAGTTTAATTTGGACTTTACTATCCCTTTAAATATGATTGCCCGCGCCTATAGCCCCATCCCTACATCTTATGCATTAATTAAATGCTACTACCAACCCAGCCCATAGCCACACCACCACATCATATGCATTAAATTATACCACTAGCCCTGCCCATAGTCATACCCCTACATCATATACATTAAATAAATTAACCTACTAACCCCGCCTATAGCCACACCCCTACATCATGTGCATTAAATATGACTGCCTCCGCCCATTGCCCCATTCCTACATCAACATCATATGCATTAAATTAAACTACTAACCTGCCCATAGTCACACCCCCACATCACATACATTAATTACAACTGACCACGCCTATAGTCACACCCCTACATCATATGAATTAAAATAAATACTACTAGCCCCGCCCAGTCACACCCCTACATCATATGCATTTTACAAATACTACTAGCCCCGCCCCTATATAATATGGGAATTAAATAAATTATACTACTAGCTCCGCCCATAGCCACACCCCTTGCAACATACATCCTTTAAACAAAGTACTACATTTGGGAATTAAACAGTGAAATGTAGGGATCTGGGACTAAATATACCACTGTGGCCCCTGTAGCACAACAATAAGACATAACTGCCCTATGGTCATAGTGTAGACAATGACTCCCACAGCAACTGGGGCAGGAAGGGCAGATACTGTTGCAGATGAGTGAATATGCCCCTGACAATAGGGCACCTATATCTGGGGTAATTGTGGGTACTAGCCCCCTACTGACCTACAGAGCAGCGTAACATAACCAAGGGAGCTGCTTCTGGGCTCACACAGGCATAGTTAGCTATGCCCAGATCACTGCACACTGTTAGGCGTGAGGTCTCAGGAAAGCCCGAGGCTTCACTGAAACAAGGTAAAACAGCACTAGGCCGCAGACTTACAGGCGGAAAACGGGCGTTGTATTTCTTTTTCTTGCTCGGCATCTTCTCCCTGAGAGCAACAAATACAGGAGAAAAACGGGAGAGAGGAGAGGAGTCCCGAAACCGCCGCCGCCGGGACGCTGTCACTCTCTGTTCACGGAGCCGAGATGAATAAAGTTGTTTGTATTGAATAGGGGGAAAAAAACATCACTGGCTGACGGCCATATAACTGCGCGTGGCAGCGTGCCAATAAAGTTAGTTGATAAGAACTCCTATTTGCTTGTTTATAAGTCAGGGTTTAAATAAAGTCTATTGTTCTTCAACATCTAGCGGGCGTAATAATAAACACGCGACGTCGCCATGTTTGTTGAGGGCAAAAATCTATTATAATACAATTCAATTGAAAAATTGTGTCAATCGAGGTTGTTTAAATGTGTATATGTACATATATTACTATAATAAGTTGTTGCAGTAATATTACTATTACTACTATTATTATTACTATTAAAAGAAGTGTAAAGTCAAAAGAAAACATTCATTATTCAGAAAGAACGTGTAATTTTAATTAATTTCTTCAATTTACCTCCATTATCTGATTACCTTTATTCTCTTAGTATCCTTTGTGGAAAAGAATACCTACGAACAATGCAATTCTGGGAGCTAGCTGCTTTGGTGGCTGCACATATCGCCTTTTGTCATTGATTCACTTTCAACAAAGAATACCAAGAGACTGAAGTTAAATTAATACTAGAAGCAAATAGGAAAATTGTTTAAAGTGACACTGAACCCAAATTTTTTCTTTAATGATTCAGATAGACCATGCAATTTTACCAAACTTTCTAATTTACTCCAATTATCAATTTTTCTTTCTCTTGGTATCTTTATTTGAAAAATCTTAGAAGCCAGCCAATTTTTGGTTCAGAGCACTGGATATCACTAGGGTCTGTCCCCCTGTCCCGGGTTGCTAGCCATCTGTCCCAATTTGCCCCAGGCATTAAAAAAAAAAATAAAAAAAAAAAAATTAAATTCTATTGGGCCCATACTCAGAAGCAGCTGGCTTTGCTCTCACAGGGTTAGATACCTGTTATATTCCCTGTGGAAAAGGAATGGTGTGTGGGTTTAGCAGGAGTAAGAAGGCTGTATACACTCTGACCACAGGTAATGGTGACCTCTCTAACCTACCTCTGGTAGTGATGATGTCTAACCCCTGGTGATAATACTAGCATGACTTCAGTTTTATACAATGAGCAGTGCTAATACCAGGGTAACGAACAGTGCCAGCCGCAGACTGCCAACTAATGTGCTTGCCAACCCCAGGACCCCATACAATGAATTACAGATACCCATATATGATGTAGTGTGTGTGTCTATCTGTATCCATAACTGTGTGTGTGTATCTGTTTGTATAAGTTTATGCTATGTAGTGTGTGTATGTATAAATGTAAGCTATGTAGTGTGTGTGTGTGTATCTGTTTGTATAAGTTTATGCTATTTAGTGTGTGTGTGTGTGTCTGCATGTATAAATGTAAGCTATGTAGTGTGTGTATGTGTATCTGCATGTATAAGTGTGTATCTGCATGTATAAGTGTATGCTATGTAGTGTGTGTGTCTGCATGTATAAGTGTATACTATGTAGTGTCTGTGTATCTGCATGTATAAGTGTATGCTGCATCTATAAGTGTATGCTATGTAATGTGTGGGTGTATCTGCATGTATAAGTGTATGCTATGTAGTGTGTGTGCATCTGCATGTATAAATGTATACTATGTGGTGTGTGTGTATCTGCATGTATAAGTGTATGCTATGTAGTGTGTGTGTGTATCTGCATGTGTAAGTGTATGCTATGTAGTGTGTGTGTGTATCTGCATGTATAAGTGTATGCTATGTAATGTGTGTGTGTATCTGCATGTGTGTGTATGCTATGTAGTGTGTGTGTATCTGCATGTATAAGTGTATGCTATGTAGTGTGTGTGTATCTGCATGTGTAAGTGTATGCTATGTAGTGTGTGTGCATCTGCATGTATAAGTGTATGCTATGTAGTGTGTGTGCATCTGCATGTATAAGTGTATGCTATGTAGTGTGTGTGCATCTGCATGTATAAGTGTATGCTATGTAGTGTGTGTGTGTATCTGCATGTGTAAGTGTATGCTATGTAGTGTGTGTGTATCTGCATGTATAAGTGTATGCTATGTAGTGTGTGTGTATCTGCATGTATAAGTGTATGCTATGTAGTGTGTGTGTATTTGCATGTAGAAGTGTATGCTATGTAGTGTGTGTGTATCTGCATGTATAAGTGTATGCTATGTAGTGTGTGTGTATCTGCATGTATAAGTGTATGCTATGTAGTGTGTGTGTATCTGCATGTATAAGTGTATGCTATGTAGTGTGTGTGTATCTGCATGTATAAGTGTATGCTATGTAGTGTGTGTGTATCTGCATGTGTAAGTGTATGCTATGTAGTGTGCTACTGTGCATTTTTGCTGACTTTAAAGGCCAGAATCTAAAATATTATTGGGGAATGCAGAGAGCAGTTTTAAAGAATTTATTATTAAATGTCCAATTAAGATAAAAATATTTAGCACTGTCTCTGCAAAGGCAAATTAAATACATAGCTCACATAGCCATACCAGTGGTTTGAGCTTGTGTTTGATTTGCTGCCTAAGTGTATTAAAATATATGACTTTATTAAGAATTTTATTTATATTACTTTGGTCTTATGATTTTTTTAAGCCCCGCCCACCACATTTCAAATTTTTTGCCGCGGGGGGTGTCCCTCTTTTGAATTTTGAAATGTTTTAAAAGTGTATTGCACTTTCACAAGCAGATATACTGCTCAGAAAAGAGCCAAATTCTGCGAGCAGCCTCCTTCTTCCGCATTTAGCAGCTAATGAAACTGACAAATGCACATCCCAAGTTGCCATCCTACATGAGGAGAGGTCCAGAGAAGCCCTTCCATGCTGCACACCCTTCTGCAAGTGCCATTAACCAGTGTTCCTGCTTTTTTGAATGCTACTCAGTTAGTAGCCATATCCCCAGTGATTAATCTCTGTAATGAAAGAACCTCCCATTAATAGGGATGCCACCCAGCTGGTATTTTACCGGCATAGCCGGTAATCAGTGATTAGGAGCCGGGGCTGGCATTAGTAAAATACCGGCAATACAAAAGCCGTTTATATTTACTGACTCGCTTTAACCTGATATTAGCTGTGGCACTTTGAGCCAGCTATATGCTTCCACATAACAACTAGAAACTGTGCAATAACAAAACACACGTGAAAATGTATGTTTTGTAAAGCTCGATATTCGCAAGTGTCTCATGCACCTATACTGGTTTCGGTTTGTGATGCATAGCGTGCATGGCTTGTCATTGTTTTTTTAATGTGGAAAGCTAGTGTTTATATGGATGTACGTTAGCAGAAAACGTTGCCCTTAACTCAACAGCTGCTATTATCATGTGGAGCTGTCCATGTCTGTACCGTTCCGCTTCATGTATTCTGCAGACAAATTGATAAAACCTCTGATTTTTTTACTCGCAGAGGTATTGGGTGATTAGTTTGTGATGTATTTCTATTTTGTTGGATACAGTGAGTATTTGTATTAACAGATTCGAATGTAATGCATTTTCATGAAATCCATCATACATCGTGTTAGGGTACTGTAGTGGATAACTGAGATTTATTTAGAGAAAAAAACTACAATGCTAACTTGCTTTGTGACAGTGACATTCAAACTAAATCCCTGTAATCTCTACAGGTTATCAGCTATGACTGACCTGCAGATGTCTGCCTCACTTCATATTGTTAACCCTTTATTTGAATATAAGAAAGAAGGGTCTGTCAGTGGTTACATGCAGGACTGTATTAAGGGGCATGCGAACTGGGCAGCTACCTGGGTGCCAGTACTACCTGACATAACACTGCATAATCCAACATTGAGTGAATCTGCCTCATTTTAGCCCGCCCTTTTGTGGCTCCGCCATCACCCATAGCCGGTATTATTTAAAGGAAAAGGTGGCAACCCTACTCCTATACAAAGACTGCCAGGTGATACGGTTTCCAGGTCATATCAATTAGCCCTACCCCCTTTTAAGGTCCAGTAACTTTAACAACAAAGCACCCGGCTTCTAGAGAGAGCACCCCCAAGCGTTTGGTATTATTTTAAAAGTACAACAAGGCATATCATGGGTGTGACTAAATGTGTGATGTAGGTAGAACAAGGCATGTGATGGGTGTGACTAGGTGTGTGATGTAGGTAGGACAAGGCATGTGATGGGTGTGACTAGGTGTGATGTAGGTAGAACAAGGCATGTGATGGGTGTGACTAGGTGTGTGATGTAGGTAGAACAAGGCATGTGATGGGTGTGACTAGGTGTATGATGTAGGTAGAACAAGGCATGTGATGGGTGTGACTAGGTGTGTGATGTAGGTAGAACAAGGCATGTGATGGGTGTGACTAGGTGTGATGTAGGTAGGACAAGGCATATGATGGGTGTGACTAGGTGTGTGATGTAGGTAGAACAAGGCATGATGGGTGTGACTAGGTGTATGATGTAGGTAGAACAAGGCATGATGGGTGTGACTAAATGTGTGATGTAGGTAGAACAAGGCATGATGGGTGTTACTAGGTGTATGATGTAGGTAGAACAAGGCATGATGGGTGTGACTAGGTGTGTGATGTAGGTAGAACAAGGCATGATGGGTGTTACTAGGTGTATGATGTAGGTAGAACAAGGCATGTCATGGGTGTGACTAGGTGTGTGATGTAGGTAGAACAAGGCATGTGATGGGTGTGACTAGGTGTGATGTAGGTAGAACAAGGCATGTGATGGGTGTGACTAGGTGTATGATGTAGGTAGGACAAGGCATGTGATGGGTGTGACTAGGTGTGTGATGTAGGTAGGACAAGGCATGTGATGGGTGTGACTAGGTGTGATGTAGGTAGAACAAGGCATGTGATTGGTGTGACTAGGTGTGATGTAGGTAGAACAAGGCATCTCATGGGTGTGACTAGGTGTGTGATGTAGGTAGGACAAGGCATGTGATGGGTGTGACTAGGTGTATGATGTAGGTAGAACAAGGCATGTGATGGGTGTGACTAGGTGTGTGATGTAGGTAGAACAAGGCATGTGATTGGTGTGACTAGGTGTGTGATGTAGGTAGAACAAGGCATGTGATGGGTGTGACTAGGTGTGTGATGTAGGTAGAACAAGGCATATCATGGGTGTGACTAGGTGTGTGATGTAGGTAGAACAAGGCATGTGATGGGTGTGACTAGATGTATGATGTAGGTAGAACAAGGCATCTCATGGGTGTGACTAGGTGTATGATGTAGGTAGAACAAGGCATCTCATGGGTGTGACTAGGTGTGTGATGTAGGTAGAACAAGGCATATCATGGGTGTGACTAGGTGTGTGATGTAGGTAGAACAAGGCATGTGATGGGCGTGACTAGGTGTGTGATGTAGGTAGAACAAGGCATGTGATGGGTGTGACTAGGTGTGTGATGTAGGTAGAACAAGGCATGTCATGGGTGTGACTAAATGTGTGATGTAGGTAGAACAAGGCATGTGATGGGTGTGACTAGGTGTGTGATGTAGGTAGGACAAGGCATGTGATGGGTGTTACTAGGTGTATGATGTAGGTAGAACAAGGCATGTGATGGGTGTGACTAGGTGTATGATGTAGGTAGAACAAGGCATGTGATGGGTGTGACTAGGTGTATGATGTAGGTAGAACAAGGCATGTCATGGGTGTGACTAGATGTGTGATGTAGGTAGGACAAGGCATGTGATGGGTGTGACTAGGTGTGATGTAGGTAGAACAAGGCATCTCATGGGTGTGACTAGGTGTATGATGTAGGTAGAACAAGGCATGTGATTGGTGTGACTAGGTGTGTGATGTAGGTAGAACAAGGCATCTCATGGGTGTGACTAGATGTGTGATGTAGGTAGGACAAGGCATGTCATGGGTGTGACTAAATGTGTGATGTAGGTAGAACAAGGCATGTCATGGGTGTGACTAAATGTGTGATGTAGGTAGAACAAGGCATGTGATGGGTGTGACTAGGTGTGTGATGTAGGTAGGACAAGGCATGTGATGGGTGTGACTAGGTGTGATGTAGGTAGAACAAGGCATGTGATGGGTGTGACTAGGTGTATGATGTAGGTAGAACAAGGCATGTGATGGGTGTGACTAGGTGTATGATGTAGGTAGAACAAGGCATGTGATGGGTGTGACTAGGTGTATGATGTAGGTAGAACAAGGCATGTCATGGGTGTGACTAGATGTGTGATGTAGGTAGGACAAGGCATGTGATGGGTGTGACTAGGTGTGATGTAGGTAGAACAAGGCATCTCATGGGTGTGACTAGGTGTATGATGTAGGTAGAACAAGGCATGTGATTGGTGTGACTAGGTGTGTGATGTAGGTAGAACAAGGCATCTCATGGGTGTGACTAGATGTGTGATGTAGGTAGGACAAGGCATGTCATGGGTGTGACTAAATGTGTGATGTAGGTAGAACAAGGCATGTCATGGGTGTGACTAAATGTGTGATGTAGGTAGGACAAGGCATGTGATGGGTGTGACTAGGTGTGTGATGTAGGTAGGACAAGGCATGTGATGGGTGTGACTAGGTGTGATGTAGGTAGAACAAGGCATGTGATGGGTGTGACTAGGTGTATGATGTAGGTAGAACAAGGCATGTCATGGGTGTGACTAAATGTGTGATGTAGGTAGAACAAGGCATGTCATGGGTGTGACTAAATGTGTGATGTAGGTAGAACAAGGCATGTGTTGGGTGTGACTAGGTGTGTGATGTAGGTAGGGCAAGGCATGTGATGGGTGTGACTAGGTGTGATGTAGGTAGAACAAGGCATGTGATGGGTGTGACTAGATGTGTGATGTAGGTAGAACAAGGCATGTGATGGGTGTGACTAGGTGTGTGATGTAGGTAGGACAAGGCATGTGATGGGTGTGACTAGATGTGTGATGTAGGTAGAACAAGGCATGTGATGGGTGTGACTAGGTGTGTGATGTAGGTAGGACAAGGCATGTGATGGGTGTGACTAGATGTGTGATGTAGGTAGAACAAGGCATGTGATGGGTGTGACTAGGTTTGTGATGTAGGTAGAACAAGGCATGTGATGGGTGTGACTAGATGTGTGATGTAGGTAGAACAAGGCATATCATGGGTGTGACTAGGTGTGTGATGTAGGTAGAACAAGGCATGTCATGTGTGTGACTAGGTGTGTGATGTAGGTAGAACAAGGCATGTGATGGGTGTGACTAGATGTGTGATGTAGGTAGAACAAGGCATATCATGGGTGTGACTAGGTGTGTGATGTAGGTAGAACAAGGCATCTCATGGGTGTGACTAGGTGTGTGATGTAGGTAGAACAAGGCATGTGATGGGTGTGACTAGGTGTGTGATGTAGGTAGGACAAGGCATGTGATGGGTGTTACTAGGTGTATGATGTAGGTAGAACAAGGCATGTGATGGGTGTGACTAGGTGTATGATGTAGGTAGAACAAGGCATGTGATGGGTGTGACTAGGTGTATGATGTAGGTAGAACAAGGCATGTGATGGGTGTGACTAAATGTGTGATGTAGGTAGAACAAGGCATGTGATGGGTGTGACTAGATGTGTGATGTAGGTAGAACAAGGCATCTCATGGGTGTGACTAGGTGTATGATGTAGGTAGAACAAGGCATGTGATGGGTGTGATTAGATGTGTGATGTAGGTAGAACAAGGCATGTGATGGGTGTGACTAGGTGTGTGATGTAGGTAGGACAAGGCATGTGATGGGTGTGACTAGGTGTATGATGTAGGTAGAACAAGGCATGTGATGGGTGTGACTAGATGTGTGATGTAGGTAGAACAAGGCATCTCATGGGTGTGACTAGGTGTGTGATGTAGGTAGAACAAGGCATGTGATGGGTGTGAGTAAATGTGTGATGTAGGTAGAACAAGGCATGTGATGGGTGTGACTAGGTGTGTGATGTAGGTAGGACAAGGCATGTGATGGGTGTTACTAGGTGTATGATGTAGGTAGAACAAGGCATGTGATGGGTGTGACTAGGTGTATGATGTAGGTAGAACAAGGCATGTGATGGGTGTGACTAGGTGTATGATGTAGGTAGAACAAGGCATGATGGGTGTGACTAGATGTGTGATGTAGGTAGAACAAGGCATGTGATGGGTGTGACTAGATGTGTGATGTAGGTAGAACAAGGCATGTCATGGGTGTGACTAAATGTGTGATGTAGGTAGAACAAGGCATGTGATGGGTGTGACTAGGTGTGTGATGTAGGTAGGACAAGGCATGTGATGGGTGTTACTAGGTGTATGATGTAGGTAGAACAAGGCATGTGATGGGTGTGACTAGGTGTATGATGTAGGTAGAACAAGGCATGTGATGGGTGTGACTAGGTGTATGATGTAGGTAGAACAAGGCATGTGATGGGTGTGACTAAATGTGTGATGTAGGTAGAACAAGGCATGTGATGGGTGTGACTAGATGTGTGATGTAGGTAGAACAAGGCATCTCATGGGTGTGACTAGGTGTGTGATGTAGGTAGAACAAGGCATGTGATGGGTGTGACTAGATGTGTGATGTAGGTAGAACAAGGCATCTCATGGGTGTGACTAGGTGTATGATGTAGGTAGAACAAGGCATGTGATGGGTGTGATTAGATGTGTGATGTAGGTAGAACAAGGCATGTGATGGGTGTGACTAGGTGTATGATGTAGGTAGAACAAGGCATGATGGGTGTGATTAGATGTGTGATGTAGGTAGAACAAGGCATGTGATGGGTGTGACTAGGTGTATGATGTAGGTAGAACAAGGCATGTGATGGGTGTGACTAGATGTGTGATGTAGGTAGGACAAGGCATGTGATGGGTGTGACTAGGTGTGATGTAGGTAGAACAAGGCATGTGATGGGTGTGACTAGGTGTATGATGTAGGTAGAACAAGGCATGTGATGGGTGTGACTAGATGTGTGATGTAGGTAGGACAAGGCATGTGATGGGTGTGACTAGGTGTGTGATGTAGGTAGAACAAGGCATGTGATGGGTGTTACTAGGTGTATGATGTAGGTAGAACAAGGCATGTGATGGGTGTGACTAGGTGTATGATGTAGGTAGAACAAGGCATGTGATGGGTGTGACTAGGTGTATGATGTAGGTAGAACAAGGCATGTGATGGGTGTGACTAGGTGTATGATGTAGGTAGAACAAGGCATGTGATGGGTGTGACTAGGTGTATGATGTAGGTAGGACAAGGCATCTCATGGGTGTGACTAGGTGTGTGATGTAGGTAGGACAAGGCATGTGATGGGTGTGACTAGATGTGTGATGTAGGTAGAACAAGGCATCTCATGGGTGTGACTAGGTGTATGATGTAGGTAGAACAAGGCATGTGATTGGTGTGTGATGTAGGTAGAACAAGGCATGTGATTGGTGTGTGATGTAGGTAGAACAAGGCATGTGATTGGTGTGTAATGTAGGTAGAACAAGGCATGTGATTGGTGTGTGATGTAGGTAGAACAAGGCCATAGCCTCTCCGGTTTAATATGCTTATTCCAGCAGCTTGATTACTAAGGTAAGATATCTCTGCCAGTTTCTAACAATGGTTAAGAAGGAGCTTAGCCTCTATTTAGGATAATAGAATACTCAGGCACAGAATAAACTTTGCTCCCGTTATAGAAGCAGCAGGTCAGCTATATTATAGCCAATACTGGATTCAGGTGGCAGAGTGCTTGACCGTGTAATCATTTTCTCAAGAAATTGAAATGAACAGTATAGTAAGTATAAGTAGCAAACTGCACTAATACTTTGTTGCATTTTTGTGAAACAGTAATTACTTTATTGCTCAGTAGCCAGTTGATATAATTACAGAACAATTAAATGTTGGAGGTATAAGTGCAGAATTCCTCTAAACCATAAGGACATAAAACCCCCAAAATGTATTTAATGATTTAGGTAGAACATACAATTTTAAACAACTTTCCAATTTACTTCAATTATAAAATTTGCTTCATTCTCATTGTATAATTTGTTGAAGGAACAGTAGTGCACTACTGGTTTCTAAATGAACACATGGGTGAGCCAATGACAATCAGTGTATATATATATGCAGCCACCAATCAGCAGCTAGAACCTAGGTTATTTGCTGCCCCTGAGGTTGCCTAGATAAACCTTTCAGCAACGGATAACAAGAGAAGGAAGGGAATTAAATAATAGAAGTAAATTGGAAAGTTGTTTAAAATGGTATGTTCTGTCTAAATAATTACTTTTTAATTATTACTTTGTAAAATGTAACCCTTCTGCATCTGTGATGAAGTTTCATCCTTTTATATCTTTGCTGAAATGTAACCCTTCTGCATTTGTGCTGAAATTAAATACTTCTGCATTTTTGCTGAAATTTAACCCATCTGCACCTGTGATGACATTTAACCCCCTCTATGTTTGTGTCATTTAAAAGTTTAATTTGTGTCTCTTGCCGTTTATATGTGTTATCAATAAAGTTAGTTTAAAAAAGGACGATAAGCGATCAGGTGACAAAGATGGCCGCCATCGCCTAGGTAACGGGACGGAAGTGCACTGTAGAAGGCTGGGGTACACCTCTCCGCGCTTCCGGTGAGTGAGCGGTCGGTACCGTTATTTGTGTTATACCGGTGTGTCTGTGAGCTTACCCATATACCCCTGCGGCTGTGTGTGTGCGCCCCTTTCCATAACCCCTGCATCTGTGCGCTCATACCCATAGCCACCAGCAGCGCAGCTGTGTGCCCCTACCTGTAAGCTCCTGCAGCTGTCACTGTGTGTTTTTACCTATAGCAACCAGCAGCTGAGTGCCCCTACCCATAACCTCCTACAGATGTGTGCACCTACCCATAATCCCCTGCAGCGGTGTGCCCCTTCCCATTACCCCCTACAGCTGTGTGCCTTTACCAATAACCCCCTGCAGCTGTGTGCCCCTACCCATACCGCCTTGCAGCTGTATCCACTTTCCAATAACCCCCTGCAGCGGTGTGTGCCACTTTCCATAACACCCCTGCAGCTGTTTATGCCCCTTTGCATCTGTTCGTGCATACCCATAACTTCCTGCAGCTGTGTTCTCCCAACCATAATCCCCTACAGCTGTGTATATTCCCCTACCCATAACCCCCTGCAGCTTTATTCCCCTACCCATAACCCCCTGCAGCTTTATTCCCCTACCCATAGCCACCTGCAGCTGTGTGACCCCTACCCATAACCCCCTGCAGCTGACACTGTGTGCCTTTAACCATAGCCCCCTGCAGCTGTGTGCTCCTACTCATAATCTTCTAGAGATGTGTGCACCTACCCATAATCCCCTGCAGCTGTGTGCCTTTATCCATAATTCCCTACAGCTGTGTGCCTTTACCAATAAACCCCTACAGCTGTGTGCCCCTACACCCCTGCAGCTGTATTCCCCTTCACATAACCCCCCCTGCAGCTGTGTGTGCCACTTTCCATAACCCCCATGCAACTGTGTATGCCCCTTTGCATTTGTTCGTGCATACCCATAACTTCCTGCAGCTGTGTTCTCCCAACGATAATCCACTACAGCTGTGTATATTCCCCTACCCATAACCCCCTGCAGCTTTATTCCCTTACACATAGCCACCTGCAGCTGTGTGCCCCTACCCATAACCCCCTGCAGCTGACACTGTGTGCTTTAACCATAGCTCCCTGCAGCTGTGTGCCCCTACCCATAGCCCCCTGCAGCTGTGTGCCCCTACCCATAGCCCCCTGCAGCTGTGTGCCCCTACCCATAGCCCCCTGCAGCTGTGTGCCCCTACCCATAGCCCCCTGCAGCTGTGTGCCCCTACCCATAGCCCCCTGCAGCTGTGTGCCCCTACCCATAGCCCCCTGCAGCTGTGTGCCCCTACCCATAGCCCCCTGCAGCTGTGTGCCCCTACCCATAGCCCCCTGCAGCTGTGTGCCCCTACCGATAATCTTCTAGAGATGTGTGCACCTACCCATAATCCCCTGCAGCTGTGTGCCTTTATCCATAATTCCCTACAGCTGTGTGCCTTTACCAATAAACCCCTACAGCTGTGTGCCCCTGCAGCTGTATTCCCCTTCACATAACCCCCCCTGCAGCTGTGTGTGCCACTTTCCATAACCCCCATGCAACTGTGTATGCCCCTTTGCATTTGTTCGTGCATACCCATAACTTCCTGCAGCTGTGTTCTCCCAACGATAATCCACTACAGCTGTGTATATTCCCCTACCCATAACCCCCTGCAGCTTTATTCCCTTACACATAGCCACCTGCAGCTGTGTGCCCCTACCCATAACCCCCTGCAGCTGACACTGTGTGCTTTAACCATAGCTCCCTGCAGCTGTGTGCCCCTACCCATAACCTCCTACAGCTGTGTGCCCCTACCCATAGCCCCCCCTGCAGCTGTGTGGCCCTACCCATAGCCCCCCCTGCAGCTGTGTGGCCCTACCCATAGCCCCCCCTGCAGCTGTGTGGCCCTACCCATAGCCCCCCCCTGCAGCTGTGTGGCCCTACCCATAGCCCCCCCTGCAGCTGTGTGGCCCTACCCATAGCCCCCCCTGCAGCTGTGTGGCCCTACCCATAGCCCCCCCTGCAGCTGTGTGGCCCTACCCATAGCCCCCCCTGCAGCTGTGTGGCCCTACCCATAGCCCCCTGCAGCTGTGTGCCCCTACCCATAGCCCCCCCCTGCAGCGGTGTGCCCCTACCCATAGCCCCCCCTGCAGCGGTGTGGCCCTACCCATAGCCCCCCCCCCTGCAGCGGTGTGGCCCTACCCATAGCCCCCCCTGCAGCTGTGTGGCCCTACCCATAGCCCCCCCTGCAGCTGTGTGGCCCTACCCATAGCCCCCCTGCAGCGGTGTGCCCCTACCCATAGCCCCCCCCCCTGCAGCGGTGTGCCCCTACCCATAGCCCCCCCCCCTGCAGCGGTGTGCCCCTACCCATAGCCCCCCTGCAGCGGTGTGCCCCTACCCATAGCCCCCCCCCCCTGCAGCGGTGTGCCCCTACCCATAGCCCCCCCTGCAGCGGTGTGCCCCTACCCATAGCCCCCCCCCCTGCAGCGGTGTGGCCCTACCCATAGCCCCCCCCCCTGCAGCGGTGTGGCCCTACCCATAGCCCCCCCCTGCAGCTGTGTGCCCCTACCCATAGCCCCCCCCTGCAGCGGTGTGCCCCTACCCATAGCCCCCCCCCTGCAGCGGTGTGCCCCTACCCATAGCCCCCCCCCTGCAGCGGTGTGCCCCTACCCATAGCCCCCTGCAGCTGTGTGCCCCTACCCATAGCCCCCCCCCCTGCAGCGGTGTGCCCCTACCCATAGCCCCCCCTGCAGCGGTGTGCCCCTACCCATAGCCCCCCCCCTGCAGCGGTGTGGCCCTACCCATAGCCCCCCTGCAGCTGTGTGGCCCTACCCATAGCCCCCCCTGCAGCTGTGTGGCCCTACCCATAGCCCCCCTGCAGCTGTGTGCCCCTACCCATAGCCCCCCCCCTGCAGCGGTGTGCCCCTACCCATAGCCCCCCCCCCCTGCAGCGGTGTGCCCCTACCCATAGCCCCCTGCAGCTGTGTGCCCCTACCCATAGCCCCCTGCAGCTGTGTGCCCCTACCCATAGCCCCCTGCAGCTGTGTGCCCCTACCCATAGCCCCCTGCAGCTGTGTGCCCCTACCCATAGCCCCCTGCAGCTGTGTGCCCCTACCCATAGCCCCCTGCAGCTGTGTGCCCCTACCCATAGCCCCCTGCAGCTGTGTGCCCCTACCCATAGCCCCCTGCAGCTGTGTGCCCCTACCCATAGCCCCCTGCAGCTGTGTGCCCCTACCCATAGCCCCCTGCAGCTGTGTGCCCCTACCCATAGCCCCCTGCAGCTGTGTGCCCCTACCCATAGCCCCCTGCAGCTGTGTGCCCCTACCCATAGCCCCCTGCAGCTGTGTGCCCCTACCCATAGCCCCCTGCAGCTGTGTGCCCCTACCCATAGCCCCCTGCAGCGGTGTGCCCCTACCCATAGCCCCCCCCTGCAGCGGTGTGCCCCTACCCATAGCCCCCCCCTGCAGCGGTGTGCCCCTACCCATAGCCCCCCCCCCTGCAGCGGTGTGCCCCTACCCATAGCCCCCCCCCTGCAGCGGTGTGCCCCTACCCATAGCCCCCCCCCTGCAGCGGTGTGCCCCTACCCATAGCCCCCCCCCTGCAGCGGTGTGCCCCTACCCATAGCCCCCCCCTGCAGCGGTGTGCCCCTACCCATAGCCCCCCCTGCAGCGGTGTGCCCCTACCCATAGCCCCCCCCCTGCAGCGGTGTGGCCCTACCCATAGCCCCCCCTGCAGCTGTGTGGCCCTACCCATAGCCCCCCCTGCAGCTGTGTGGCCCTACCCATAGCCCCCCTGCAGCTGTGTGCCCCTACCCATAGCCCCCCCCCTGCAGCGGTGTGCCCCTACCCATAGCCCCCTGCAGCGGTGTGCCCCTACCCATAGCCCCCTGCAGCGGTGTGCCCCTACCCATAGCCCCCCCCCTGCAGCGGTGTGCCCCTACCCATAGCCCCCCCCCTGCAGCGGTGTGCCCCTACCCATAGCCCCCCCTGCAGCGGTGTGCCCCTACCCATAGCCCCCCCCCCTGCAGCGGTGTGGCCCTACCCATAGCCCCCCCCCCTGCAGCGGTGTGGCCCTACCCATAGCCCCCCCTGCAGCTGTGTGCCCCTACCCATAGCCCCCCCCCTGCAGCGGTGTGCCCCTACCCATAGCCCCCCCCCTGCAGCGGTGTGCCCCTACCCATAGCCCCCCCCCTGCAGCGGTGTGCCCCTACCCATAGCCCCCTGCAGCTGTGTGCCCCTACCCATAGCCCCCCCCCCTGCAGCGGTGTGCCCCTACCCATAGCCCCCCCCCCCTGCAGCGGTGTGGCCCTACCCATAGCCCCCCCTGCAGCGGTGTGGCCCTACCCATAGCCCCCCCTGCAGCTGTGTGGCCCTACCCATAGCCCCCCTGCAGCTGTGTGCCCCTACCCATAGCCCCCCCCTGCAGCTGTGTGGCCCTACCCATAGCCCCCCCCTGCAGCTGTGTGGCCCTACCCATAGCCCCCCCCTGCAGCTGTGTGGCCCTACCCATAGCCCCCCCCCTGCAGCGGTGTGCCCCTACCCATAGCCCCCCCCCTGCAGCTGTGTGCCCCTACCCATAGCCCCCTGCAGCTGTGTGCCCCTACCCATAGCCCCCCCTGCAGCTGTGTGCCCCTACCCATAGCCCCCCCCCTGCAGCGGTGTGCCCCTACCCATAGCCCCCCCTGCAGCTGTGTGGCCCTACCCATAGCCCCCCCTGCAGCGGTGTGGGCCCTACCCATAGCCCCCCCTGCAGCAGTGTGGCCCTACCCATAGCCCCCCCTGCAGCTGTGTGGCCCTACCCATAGCCCCCCCGGCAGCTGTGTGGCCCTACCCATAGCCCCCCCTGCAGCTGTGTGGCCCTACCCATAGCCCCCCCTGCAGCTGTGTGGCCCTACCCATAGCCCCCCCCCTGCAGCTGTGTGGCCCTACCCATAGCCCCCCTGCAGCTGTGTGGCCCTACCCATAGCCCCCCCTGCAGCTGTGTGGCCCTACCCATAGCCCCCCCTGCAGCTGTGTGGCCCTACCCATAGCCCCCCCTGCAGCTGTGTGGCCCTACCCATAGCCCCCCCTGCAGCTGTGTGGCCCTACCCATAGCCCCCCCTGCAGCTGTGTGGCCCTACCCATAGCCCCCCCCTGCAGCTGTGTGGCCCTACCCATAGCCCCCCCTGCAGCTGTGTGGCCCTACCCATAGCCCCCCCTGCAGCGGTGTGGCCCTACCCATAGCCCCCCCTGCGGCTGTGTGGCCCTACCCATAGCCCCCCCTGCAGCTGTGTGGCCCTACCCATAGCCCCCCCTGCAGCTGTGTGGCCCTACCCATAGCCCCCCCTGCAGCTGTGTGGCCCTACCCATAGCCCCCCCCTGCAGCTGTGTGGCCCTACGCATAGCCCCCCCTGCAGCTGTGTGGCCCTACCCATAGCCCCCCCTGCAGCTGTGTGGCCCTACCCATAGCCCCCCCTGCAGCTGTGTGGCCCTACCCATAGCCCCCCCTGCAGCTGTGTGGCCCTACCCATAGCCCCCCCTGCAGCTGTGTGGCCCTACCCATAGCCCCCCCTGCAGCTGTGTGGCCCTACCCATAGCCCCCCCTGCAGCTGTGTGGCCCTACCCATAGCCCCCCCTGCAGCTGTGTGGCCCTACCCATAGCCCCCCCTGCAGCTGTGTGGGCCCTACCCATAGCCCCCCCTGCAGCTGTGTGGCCCTACCCCTAGCCCCCCCTGCAGCTGTGTGGCCCTACCCATAGCCCCCCCTGCAGCTGTGTGGCCCTACCCATAGCCCCCCCTGCAGCTGTGTGGCCCTACCCATAGCCCCCCCCTGCGGCTGTGTGGCCCTACCCATAGCCCCCCCCTGCGGCTGTGTGGCCCTACCCATAGCCCCCCCTGCGGCTGTGTGGCCCTACCCATAGCCCCCCCCCTGCGGCTGTGTGGCCCTACCCCATAGCCCCCCCCTAGCGGCTGTGTGGCCCTACCCATAGCCCCCCCTGCGGCTGTGTGGCCCTACCCATAGCCCCCCCCTGCGGCTGTGTGGCCCTACCCATAGCCCCCCCCCTGCGGCTGTGTGGCCTACCCATAGCCCCCCCCCCTGCGGCTGTGTGGCCCTACCCATAGCCCCCCCCCCTGCGGCTGTGTGGCCCTACCCATAGCCCCCCCCCCTGCGGCTGTGTGGCCCTACCCATAGCCCCCCCCCCTGCGGCTGTGTGGCCCTACCCATAGCCCCCCCCCCTGCGGCTGTGTGGCCCTACCCATAGCCCCCCCCCTGCGGCTGTGTGGCCCTACCCATAGCCCCCCCCCCTGCGGCTGTGTGGCCCTACCCATAGCCCCCCCCCCTGCGGCTGTGTGGCCCTACCCATAGCCCCCCCCCCTGCGGCTGTGTGGCCCTACCCATAGCCCCCCCCCCCTGCGGCTGTGTGGCCCTACCCATAGCCCCCCCCCCTGCGGCTGTGTGGCCCTACCCATAGCCCCCCCCCCCTGCGGCTGTGTGGCCCTACCCATAGCCCCCCCCCCTGCGGCTGTGTGGCCCTACCCATAGCCCCCCCCCCTGCGGCTGTGTGGCCCTACCCATAGCCCCCCCCCCTGCGCTGTGTGGCCCTACCCATAGCCCCCCCCCCCTGCGGCTGTGTGGCCCTACCCATAGCCCCCCCCCCTGCGGCTGTGTGGCCCTACCCATAGCCCCCCCCCCTGCGGCTGTGTGGCCCTACCCATAGCCCCCCCCCCTGCGGCTGTGTGGCCCCTACCCATAGCCCCCCCCCCTGCGGCTGTGTGGCCCTACCCATAGCCCCCCCCCCTGCGGCTGTGTGGCCCTACCCATAGCCCCCCCCCCTGCGGCTGTGTGGCCCTACCCATAGCCCCCCCCCCTGCGGCTGTGTGGCCCTACCCATAGCCCCCCCCCCTGCGGCTGTGTGGCCCTACCCATAGCCCCCCCCCCTGCGGCTGTGTGGCCCTACCCATAGCCCCCCCCCCCTGCGGCTGTGTGGCCCTACCCATAGCCCCCCCCCCCTGCGGCTGTGTGGCCCTACCCATAGCCCCCCCCCCCTGCGGCTGTGTGGCCCTACCCATAGCCCCCCCCCCTGCGGCTGTGTGGCCCTACCCATAGCCCCCCCCCCTGCGGCTGTGTGGCCCTACCCATAGCCCCCCCCCCTGCGGCTGTGTGGCCCTACCCATAGCCCCCCCCCCCCTGTGTGCCCTACCCATAGCCGGCTGTGTGGCCCTACCCATAGCCCCCCCCCCTGCGGCTGTGTGGCCCTACCCATAGCCCCCCCCCCTGCGGCTGTGTGGCCCTACCCATAGCCCCCCCCCCTGCGGCTGTGTGGCCCTACCCATAGCCCCCCCCCCTGCGGCTGTGTGGCCCTACCCATAGCCCCCCCCCCCTGCGGCTGTGTGGCCCTACCCATAGCCCCCCCCCCTGCGGCTGTGTGGCCCTACCCATAGCCCCCCCCCCCTGCGGCTGTGTGGCCCTACCCATAGCCCCCCCCCCTGCGGCTGTGTGGCCCTACCCATAGCCCCCCCCCCTGCGGCTGTGTGGCCCTACCCATAGCCCCCCCCCCCTGCGGCTGTGTGGCCCTACCCATAGCCCCCCCCCCTGCGGCTGTGTGGCCCTACCCATAGCCCCCCCCCCTGCGGCTGTGTGGCCCTACCCATAGCCCCCCCCCCTGCGGCTGTGTGGCCCTACCCATAGCCCCCCCCCCTGCGGCTGTGTGGCCCTACCCATAGCCCCCCCCCCTGCGGCTGTGTGGCCCTACCCATAGCCCCCCCCCCTGCGGCTGTGTGGCCCTACCCATAGCCCCCCCCCCTGCGGCTGTGTGGCCCTACCCATAGCCCCCCCCCCTGCGGCTGTGTGGCCCTACCCATAGCCCCCCCCCCTGCGGGCTGTGTGGCCCTACCCATAGCCCCCCCCCCTCGGCTGTGTGGCCCTACCCATAGCCCCCCCCCCGGCGGGCTGTGTGGCCCTACCCATAGCCCCCCCCCCCTGCGGCTGTGTGGCCCTACCCATAGCCCCCCCCCCTGCGGCTGTGTGGCCCTACCCATAGCCCCCCCCCCTGCGGCTGTGTGGCCCTACCATAGCCCCCCCCCCCCTGCGGCTGTGTGGCCCTACCCATAGCCCCCCCCCCTGCGGCTGTGTGGCCCTACCCATAGCCCCCCCCCCTGCGGCTGTGTGGGCCCTACCCATAGCCCCCCCCCCTGCGGCTGTGTGGCCCTACCCATAGCCCCCCCCCCCTGCGGCTGTGTGGCCCTACCCATAGCCCCCCCCCCCTGCGGCTGTGTGGCCCTACCCATAGCCCACCCCCCCCTGCGGCTGTGTGGCCCTACCCATAGCCCCCCCCCCCTGCGGCTGTGTGGCCCTACCCATAGCCCCCCCCCCTGCGGCTGTGTGGCCCTACCCATAGCCCCCCCCCCTGCGGCTGTGTGGCCCTACCCATAGCCCCCCCCCCCTGCGGCTGTGTGGCCCTACCCATAGCCCCCCCCCCTGCGGCTGTGTGGCCCTACCCATAGCCCCCCCCCCTGCGGCTGTGTGGCCCTACCCATCGCCCCCCCCCCCTGCGGCTGTGTGGCCCTACCCATAGCCCCCCCCCCCCTGCGGCTGTGTGGCCCTACCCATAGCCCCCCCCCCTGCGGCTGTGTGGCCCTACCCATAGCCCCCCCCCCTGCGGCTGTGTGGCCCTACCCATAGCCCCCCCCCCTGCGGCTGTGTGGCCCTACCCATAGCCCCCCCCCCTGCGGCTGTGTGGCCCTACCCATAGCCCCCCCCCCTGCGGCTGTGTGGCCCTACCCATAGCCCCCCCCCCTGCGGCTGTGTGGCCCTACCCATAGCCCCCCCCCCTGCGGCTGTGTGGCCCTACCCATAGCCCCCCCCCCTGCGGCTGTGTGGCCCTACCCATAGCCCCCCCCCCTGCGGCTGTGTGGCCCTACCCATAGCCCCCCCCCCTGCGGCTGTGTGGCCCTACCCATAGCCCCCCCCCCTGCGGCTGTGTGGCCCTACCCATAGCCCCCCCCCCTGCGGCTGTGTGGCCCTACCCATAGCCCCCCCCCCTGCGGCTGTGTGGCCCTACCCATAGCCCCCCCCCCCTGCGGCTGTGTGGCCCTACCCATAGCCCCCCCCCCCTGCGGCTGTGTGGCCCTACCCATAGCCCCCCCCCCCTGCGGCTGTGTGGCCCTACCCATAGCCCCCCCCCCCTGCGGCTGTGTGGCCCTACCCATAGCCCCCCCCCCCTGCGGCTGTGTGGCCCTACCCATAGCCCCCCCCCCTGCGGCTGTGTGGCCCTACCCATAGCCCCCCCCCCTGCGGCTGTGTGGCCCTACCCATAGCCCCCCCCCCTGCGGCTGTGTGGCCCTACCCATAGCCCCCCCCCCTGCGGCTGTGTGGCCCTACCCATAGCCCCCCCCCCCTGCGGCTGTGTGCCCCTACCCATAGCCCCCTGCAGCGGTGTGGCCCTACCCATAGCCCCCCCCCTGCGGCTGTGTGGCCCTACCCATAGCCGCCCCCCCCTGCGGCTGTGTGGCCCTACCCATAGCCCCCCCCCCCTGCGGCTGTGTGGCCCTACCCATAGCCCCCCCCCCTGCGGCTGTGTGGCCCTACCCATAGCCCCCCCCCCTGCGGCTGTGTGGCCCTACCCATAGCCCCCCCCCCTGCGGCTGTGTGGCCCTACCCATAGCCCCCCCCCCCTGCGGCTGTGTGGCCCTACCCATAGCCCCCCCCCCTGCGGCTGTGTGGCCCTACCCATAGCCCCCCCCCCTGCGGCTGTGTGGCCCTACCCATAGCCCCCCCCCCTGCGGCTGTGTGGCCCTACCCATAGCCCCCCCCCCTGCGGCTGTGTGGCCCTACCCATAGCCCCCCCCCCTGCGGCTGTGTGGCCCTACCCATAGCCCCCCCCCCCTGCGGCTGTGTGGCCCTACCCATAGCCCCCCCCCCTGCGGCTGTGTGGCCCCTACCCATAGCCCCCCCCCCCTGCGGCTGTGTGGCCCTACCCATAGCCCCCCCCCCTGCGGCTGTGTGGCCCTACCCATAGCCCCCCCCCCCTGCGGCTGTGTGGCCCTACCCATAGCCCCCCCCCCTGCGGCTGTGTGGCCCTACCCATAGCCCCCCCCCCTGCGGCTGTGTGGCCCTACCCATAGCCCCCCCCCCTGCGGCTGTGTGGCCCTACCCATAGCCCCCCCCCTGCGGCTGTGTGGCCCTACCCATAGCCCCCCCCCCTGCGGGCTGTGTGGCCCTACCCATAGCCCCCCCCCCTGCGGCTGTGTGGCCCTACCCATAGCCCCCCCCCCCTGCGGCTGTGTGGCCCTACCCATAGCCCCCCCCCCCTGCGGCTGTGTGGCCCTACCCATAGCCCCCCCCCCCCCTGCGGCTGTGTGGCCCTACCCATAGCCCCCCCCCCCCTGCGGCTGTGTGGCCCTACCCATAGCCCCCCCCCCCTGCGGCTGTGTGGCCCTACCCATAGCCCCCCCCCCCTGGGGGTGTGTGGCCCTACCATAGCCCCCCCCCCTGCGGCTGTGTGGCCCTACCCATAGCCCCCCCCCCCTGCGGCTGTGTGGCCCTACCCATAGCCCCCCCCCCCTGCGGCTGTGTGGCCCTACCCATAGCCCCCCCCCCGGCGGCTGTGTGGCCCTACCCATAGCCCCCCCCCCGGCGGCTGTGGGGCCCTACCCATCGCCCCCCCCCCCTGCGGGCTGTGTGGCCCTACCCATCGCCCCCCCCCCTGCGGCTGTGTGGCCCTACCCATAGCCCCCCCCCCCTGCGGCTGTGTGGCCCTACCCATAGCCCCCCCCCCTGCGGCTGTGTGGCCCTACCCATAGCCCCCCCCCCCTGGGGCTGTGTGGCCCTCCCCATAGCCCCCCCCCCCTGCGGCTGTGTGGCCCTACCCATAGCCCCCCCCCCCCTGCGGCTGTGTGGCCCTACCCATAGCCCCCCCCCCCCTGCGGCTGTGTGGCCCGTACCCATAGCCCCCCCCCCCCTGCGGCTGTGTGGCCCTACCCATAGCCCCCCCCCCCTGCGGCTGTGTGGCCCTACCCATAGCCCCCCCCCCCTGCGGCTGTGTGGCCCTACCCATAGCCCCCCCCCCCCTGGCGGCTGGGTGTGGCCCTACCCATAGCCCCCCCCCCCTGCGGCTGTGTGGCCCTACCCATAGCCCCCCCCCCCTGCGGCTGTGTGGCCCTACCCATAGCCCCCCCCCCCTGCGGCTGTGTGGCCCTACCCATAGCCCCCCCCCCCTGCGGCTGTGTGGCCCTACCCATAGCCCCCCCCCTGCGGCTGTGTGGCCCTACCCATAGCCGCCCCCCCTGCGGCGGTGTGGCCCTACCCATAGCCGCCCCCCCTGCGGCTGTGTGGCCCTACCCATAGCCGCCCCCCCTGCGGCTGTGTGGCCCTACCCATAGCCCCCCCCCCCTGCGGCTGTGTGGCCCTACCCATAGCCCCCCCCCCTGCGGCGGTGCGCCCCTACCCATAGCCCCCCCCCCTGCGGCGGTGCGCCCCTACCCATAGCCCCCCCCCCCTGCGGCGGTGCGCCCCTACCCATAGCCCCCCCCCCCCCTGCGGCGGTGCGCCCCTACCCATAGCCCCCCCCCCTGCGGCGGTGCGCCCCTACCCATCGCCCCCCCCCCTGCGGCGGTGCGCCCCTACCCATAGCCCCCCCCCCCGGCGGCGGTGCGCCCCTACCCATAGCCCCCCCCCCCTGCGGCGGTGCGCCCCTACCCATAGCCCACCCTGCAGCTGTGTGCCCCTACTCATAGCCTCTCTTATCTAATTTGCTTTGTTCCTTTATTGAAAAGCTTACGTTGCTATTCTCAGAAGCAATGCACTACTGTGAGCTAGCTGCCTGCTTGTCACTGTCTCACCGAATGTGTTCACCTAGCTCCTAATAAAGCATTGCTCTTCATAAACAAAGGATACCAAGTGAATAAAGTAAATGTGCTAAAAGTAGTACATTTGAAAACTGTATGCTCTACCTGAATCGTGAAAGAAAGCTTTTGGTTTATGTCCATTTAAGGTCTGTTTCTTCTATTTATCAGTATGTTTATGTAACATTTTGCTTTGAAAAAGGGGCAGGTTATTTCTGCAGACACAAAGTCACAGTTTTGAGAACTACAAAACCAATAATATGTGATGATATCTTCTAGACAGAAAATGTTTCTAAAATAATCAGAAACCCGTGGGAGAGCAGGACTTTGTGAGTGGATAAATGGAATTAGTTTACCAAAAACAACACATTATAGCCAGGAATATACAGCATCTTGCTATATAATTACACACATGACTATACAGCATCTCACTATATAATTACACACATGACTATACAGCATCTCACTATATAATTACACACATGACCATACAGCATCTCACTATATAATTACACACATGACTATACAGCATCTCACTATATAATTACACACATGACTATACAGCATCTCACTATATAATTACACACATGACTATACAGCATCTCGCTATATAATTACACACATGACTATACAGCATCTTGCTATATAATTACACACATGACTATACAGCATCTCGCTATATAATTACACACATGACTATACACCATGTCGCGCTATAATTACACACATGACTATACACCATGTCGCGCTATAATTACACACATGACTATACACCATGTCACGCTATAATTACACACATGACTATACACCATGTCACGCTATAATTACACACATGACTATACACCATGTCACGCTATAATTACACACATGACTATACACCATGTCACGCTATAATTACACACATGACTATACACCATGTCACGATATAATTACACACATGACTATACACCATGTCACGATATAATTACACACATGACTATACACCATGTCACGCTATAATTACACACATGACTATACACCATGTCACGCTATAATTACACACATGACTATACAGCATCTTGCTATACAATTAAAAACTAATAGTTATTTTAGGATGATTAACCTTTGGATAATAATGTACCTTAAATCTTTTTTCCCCAAGACCCAGTGCCATAAAACCACATACCTTTGCGACCGTATTTTTATAACAATAAAATGTTCTGAAAAATTCTGAAGTAGTATACAACAAGATAGCTGCAAATTTTGGAATAGTGACTAAAATGTTTGCGTACTTTATTGCTGATAACACACGTACACCAGACACACTCTCATACAACACACATTCTCATAAAAGACAGACACACTCTCATGCAACACACGTACATAACACACACACTCTCATACAACGCACATTCTCATAAAAGACACACACACTCTCATGCAACACACATACACGACACACACACTCTCATGCAACACACATACACGACACACACACTCTCATGCAACACCACGTACACGACACACTCTCATGCAACACACGTACACGACACACACACTCTCATGCAACACACTCACAAGTCAAGAACCCCGTAAAAAAGGCGTTGCGTCCAGTAATGGGTCCTGTGAAGGAACTCCAGCTTCCCCGATTGGGTAGCTCCGCCAACGGATCCTTCCAGCACCTGGAACCAGCCGCTATGTAGCAGAGAAAGCGATCTTAGCAAAGCCCCACCCAAATAACTAGACAGACTAGTATTCAGGTGAACAAAGAAGAACATTTTATTATGGAAAACGCACCCTAACTGATCTTGACGGCAAGCCTTATCTGACCTTCACATCGCCCGCCATTCCCACCCATCCAGACAGGCTGGCGCCTCTATTGTGTCCATTGTTCCCTAGTGTCCAGCGGCACAAGGTTGGTGTATTCTGGGTGATCCCGGGGTAACGGCTGCCCTTCCAGAGTGTCCTTGGAAAGCCCTTGGTCCCCAGCTGCTTCAGTCCAAAAAGCGTCTTGATCCATGGCTGCGGGTCGGAGTTATTGGCTATCCGACGTACACTGGGAAGGCCATTGGGAAAGGGGGTAATGAGGGGGGCGGTCCGAAACCCCCGGTTCCTGAGAGGGCTCACCTCTGAAAATCACCCCCTCTCTAGTCCTCCCTGAGAGGTCCAACTCCCCAAGAGAGCAGAGCTCTAGGACATGTAGCTGCTGGAGACCGGGAATCCGAGCTACTGTAGCCATCTGGCAATTCCACGGGTCCATCCGTCTGCTGAATGGAGCTCGGAAACCCAGATTCTCCATGGAGCTCACTTCCGGCAATTGGCCCACATCTCACCCTGCCCATGGGGTACCAATCCCCAAAAGAGCAGAGTTCTTGGTCAAGGGGCCGTTGAAGCGGCCGTAGGTAACAATTTCTGGAGGATGCTGGGTGCGGCGGCTGGCCAGTAGATCCAGAGGCCCGGCCGGCCTGAGAGAGATGGGTCGGTATGAGACAAGCTCTTTCAAGATCAGGTTTACATAACAAAACAAGGGAAATTAGTTCTGGGAGATTGCGGTTGCTCTGAGGAGCCCAAAACTGCTGAGATACAAGAGGGGGTAGGGGGTTAGGAGTTTAACCCCTGAAGCTCAGCATCCGTGACAGCTCCCCCCTTCTAGTTCGGCAGACCCGACTAGATCCACACATGGGTCGGCCTGTGGCTGTCCGAGGAGCTATGCCACTTCAGTTTGCCGGGAAAGTCCATTAGGGTTTCCATTGCTTTTTCCCGACCTGTACTGAATGTCAAAGTTAAGGGGCTGCAGGGCTAAACTCCACCGCAACAATCTTCCATTGTCCCCACCCAGAAACTTTATTAAGCCAGATGAGGGGGTTGTGATCTGTGAGGACGGTGAAAGATCTCCCATATAAGTAGGGCTGTAGCTTCTTCAGGGCCCATACCAGAGCCAGACATTCCTTCTCCACCGCCGTGTAGCCTACATCTCTGGGCAACAGTTTCCGGCTGATGTAGGCTACGGGTGGTCTTGTCCTTCTTTGTCTACCTGGCTTAAAACTGCTCCCAACCTGAACATGGATGCATCTGTATGGACATAAAAGCGTTGACCTGGGTAAGGAGCAGCCAGTACTGGGGCAGAGACCAAGGCAGGTTTGGCCAGGGCACTGTAGTTGGGGACAAACCTCCGGCGGTCCCTAGGGAAGCTAGCACTTGGGTCTTGGTCCTGGGGGTGGGCCAGTTTGCCACTGCCTCAACATTAGCAGGTTCAGGCCGCTGTTTCCCACAAGCCACTCGGTGGACCAGGTACTGGACCTCCGAGTGTCTTATGGTGCATTTGTCGGGCTTCAGGGTTAACCCGGCAGCTCTGAGGCGATCTAGAACACCTAGGTCCAACATTCCCCCCGGAGCTCCTGGTGCATACTGTCCCGGACTGCCCCTGGGACCTGATAAGCGGCTTGTCGAAGGGGGGCCTGTCCCGGGGTCTACACTTGGTGTAGGGCCGCTGTGGTGTACCCGGGGACATTAGAGAACATCTCTTGTCGGTCTTCTAGCAGCTGCCGAACCTGCCTCCTGTTCTGTCCCTAATCTTTTGTCTAGGGTTATGTTGGCTACGCCTTGGGGGGTCTAATTGGGTCCCGGGAGCTCTGGCATGGAGAGGCTCTGAGTCTTCCACAGCCAGAGCACAGATAGCGGCCACGTCCTGGGCCCTTTCTAAGTATGCCTTAAGCATGTTCACATGAAAGGTCAGATGGACCCAGTCATCTCAACATTTGGCTACCAGGTATGTGGTGTCATTTAGCTGTTCCACCACCTGGTAGGGTCCTTACCAGGAAGCCTCTAGTTTATCCATTTTGACAGACTTCAAGGCTAGTACCTTCTGCCCTACTGCTAAGGTTCGGGTACGAGCACTTCTGTCGTACCACTATTTCTGCCGGCCCTGAGCGACCTGGAGGTTCTCCCGCACCTGGTCGGGGAGGTCCTTCAGTCAGTCTCAGAGTTGGAGGACATACTCCACAATGGAGGCTCCCTCCTCCCCTGTGACCCCCTCCCAGTGGCTCCTAACTAGGTCCAGAGGTCCCTGTATCTTCCTGACAGATACAAGCTCAAATGGGGAGAACCCTGTGGATTCCTAAGGCACCGCTCTGTATGCAAAGAGTAGGTGCGGCAGGAATCTTTCCCAGTCCTTGTGAGTGGCCGAGAGTGTCCAAAGCAACTGCTTCAATGTCCCGTTAAATCTCTCACATAAACCATTGGTCTGGGGGTGGTATGGAGCGCTGTGCAGGGGTTTGATCCCACATAGCTTCCATAACTGTCTGGTAATCTCCGCAGTGAACTGGGTTCCCTGATCGGAGATTACTTCCCGAGGGAAGCCCACCCTGGTGAATATCCGGAGCATAGCATCTGCCACTGTCTCCGCCTGGATATTAGCCAGAAGGATTGCCTCCGGGTACCAGGTGGCATAATCCACCACGGTAAAGATGTACTTCTTTCCTGAGGGACTGGGTCGGGCTAAGGGACTCACTATGTCTACAGCAACCCTGCTAAAGGGTTTGTCAATAATGGGAAGGGGATGAAGGGGGGCTTTAGTGTGGTCCTCTGTTTTCCCTACTTTCTGGCATACCTCACACTTGCTACAGTAGTTTTTAATTTTGGTTGTTATTCTGGGCCAGAAAAAGGTCTTGGTTATGCGGTGGTGGGTCCTGGTCTTTCCTAGATATCATGACCTATTTGCAGCAGGTTGGACCAAAACTGTTTCGGCACAACTAGCTGACGTTTGGGCACCGGCCCTTTTTCTTCTCTCGGAGATCCGGTACAGGAGCCCTTCCTCCAACTGAAACATTCTGCTCCGGGACCCTGGGGGTAGGTACCTTCTCGGTAAGGAGCTAGGTTCGATCAGGGTTTCCTGGGCGAAGTCGGAAGGGGACACCCAGGAGGTTCGGTCAGGGGGAAAGGTAGGAGTTGGGCTGGAGGTCAAAGTAAAGGGGAAGTCGGGATGGGCAGTCAGGGATGAGTAGGAGTCAGAGCAGGCTGTCTTACCTGGGTCCCTGGGTGAGGTGTAGTGGCTGGACGTCTGACTTGCTGGCGGGTAGTCACTGGGCAAATCTCCAGGGGTGTATCCCCCATAAAGGCTGAGACTAGATGGCTGAGGTTGTTTCCTAGTAGAACCTCGGCAGGGAGCTTGTGCATGATGCCCACCTCCACATCACGGGAGCCCATGCCCCAGTGCAGGTGTACGTGGGCTGTGGGGACCTGAAGGGTGGCACCTCCCGCCACCCGAACGGGCAGGGTCCTCCCTGCTTGGCCAGAGGTGGGGGCCAAGTGAGGTTGGATCAAGGTGATGGTAGCGCCAGTGTCCTCTCAATCCCTGGCTTGCCCGGCAATTGACCCAGACGTCTTGTCGATGGTGGTGGCGGTTATCCATAGTGGCAGCATGTACTGCATGCATCGCCTCAACCTCTTCATCTGCCCACCCGGTAGGGTCCTCTGCATACGCGCAGTGAGCAGCGGCTTGTTAGGTCCTGATGGGAGCCCTCGCTTACGGTGCCGTTGGGGCATTTCTTGGCTGTGGTGTGGGGGGGGTTTCTGGCTGCTCATGTCGGGCAGTGGTACTGGACGTGGCCGATCTGTCTGCACACAAAGCATTTTCGGGACGTACCGGACCCTTCCGAGGAGCCGAGGACGACTGGGTCTTGGGCGGCTGGGGAGCCACAGAGAAACGGGCAACTGCTGGGGCAGATCTGGGGTTTGCTCTGGGGCAGCCTGCCTCCAGGCATCGGTATATTGATCCTCCATAATAGCTGCTTGCGGACCCAATCTTTAACTTCCACTGGGACAGAGTTATAAAAGTGTTCAAGTAGGATTAGCTGTGAGGCTTCAGCCAGTGTGGTGACCTTGCAGCCGGTGAACCAAGAGTCCATGGCACAGGTGAACTGGTGTGTCCACTCCGTGAAAGGCTGCCCCGCTTGTCTCTTAAGCTCCCGGAATTTTTGTTGGTGTGCCTCCTGTGTGAGGCCATATCGGGCCAGGATACGCTACTTGACCTTGTCATAGTCCCTTTGGTCGTCAGAAGGGATGGTGTGTAAAGCATCCAAGGCTCAGCCGGACAACTTGCCGAGCAGCATGAAACTCAGTCGGTCCTTGAAGACTCGGAAAGCCCCATACAGCAACTTTGGGGGACAGGGAACCTGCTGGGGAGAGACTGGCAGGGCTCCTCCCATTAACTGGTGGATTTTTGCCAACTTGAGCTGGGTGACCTCTGATACTATTTTGCTGATGACCTCCTTGGATGGTCTTGTATCATACAGCGCTATCCGCCACTCAATTTCCCGTTGGACATCGGACATGGAAGTCCCCGGGGTGGACGCTGTGCTGGGCCCGCCCACTGCCTCGGTCGCTAGGGGATCCTCCAGCCGACTCGTGAGACCGATCACCCTCCATCAGCTTGGTTATGATGGCTTCTTTGGTTTTGTTGCTGGCAATTTTCCCTCTAGCCTCCAACAAGGCCTTCAGCTCAACCTTCTGGAGCGCAGAGTACCGCTCCATCCGAAGGTGTCTTCAGGTGGTGGTTTGGAGGTTCCAGGTAGAGGGAAACATCCCACCGCTGTCACCAATGTGACAGAACTCTGGCTACCCCGACTGGGTAACTCTGCCAATGGATCCTTCCAGCACCTGGAACCAGCCGCTATATAGCGGAGAAGGCGATCTTAGCAAAGCCCCACCAAAATAACTAGACAGACTAGTATTCAGGTGAACAAAGAAGAACATTTTTATTAGGGAAAACACACAACATTTATACCCAAACTCATCTTGATAACAAGCTTTATCTGACCTTCACGTCTCCCACCATTCCCACCACTCCAGACAGGCTGGCTCCTTCATTGTGTCCATTGTTCCCCAGTGTCCAGAGGCACAAGTATGGTGTATTCGGGGTGCTCCAGGGGTAGCGGGCGGCCCTTCCAGGGGGTCGTTGGAAAGCCCTTGGCCCCCTGCTTCAGTCCAAAAAGCACCTTGATCCATGGCTGGGGGTCGGAGTTATGGGCTATCTAACATACACCGGGAAGGCCATTGGGAAAGGGGGTAATGAAGGGGGGGTCCGAAACCCCTGGTTGCTGCGAGGGCTCACCCCTGAATATCACCCCCTCTCTAGTCCTCCCTGAGAGGTCCAAATCCCCAAGAGAGCAGAGCTGTAGGACAAGTAGCCGCTGGAGCAACCTAAGTTAAAGGAGATCGGGAATCCGAGCTGTTGTGGCCGGCAGGCAATTCCATGGGGCCGGCCGTCTGCTGAATGGGGCTCGGAAAACGGTTCTCCATGGAGCTCACCTCCAGCAATTGGCCCACATCTCACCTTCCCCACGGGGGTACCAATCCCCAAAAGAGCAGAGCTCTGGGGCAAGGGGCCTCTGAAGCGGCTGGAGGTAACTATTTCCGGAGGATGCTAGGTGGGGCGGCCGGCCGGTAGATCCAGGGGCCCGGCCGGCCTGAGAGAGATGGATCGATCAGAGACCAGCTCTTTCAAGATCAGGTTTACATAACAAAAGAAACGCGTTCTGGGAGATCGCGGTTGCTCTGAGGAGCCCAAAACCGATGAGATACAAGAGGTGGTAGGGGGTTAGGAGTTTAACCCCTGCAGTCCAGCATCCGTGACAGGTCCCGACCTGTGCCCAACCCATAATCTCTTGCAGATATGTGCCCCTACCCATAATTCTCTGCAGCAATGTTTGTGCCCATAGCCATAATCCCCTGCATCTGCCCTTACTCATAATTTTTTTCAGCTGTGTATCTGCCCTTACCCATAATCCCTTACATCTGTGTGCTCTTACCCATAATCCCTTACAGCTGTGTGCTCTTACCCATAATCCCTTGCAATTTTGAATGTGCCCCTACCCATAACTCCTTGAAGCTGAGTGTGTGCCCCTACCTATAATCCCCTGCATGTGTGTGTGCCCCTTCCCATAATCCTCTGTTCCTTTGTATCTACCTATAATCCTCTGCACTTTAGAGAGCGACCCAACCTATATTCCTTCGTACCCATAAGAATACTCGTAATTTCTACTCTTCTACATGTTAAAATAACATTACTTATAATCCGCTGTGCATCTCACACATCATCCTCTACACCTGAGAGAATGCTCCCATACTCAACATCCGTAGTCCCTGAGTGTCCCCACATGGAATCTTTAGACGGTGAGCACTACCACTTAGCATTTAGGCATTCACATCCCTAAGGTTTCCACCCTTTGCTGTTGGCCACAGAGAACTATACCTGGAATCCTTGGCTTGAGTGACATTGGCAATCTCAGCCCTGGAGCACCCCCATCTGAAATCTTCAGCCATATCATGCCTGAGAGTGCACCCCATCCACTGTTTTCTGCACTTGAGCAGCTCCACCCAGAGGCCCTTGCCCTTGAGGTTGCAACACTCAAAAAAAAAAAATCATAATTTATGCTTACCTGATTTCTTTCATGGTGGTAAGAGACCACGAACCATTACTCCTGGGATTACTCATCCCTGAGGCAAAGATTCCCAAACCCCAAGAGCTCTATAAAACCCCTCCCACCTCACTGTTAAACTAGTTGATGTGTAGCAAAGCAAAAGAGGTAGGAACATGTAATACAAGCAAAACAATAGGAGTAGGGAAAAAAGGTATGTGCAAACAAAAAACAAAAAATAAACAGGGTGGGGTCTCATGGACTGTCACCACCATGAAAGAAATTTATCAGGTAAGCATAAATTGTTTTCTTTCATGCAGGTGGTGAGAGTCCACAATCCATTTCTTTTTGGAACAATTACCCAAGCTGTGGAGTCCACGAGTAATAAAAAAAGGGCGGGATAAAAAGAACATTTCTTTTTCACTAGGAAAATCCACAACGCAAAACGAACTAAAACAAAATAGATATTCTCTTTTCTTTTTTTTCTTTCATGTGCACTTAACCACTGCCTGAAGGACTTTCCCTACTAAATGCTGTCTCAGAAGAAGCAAAAACATCACAGTAGAATTTAGTAAAAGTATGCAAAGAGGACCAAATAGCTGCCTTGCAAATTTGTCAACTGACGCTTCCTTCTTAAAAGGCCAAGAAGTGGCAACTAATTTGGTTATAGAAAGGAGCAGTAATCCATTAAGGTAAGCAAGCTTTACGAATCAAATGTTTCAAACAAGAATGTTTCAACTTCTCTTATCTAGAACTAGCATCAATATACTTCAAGGCCCTAACAAAATCCAAATTGTGAAGAAGTCTTTCTGAAGAATTCTTTAGATTAGGACACAAAGAAGGACAACACTTTCTCGATTTATATTGCCTGAGGACACAACCGTGGGCAAAAAGTCAAACTTTGTTCTCAAAACTGCCTTATCCTGATTAAAAATGAGATAAGGAGAATCGCAAGAAAGAGCAAGCTATTCAGAAACTCTCCTATCAAAAAGTTAGCCTTCTAAAAAAAGAAGCTTACTATCCACCTTATTCATAGGCTCAAACAGAGGAGCCTGTTGAACCTTCAATACCAAATTCCAAGGTGGAGGAATTGGCTTAATAATCGTCTTAAAACGTACCAAAGCCTGAACAAAGCCATGAATGTCGGGAAGATTAGCAATCTTCCTATGAAACAAAACAAAGAGCAGAAATCTGTGTGTGTGTTGTATGAGAAATTAATCTGGGAAGAAGAACCAGAGGAGGAAACTGAAAGGGCCATAGAACTACTAGAGCAAACTCCCACCAGAGGATTCCTTGGACCTAGCAAAGTACCTGGGAAGTTTGTTGTTTAACCGAGAGGCTATCAGATCTAAACTCTGGGAGCCCCCAAAGATCTGATTGAAAACATCCTGATAGGACTGAGAAAATCTGCTTCCCAGTTGTTCACTCCAGGAATATGAACAACAGGAAATTAGGACAAAAATTGGCTTCTGCCCATAAGAGAATTTTGAGACACTTCCTTCATGGTTAGAGAACTGCGAGTTCCCCCCTGCTGTGACAATGTCTGATTGGAAACCGAGATGAGACTCCTTTTCAACTTAAAGGGACAGTAAACACCAAATTTTTTGTTGTTTAAAAAGGTAGATAATCCCTTTATTACCCATTTCCCAATTTTGCATAACCAACACAGTTATAATAATAATAATAATAATAATATACTTTTTACCTCTGTGATTACCTTGTATCTATGTCTCTGCAAACTGCCCCCTTATTTCAGTTCTTTTGACAGACTTGCATTTTTAGCCAATCAGTGCTGACTCCTAGGAGGTTCATGTGCCTGAGCTCAATGTTATCTATATGAAACACATGAACTAACACCCTCTAGTGGTGAAAAGCTGTCAACATACTTTCAGATTAGAGGCAGTCTTCAAGGTCTAAGAAATTAGCACATGACCTCCTAGATTTAGCTTTCAACTAAAAATACAAGAGAACAAAGCAAAATTGGTAATAAAAGTAAATTGGAAAGTTGTTTAAAATTGCATGCAGTATTTAATCGTGAAAGATTTTTTTTTTTTTTTACTTTACTATCCCTTTAAGCCAACTCTGAAGAGCTCTGAATAAAGCAGAGTTCCAGAATATTTATTGGCAACCTCGCCTCCCGAGGAGCCCCAAACCATTGTGCTCTGAGACCTCCAGACATCTCCCCAACCTGAAAGACTTGCATCTGTAGTGATTACAGACCAAGTAGGATGAGCAAAAAAAGCCCCTGCATAATAAGCTGAGATTTAGCCACCTAGACAGAGATTGACCTGTTCTGAGATCTAAAAAGATATCCTGAGACTGCTGAGTATTATCAATGCACCACTGACTAAGCATACAAAGCTGAAGAGGCCTCATGTAAAGCTAAATGGAATAGCATCTGATGCAGCAATCATGACACTTAACACCTCCATGCAAAGAAAGGGACTGAAGGTTTTTACAAGCTGAAATCGGCTTCAACCTTCTCTGGAAACTGAATCTATTTGTACCCCAAGAAAAGTAACCTTTCTCTGAGGAACTAAAGAAACTCTTTTGAAAATTGATTCTCCAGCCATGCTGTTGAAGAAACAAACATATTTTTTGTTGTTAGATTCTGTTAATGTAAGGATGGAGCTTGAACCAAGATATTGTCCAAGTAAGTAAACACCGCAATTCCCTGAAATCTGAAGACAGACAGAAGGGTACCCCGAATCTTTGTGAAGCCAGACCAAATGGTACAATAAGAAACCGAAAATGCCTGTCCCAAACTGCAAACCCTCAGAAACTGAGTGTTTCCTTGTGAATAGCAACATGAAAATAAACATCCTTAAAAATCTATTGTGGACATAAACTGACCTTGCTAAACAAAAGGCAGAATAGTCTGAATAGTCTCCATTTTGAAAGTAAGAACTCTGTCAAACTTGTTCAAAACATTCAGTAGCAACAAAAGTTGCAGTTCCCAGGATCAAAACAAATCAGGAGAGAATAATGCGGTTAAAACATCCACTTTAATTCGATATCCATTAAAAGATTCAAAGGTACAGCAAGCAGACATAACGGCTGATGCGTTTCCTGCCTCAAGGGCACTTCATCAACGCTGGGAGAACAGGTGTGTCTGCAGGTAATAAATTGCAAAAGGAGTTGTCCATGTCGACCAATCAGAACTTTAGTGGTCCGGTTATACACATGTAACCATTATGGAAAAACCTCCATTTGTAATTTTTAAAGTATACAATCATGAAAAAAGCTCACATAATTACATATATACTTATAACACACTTAAAAAAACAAAATTAAAATATGAGTATATGCCTAGCTAAGGGGAAATGGGGAAAATTTGTGTGTGTATATATATACAGTGGAGGCTCCTCCATATGATCACAACCGCACGTGAGCCTCGGGGGGAACAAAAAGAAAAAAGAAAGAAAATAAATACATTTTTTGGCTGAATAAATATAACTTCTCCAATAGCCCCCCTATTGGAGAAATTATATTTATTCTGCCAAAAAAGGTTCAGTCTACTGTCCAGTTTTAATAAAACAAAAAATCCTTTTTATATACCTTTTATACCTCTCTACCGCACATGCGGTAGAGAGGTATAGCGTGCTATATCCTTTTGCACAATTTTTTCTATGTGCCTGCTGCTCCACCCATAACAGAGCCTAACCTTTGCTAATAGCACAATTTTTTAGTGTGCGGTTGTACCATTTCTATGGGCGGCAGCAGGGGGGAGCTCCCAAAGCTTAGGAACTAACTACAAGTCCCATTATGCATAGCCATTACTTAGCCAATGAGAGAGCGATCTGGTGGTCAGGGAGGAGGGGCTGCAGACTTGCACGCATGTGGAACAAACACTGCACTGCTAATCAAGGTATGTCTCTATCCCTACTTTATCATCATATCTACTTAGGCAAAAACTCACTCCAGATCTTATACAGCATAAAGATAAAGGGGCATATGTTATCAAGCACCGA
>NC_069505.1:32710306-32727806 GCF_027579735.1 Bombina bombina
ATCCTTTGTTGAAGAAATAGCAATGCACATGGGTGAGCCAATCACATGAGGTATCTATGTGCAGCCACCAATCAGCAGCTACTGAGCATATTTAGATATGATTTTCAACAAAGGACATCAAAATAATGAAGAAAATTAGATATTAGATGTAAATTGGAAAGTTATTTAAATTTGCATATGGGTTTCATATGGGTTTCATGTCCCTTTAAATGGTGTCTTGGAAAACTGGTCAACTTAGTAAACATCTGAATTTAGTCTAAATGGATTGTAACAGAAACTCTTGTTAGATAACACAATGCTTGCTCTGATTATGAGATCTAGAAATCCATGCCCATTAAAATATGTTTAAAACGTACTTTTTACTTTAATGCTGCAAATTATGCTTATAGATTCTTTCATTACATAAGGGATGAGAGTCAGAGGGGGAGGAAGAGAGACAGAGAAAGAGACCATGGGGGAGAACAACACAATAGGAGAGAGATGGATAGATAGAGAGACACACACACACACAAGGGGGGGAGAGGGACCACTGCATTTTAAAGTAATAAAACAGCAGAGCTACAGAGAGTTCAGAAAATTAGTCTATAATTTAGTGTGAAGTACAGAGGCAAGCTGCTAAGTTAGTGGGTGTAAAGTTTGAGTAAACAAAATACAAAAACGACCCTGCTGTAAAAGAGTAAACAAACACTAAACCACATTCATTAAATTATAATTTTCACTAACAGAATCCCTATCAGTAAAATCTTACTTTAATAAGATGTGGGTGAAACACTGCTCTCTGTGCCTCTCTCCTGCTCTGTAAGGATTCAGGAAGTGACAGTGGCACATTCCACTGCACTTAGAGGGGAAGAACAGAACTATCTTTTTCACTTTAGCAAAGCTGGCAGCTTCACAGGACAGCAACAAAATATATGAAAGTTGTTTTTTTCCGTTTTTGTTTTGTTTTATATGATTTAACATCCAGCCCCAACCCTATGTTCCACTTACTAATGCCTCTCGCTGGATTGGTTCAGCCCAAATAGGACTGCCTCAAATAAGCAGTTAATGGGCCATGCAATGATCTTAACCACTTGCATCCAGTAGATGGCGCAGCATGTTGTGTAATGGTGGGCAGACCTGCTTGTGCCTCTTCATTGCACAACATATAGCTGTGAGAGAAAAAAATGCTGGGAAAAAAAAATTACAATTTTTTTTAAAGCCAATAAAAAAAAGCCCATATGAGAGGTGAAGCACTGCCTCACCTGCCTCTAGTGACTGCACATCACTGCAATCAAGGTAACTGCAATGAATATACAATTTCGCATCACTTAATTTAATGAGCCCTAAAGGGTGATCCAGTCTTAAGAGTGTGAATCCAAAATACCTCTTTCTTACTTAATGCCTGGAATCTATCACCACCCCTGGCATCTAAAGTCACCTGCTCTATGCCTTGGAACTTAAAGAAATTGAGGCCTCCAGTATGCTTGGCAAAATGTTTTGCCACAGGTGTTTTAGGTATCTCAGCCTTTAGTGAAAGTAAATGTTCACAAATTCTATCTTTCAAAAATCTAGAGGTTCTGCAGCATGAATCAGATTCTGTAAATAAACACAATAAACAGTTCATTTTGAAAAAAGAACAAACTAGTGTATTTTATCCTGTTAATGCACGTAATGATCTGATGGAAGCATTTCACTCCATTGTGGAACAAGATCTTATATCCCTATCAGAAGACATTACTAGAAAGAAAGTGACACAGTTATTTAAGCAAAAAGGTGATGTCAGCTTTGACCAATCTAAAGAATAACCCAAATCTAGTGATTCTAGATTCTGATAAGGGAGGTTCCATCGTAATCTTACATGAAGAACACTATCTCACTGAAGCCTATAGACAGCTAACTGATAGAGACACATATAGGAAATTAACATGTAATCCCACTATTAAATTTCAAAGAGAATTGAAACATCTTATAGATTTAGGTATGGAAAATCTGATTTCCTTCTTAATACAGGGAGAGTCCACAGTTGCATTCATTACTTGTGGGAATACATAACCTGGCCACCAGGAGGAGGCAAAGACACCCCAGCCAAAGGCTTAAATACCTCCCCCACTTCCCTCATCCCCCAGTCATTCTTTGCCTTTCGTCACAGGAGGTTGGCAGAGAAGTGTCAGAAGATTTTGGAGTAGTCTCTTATGGAGGGTAGTACTCTTCGAGATGGGACTGGAGTTTTAAGTAGTCTTGTCAGCCTCTCAATGAGAGCATTGATGAAAGTTAGAGTCTGGAGATGCAGGGAGAGTCTTTCTGCAAAACCATCCCGATTCATATTAACAGCTCCTTAAGCAATCAGTGTTGACGAGTTTCGCTGCCTGCTTTATTCACTCAAGTCCATGTCAGAAGCGCTGCTACAATCTATCAAACTTGAAGGACCGTGTTACTGTTCCACGGCATAGATTCCGTTAAGATCGTTTCATTTTTTACACATATTGCAAATGCTAGAAGACAGGGTCACAGTGTGACTCCTTTTATCTATATGGAATCGAGGGTTAATATCTCATGAGGGGGATTATGAACAGTTGGGTTTAATATATGCTTTATTTGATTTTATGCTGCTTTTTGTGTAAGATGTTTATGGGCTCATATGCTGAGATGGAACATAGGTTTCACTTTCACTTTGAAGGTTGCGCAGCTTAAAAGCTTGGCGAGCTTTTTCTCATAGCAGGGACGGTCCTGCATTGCGCACCATGTGACCGGAATGGTCGAGTCTTCCATTTCCTTTCTCTTATCCGTGTTACTACTGGAGAGGATTTTTATCTCTGTTCTGTCTGGGTCATAGGAGGTGGTGGGTGCCCCAGCCATTGAGGGTATAAAGGTGCCACTTTTTAATTTAAAATAGTTATTTTTTTCTGTAGTCCTCCGCATATCGTACTTTAGCTATGGAGGATTCTGATTCATTAGGGGGTTCTCCCTCTATTTCAAAGAGTAATGCCTGTTTATATTGTAAGGGAGCTCTGGAATATCTGCCCTCTCATTTATGTTCCATATGCCTTGATAAGGGGATTATATTAAATAAGGTTGACATGTTTGATACCACTGAGCCCGCCCACCTCTGTGGAGTCCTCGTTCAGTGAGGTGCACACCCTACATGCATCTTCCCATTGCGCTGCTAATCCTCCATCTGGAAGGGTGCCTTTTTTTCATACGGCGGTGTCTGCAGCCATTAGTGCTTTCCCTCGCACTGCTTAGCGCAAGTGAAAGGTTAAATCTTGCACTCCTGCCCAGGTGGCATCATGTAATTTGTCGGATATATACAATCAGTTATCCGAGGATGAGGTTCTCTCTGAAAGTATGAACTTTCAGGGTTCGAGTCTGCTGCCTATAATCCTCCACCGTGGGTGGATCCAGTTTTTAGATTTAGGACAGAACATTTACGCTTTCTACTAAAGAAGGTTTTGACTACTTTAGAGGTTCCAAAGGCCGAGCTGCCAGTTCAAACCTCTGGGTCCTAAATTTAATGGCAATCATTATTAAGGACGAGTGGAACAGGATTAGATTCCTCTTCCCGTCTGCTTTTTAAGGATCCCGGTCCGGGCTCTCTATAGGGGTGGGTTCTCTTTTTCCCATCCCTACTTGGTTGGCGCTGTATGTTACACTTGCCACACGTAATGCTAGCCTGTGTAAGGATAGTTAATCGTTCATAGAGCCACAGGATATAAGGATGGAAACTCTGTTTAAAAGGATTTTCAACCTATGGGATATTTGCTTTTACAGGTGGCGCTTGTCACCACAGTTGCTGAAGCGGCTACCTTTTGGAGCATCTCCTTCGTGAAAATGTTCGAGGTGGAGGGTCTCCTCAACATTTTTCAGGAAAGAATTACGGCCTTCTGGGTTACTAATTCTTTTATCTGTGCTCTTATTACGCAGATTAATTAGCCTATGGCTAAGACTTCAGGTTTTCTGTTCAGGCCGTGAGGCGCTCTGACAGATATAACTTCTAAGTCTAGTCTCTTTCCCTCTCCTTTTAAGAGAGAGTTTGTTTGACTATCTCCACGTTTTCAGGGGCCAAGGGTGCCTTCATACCGTAAGATAAGGAGAACAATTCTAAGGGACAAGGTTCGTATTTTTGTTCCTTTTAGTTCTGATAAAAGCCCAGCGTCAGAGGCCTCTGCTAAACCAAAGCAAGCCGGCTCAGTCCTGGAATAGATCCAAGCAGAGCAAGAAGCCCACCGAGACTAAGTCCGCATGAAGGGGCGGCCCACGGTCCTATTTGGCTCATGTAGGGGGCACCTGGAGTGCGTAAGGGATCTGTCCTCCTTTGGAGTCATTGTCTCAGTGCCTATCACAGAGAGAGGTTTGGGATACTATTCAAACATTTTCGTGGTCCGAAAGGAAGGAGGGATCTTTCCGTCCAGTTCTGGACCTAAAGTGCTTAAACACATTTCTAAATGTCCCCTCGTTTAGATGGAGACAATAAGGTCCATTCTTCCCTTAATTTAGGAAGGGCAGTTCTTGACCACTAAAGATCTGAAGGAGGCATTCCTTCACGGAACACCAGAACCCGGGGTGTAGCAGTAGCTCCCTTCTGGGACGACATTTTAGTACAAGCACCATAGTTTCATCTGGCGGAAGACCATTCGGAATCTCTCCTGTGGGGAAGATTAATAGAGAAAGGAGCTCTCTTATTCCAAGCACCAGGGTGGAATTCCTGGGCACGATGATAGATTCCATAGACATGAGAATATTTCTAACAGACCAGAGACATTGCAAACTAGCTTCAACATGTCTTGCCCTTCAGACCTCCTCAAGGCCATCTGTGGCTCAGTGTATGGAGGTGATTGGTCTCATGGTGTCCAGCATGGACATCGTTCGCTTTGCCAGGTTCCACCTCAGGCCGTTGTGACTGTGCATGCTGAGGCAGTGGAATGGCAATCATTTGGATCTGTCTCAACAGATTCTCTGGACAACCGGTCGAGAGAATCGCTCTCTTGGTGGCTTTGTCCGGGAGGGACAACCTTTTTAAGACCATCCTGAGTGACTGAATACCGACGCAAGTCTGTCAGAATGGGCAGCTGTTTAGGGCGCCAAGAAGGAGCAAGGCCTGTGGACGCAGGAGGAGAGCTTCCTTCCGTTCAACATTCTAGACCTTCGGGCGATATCAATGCTCGGAAGGTTTGGCCCCTACTGGGTGCGTCCCAATTTATCTGATCCAATCAGACCATATATCCCCGGTGGCTTACATCAACCATCAGGGAAGAACGAGAAGCTTCCTGGCATTGAGGCAAGTATCTCGGATTCTGGGGTGGGCGGAGGCCCACATCTGTTCGCTGTCAGTGATCCACATTCTGACAGGTGAGGAACGCCGGAGATAGATCTCATGGTGTCCCGTCCCAATACCGAGCTACCCAGATATGGGTCGAGGTCCAGAGGTCCTCAGGCAGAGCTAATAGATGTATTAGCGGTGCCTTGGAGGTTCAATCTAATTTCTCTTTTCCTGCCATTACTACTCCTTTCTTGAGTGGTGGCTCGAATCTTTCAGGAGCAAGCATCAGTGATATTGATTGCTCCATTGTGGCCGCGAAGGATATGGTTTAACGGATCTAGTGGGGATGTCATCATCTCATCCTTGGAGGTTACCTTGTCGCAGGGATCTGCTGGAACAAGGCCCCTTTATTCATTTATACATCAAAATCTAGACTCTCTGAGGCTGACTGCGTGAAGATTGAATGCTTAGTCTTAGCCAAGAGGGTTTTCTGAGAGTGCTATCAATACTCTCATTCAAGCTTGTAAGCCAGTTACTTGTCGCATCTTTCATAAGGTGTGGAGGACCTACTTATTCTGGTGTGAAGAACGTGGTTTGTCCTGGCACAAAGTAAAGGTTACCAGGATTCCTTCTTTTTTCCAGGTTGGACTGGAGAAGGGCCTCTCAGCTAGTTCCTGGAAGGGACAGATTTCAGCCCTGTCTGTTTTACTGCACAAGAGGCTTGCTGAGCTTCCGGATGTACAGTCTTTTGTTAAGGTACTGACTAGGATCAGGCCGGTGTTTAGATCTAATGCTTCTCCTTGGAGTTTAAATCTTGTGCAACGGGCTCGTTTTGAGCCTATGCACAGGGTTGACATTAAGATTTTTGTCTTGGAATGTACTTTTTCTACTAGCTATTGCTACTGTGGGCAGAGTCTGAGATTGCTGCCTTGCAATGTGACCCTCCTTATCTGGTGTTCCAGGCTGATAAGGCTGTTCTAACTAAGTTAGGATTTCTTCCTAAGGTTGTGTCAAATCGCAACATCAATCAAGAAATTATGGTTCTTTCCTTATGTCCTAAGCCTTCATAGAAGGAATGTTTTTACTGCATAATATGGATGTGGTTCGTGCCTTGAAGTTCTGTCTTCAGGCTACGAAGGAATTTAGACAAACTTCTTCTCTGTTTGTTATCTATTCTAGGAAGTGTAGGGGGTCAGAGGGCCTCTTTGACTTCCTTATCTTTTTAGTTGATGAGTATCATCTGCTTAGCATAGCAGTCAGCGGGTCTTAAGCCTTCTCAGAGGATTACTGCTCATTCTATGAGAGCAGTGATTTCCTCTTGGGCCTCTATTGATCAGGTTTGTAAGACGTGCTACCTGGTCCTCCTTACATACTTTTTACAAGTTTGATGTTTTTGCAGCCTTCGGGAGAAAGGTTTTGCATGCTGTGGTGCCCTCAGATTAGGGTCCGCCTCTCTCTTTTTTTTACCCTCCCGTTAGCATTCTGTGTCCTCTTTAGCTTGGGTATTGTTTCCCACAAGTAATGAATGCAGCTGTGGACTCTCCCTGTATTAAGAGTGTAAACATAAATTATGACTTACCAGATAATTTCCTTTCCTTCGATACAGGGAGAGTCCACAGCTCCCGCCCGTGTTCTCCGATGGGCAGCCCTACATTTATTTTTTCTTCTGGCACCTTTTTCACCCTGATATTTCTCCTACTTTTTCCTTGTTCCCTTGGCAGAATGACTGGGGGGTGAGGGAAGTGGGGGAGGTATTTAAGCCTTTGGCTGGGGTGTCCTGGTGGCCAGGTTCTGTTTTCCCACAAGTAATGAATGCAGCTGTGGACTCTCACTGTATCGAAGGAAAGGAAATTATCTGGTAAGTAATAATTTGTTTCTTTAAAAAAAACAGTGAGTATGTATTTGTAGAACATCCTAGGATTTCAATATTTAAATTCTTGCTGAAACTACATAAGTCTCTAGTTAATCCCCCAGGGAGACCAATCATTTCAGCTATTGAATCCCTGGGGGAAAGACTGGGCCAGTGGGTGGATGCACAACTCCAACCATTACCAGGTTTTTTAAGGGACACTAAGCACCTCTTGAGATTACTACAGAATGTAAAATGGAGTGAAGGAAATATATTTGTTACCATAGATGTGGTTTCTTTATATTCCTGTACTCCACATAATCTTGGTATCATTGCAGTAAAAAAAGATGCTTGAAAGATACTCTGACTATGGTCCAGATCTTATTAGTTATTTACTTGAAGCAGTTTCATTTTTACTGGACCATAATTATTTTATCTTTAATGGAAATTTCTTTATTCAGTTGAGAGGAACTGCGATGTGGGCAAAATTTGCCCCATCGTACGCAAATTTATAACTAGCTGACTTTGACAGGGCATTTATATTTAGTGAGTTAAATATTTACAAAGAAAACATCAAATTCTACTCAAGGTTTATTGATGAGGTCTTAATGGTATGGGATGTCCCTATTGTAAGTTTGAATGAGTTTGTAAATCATCTTAACAATATGGGCAATCTGAGGTTTACATATAATTCCTCCAATATCAATATGCCGTATTTAGATGTTTTGCTCACTCACGAGAATGATACTATAACAACTGAGGTGTTTAGAAAAGAAACAAGTGGAAATACCATACTTAGAGCTGATTCCCTTCATCCCCATAATTTAAAACAAGGTATACCTAAAGGCCAATATATTAGACTCAGGTGAAACTGTATTAATTTAGAGGTATTGGCAACATGCAGATGATCTAAATACACGTCTGGTAGAGAGAGGTTATGATAATTTAATACTAAACAAGCTATCTGAACAAGTCTCTAGATTTGCCAGGGACAATTTATTGAGGGACAACAAAAAAGAAAAAAGGAAGTATGAAGGCATTAATTTCATAACTACTTACAGTAGACAGTTCAATGACATGTGCAATATTGTCAGAAAGAGGTTACATATATTAGAGAAAGATATTGATTTACAATCTGTTTCAAAAAGCTGCAAGTTCATATCACGTAGATCAGAGACTATAGGAGACAAGATTTCTAAAAACTTTTGGGTTAACACCACCAAGAGCATTGTTGGTAGGAATAATTGGCGTTCTAAAGAAACTGGTTTCTACAAGTGTGGTGGTAAACTTTGCAAAAGTTGCAACTCTGCTGTGGTGGTTGATAGCTTTAAATCTTAAAGGGACATTAAACCCATTTTTTTTCTTTAATGATTCAGATAGAGAATACCATTTTTAACAACTTTCTAATTTACTTCTATTCTCTAATTTGCTTCATTCTCTTGATAACCTTTCCTGGAAAGCATTTCTAGATAGGCTCAGTAGATTCTGATTGGTGGCTGCACATATTTGCCTTATGTGATTGGCTCACCCATGTGCATTGCTACTTCTTTAACAAAGGATATCTAAAGAATGAAGCAGATTAGATAATAGAAGTAAATTGGAATGTTGTTTAAAATTGTATTCTCCGTCTGAATCATGCAAGAATTTTTTTGGGTTTAATGTCCCTTTAAAGCACTGGTACAACTTATAAAATTAAAGACACTTATAATTCTTCATATGTTCTTTATTTGATAACTTGCGGATGTTGTGATTTTCAGTATGTTGGACTCACCTCCTAGATTTTTGAAAGATAGAATTTCTGAACATTTACTCTCACTAGAGGCTGAGATACCTAAAACCCCTGTGGCAAAATATTTTGCCAAGCATACTGGAGGTCTCAATTTCTTTAAGTTCCAAGGCATAGAGCAGATGACTTTAGATGCCAGGGGTGGTGATAGATTCCAGGCATTAAGTAAGAAAGAGGTATTTTGGATTCACACTCTTAAGACTGGATCACCCTTAGGGATCAATAAAATAAGTGATTTGAAATTGTATATTGATCGCAGTTAACTTGATTTTGCCTGTATATTATCCTATTTATGTATTTTGACTTTATGATTTGGATTGCATTCTATCTGTATGATTCATTGTGAATGGATTTGGCAGTTTTATTCTTGCGCCTGGAGATTCTTTTTCATTTTGTGTTTTTGTTCATATAAATGTATGTTGCACTTATGTTCTATACAAACGAATGATATGAACCATTTTGAAGGGTTTCTTCTTGGGGCAAGATGAACTCCTAAATCTGATTTTCTTTGATGACACAAGATGATGTTGTATTATAATTCAGTACATGAATGGAATTTATCTTAGTCTATTTCTTTCATGTAATTGGCAAGAGTCCATGAGCTAGTGACATATGGGATATACAATCCTACCAGGAGGGGCAAAGTTTCCCAAACCTCAAAATGCCTATAAATACACCCCTCACCACACCCGCAATTCAGTTTTACAAACGTTGCCTCCTATGGAGGGGGTAAAGTAAGTTTGTGCTAAGATTTCTACGTTGATATGCGCTTCTCAGCATTTTGAAGCCCGATTCCTCTCAGAGGACAGTGAATGTCAGAGGGATGTGAAGGGAGTATCACCTATTGAATGCAATGGTTTTCCCAGTGGGAGATCTATTTCATAGGTTCTCTGTTATCGGTCGTAGAGATTCATCTCCTACCTCCCTTATTCAGATCGACGATATACTCTCATATTCCATTACCTCTACTGATGTTTCAGTACTGGTTTGGCTAGCTGATAAATGTGGATGGGTGTCTTTCGGTAAGTATGTTTTCATTACTTAAGACACTCTCAGCTATGGTTTGGCACTTTATGCATTAATATAAAGTTCTAAATATATGTATTATACTTATATTTGCCATGAGTCAGGTTTATGTATATTTCCTTTTGCAGACTATCAGTTTCATATTTGGGAAAAAAACATATTTAGGAAAATATTTTTCTTACCTGGGGTATAGTCTTTTTTTCATTTGACTACTTTTTCATAAAATTTCGCGGGCAAAATTAGGCTCGCGAGGGCGCAAAATGGCAAAGTATATTGCATAATTCTTGGCGCGAGAATTTTTTTGGCGCGAAGGTACTTCTGATTATGCAAATTCGTAATTTCTGGCGTCTTAGTTGACGCCGAGTTCCTTGCACAAGGTTGCATCTACAATGACGTGAGTGTGTCATTTCCGGATGTTGTTAGCACCAAAAAAAATTCAGTTTCCGTTGTGCGTCATACTTGGCGCCAAATAATTTCGTTATTTTAAACCCCATTCCTATATGCCTCTTGCCTTTTTTCTATGTCAGAGGGCTATTCTGTTTGCATTTTTTTCCCATTCCTGAAACTGCCATATAAGGAAATTGATAATTTTGCTTTATATGATGTTGTTTTTTTCTCTTACATTTGCAAGATGTCTCAATCTGATCCTGTCTCAGAAACCACTGTTGGAATCCTGCTGCCTGATAACAGTTCTACCAAAGCTAAGTGCATTTGTTGTAAATTTGTGGAGATTATATCTCCAGCTGTGTTATGTAATAGTTGTCATGATAAGCTTTTACATGCAGAGAATGTGTCCATCAGTAATAGTACAATGCCTGTTGTTCCTTCAACATCTAATATACATGATATACACGTGAATATAAAAGATTTTATTGCCAATGCGATTCAGAAGGCTTCTAATAAACGTAAAAGGTCTTTTAAAACTTCTCATAAAGTTGATGAAATTTCAAATGACCGACAAAATACTGAATTATCCTCCTCTGATGAGGATCTATCTGATTCAGAAGATCCTTCCTCAGATATTGACACTGACAAATCTACTTATTTATTTAAAATGGAGTATATGCATTCCTTGTTAAAAGAGGTGTTGATTACAATTGATATTGAGGAAACTAGTCCTCTTGATATTAAAATTAGTAAACGTTTAAATTCTGTTTATAAACCTCCTGTGGTTACTCCAGAGGTGTTTCCAGTTCCTGATGCTATTTCTGATATGATTTCTAAGGCCTGGTGGTACTTTTATTCCTTCTTTAAGGTTTAAAAAATCGTATCCTTTGCCAGCAGCTAGATTGGAGTTTTGGAAAAAGATCCCCAAAGTTGATGGGGCTATTTCTACTCTTGCTAAACGTACTACTATTCCTAGAGAAGATAGTAATTCTTTTAAAGACCCTTTAGATAGATAACTTGAATCTTATCTAAGGAAAGCTTATTTATATTCTGGCTATCTTCTCAGGCCTGCCATTTCTATAGCTGATGTTGCAACTGCATCAACTTTTTGGTTGGAAAGTTTAGCGCAACAGGAAATGGATCCTGATTTGTCTAGCATTGTTCGCTTGATTCAACATGCTAATCATTTTATCTGTGATGCAATTTTTGATATCATCAAAATTGATGTTAAAGCTATGTCTTTAGCTATTTTAGCTAGAAGAGCTTTGTGGCTCAAATATTGGAATGCTGACATGGTATCTAAGTCTAGGTTACTATCTCTTTCTTTCCAAGGTAATAAGTTATTTGGTTCTCAGTTAGATTTGATTATTTCAACTGTCAAAGGGGGGGGGGGGGGGAGTTTTTTTGCCTCAGGATAAAAGACCTAAGGGTAAATCTAAAGCTTATAACCGTTTTTGTTCCTTTCGACAAAATAAGGAACAGAAACCTAATCCTTCCCCCAAAGAATCTGGTTCCAATTGGAAACCTTCAAGTCGGAGTAAATTCAAACCGTTTAACAAATCAAAGCCAGCCCCCAAGTCTGCATGAAGGTGCAGCCCTCATTCCAGCTCAGCTGGTAGGGGGCAGATTAAGATTCTTCCAAAACATTTGGGCAGATTCTGTCCAAAATCATTGGATTCAGAGTATTGTCTCTCAAGGATACCGAATAGGATTCAGAGTAAGACCTCCTGTGAGAAGATTTTTTCTCTCACGTTTACCAGCAAATCCAGTAAAGGCTCAGGGTTTTCTGAAGTGTGTTTCAGACCTGGAGCTTTCAGGGGTAATCATACCAGTTCCATTTCAAGAACAGGGTCTGGGGTTTTATTGAAATCTATTCATTGTCCCAAAGAAAGAAAATTCATTCAGGCCAGTTCTGGATCTGAAAATTTTGAATAGTTATGTAAGAGTGCCAACTTTCAAAATGGTGACTATAAGGACTATTCTACCTTTTGTTCAGCAAGGGCATTATATGTCCACAATCGACTTACAGGATGCATATCTTCATATTCAGATTCATCCAGACCACTATCGGTTTCTGAGATTCTCTTTTCTAGACTAGCATTACCAATTTGTCGCTCTTCCATTTGGCCTAGCAACAGCTCCAAGAATCTTTTCAAAGGTTCTCGGTGCCCTACTCTCTGTAATCAGAGAACGGGGTATTGCGGTGTTTCCTTATTTGGATGATATCTTGGTACTAGCTCAGTTTTTACATTCTGCAGAATCTCACAAGAATCAACTAGTGTTTTTTCTTAAAAGACATGGTCGGAGGATCAATTTACCAAAAAGTTCTTTGATTCCTCAGACAAGGGTCACCTTTTTCCAGATAGATTCAGTGTCCATGACTCTGTCTCTAACAGACAAAAGACGATTAAAATTGGTTTCAGCTTATCGGAACCTTCAGTCTCAATTATTCCCTTCAGTAGCTATGTGCATGGAACATTTAGGTCTCATGACTGCAGCATTGGACGTGATCCCCTTTGCTCATTTTCATATGAGACCTCTCCAGCTTTGTATGCTGAACCAATGGTGCAGGGATTATACAAAGATATCACAATTAATATCCTTAAATCCCAATGTTTGACTCTCTCTGACTTGGTGGTTAGATCACCATCGTATAGTTCAAAGGGCCTCTCTTGTTCATCCAACCTGAACTGTGATCACAACAGATGCAAGTCTTTCAGGTTGGGGAGCTGTCTGGGGATCTCTGACAGCACAAGGGGTTTTTGAATTCTCAAGAGGCGAGGTTACCAATCAATATTTTAGAACTCCTTGCTATTTTCAGGGCTTTTCAGGTTTGGCCTCTGTTAAAGAGAGAACCGTTCATTTGTTTTCAGACAGACAATATCACAACTGTGGCATATGTCAATCATCAGGGTGGGACTCACAGTCCTCAAGCTATGAAAGAAGTATCTCGGATACTTGCTTGGGTGAAATCCAGCTCCTGTCTAATATCTGCGGTTCATATCCCAGGTATAGACCATTGGGAAGCGGAATATCTCAGCCGTCAGACTTTACATCCGGGGGAGTGGTCGCTCCATCCAGATGTTTTCTCAGATTGTTCAGACGTGTGGTCTTCCAGAAATAGATCTGATGGCTTCCCATCTAAACCAGAAACTGTCCAGGGATCCTCAGACGGAAGCGGTGGATGTGTTAACAGTTCCTTGGTGTTACCAACCTGCTTATGTTTTCCCGCCTCTAGTTCTTCTTCCAAGAGTGATCTCCAAAATCATCATGGAAAAATCGTTTGTGCTGCTGGTAGCTCCAGCATGGCCTCACAGGTTGTGGTATGCGGATCTTGTTCGTATGTCCAGTTGCCAACCTTGGCCACTTCCATTAAGGCCAGACCTTCTGTCTCAAAGTCCGTTTTTCCATCAGGATCTCAAATCATTAAATTTGAAGGTATGGAAATTGAATGCCTAGTGCTTAGTCATAGAGGTTTCTCTGACTCAGTGATTAATACTTTGTTACAGGCTCGTAAATCTGTTTCTAGGAAGATTTATTATCGAATTTGGAAGACTTATATTTCATGGTGGTGTTCTCATAAATTCTCCTGGCATTCTTTTAGAATTCCTAGAATTTTACAGTTTCTTCAGAATGGTTTGGATAAGGGTTTGTCTGTAAGTTCCTTGAAGGGACAAATCTCTGCTCTTTATGTTTTATTTCACAGAAAGATTGCTAAGCTTCCTGATATTCACTGTTTTGTACAGGCTTTGGTCCGTATCAAGCCTGTCATTAAATCAATCTCTCCTCCTTGAAGTCTTAATTTGGTTTTGAAGGCTTTACAGGCTCCTCCGTTTGAGCCTATGCATTCTTTGGACATTTAAACTACTTTCTTGGAAAGTGTTGTTTGGCCATCTCTTCTGCTAGAAGAGTTTCTGAATTATCTGCTCTTTCTTGTGTATCTCCTTTTCTGATTTTCCATTAGGATAAGGCAGTTTTGCCGACTTCATTTAAATTTCTACCTAAGGTTGTGAATTCTAACAACATTAATAGAGAAATTGTTGTCCCTTCTTTGTGTCCTAATCCTAAGAATTCTTTGAAGAGATCCTTACATTCTTTGGATTTGGTAAGAGCTTTGAAATATTATGTTGAAGCTACTAAAGATTTCAGGAAGACTTCTAGTCTATTTGTTATATTTTCTGGTTCTAGGAAAGGTCAGAAGGCTTCTGCCATTTCCTTGGCATCTTGGTTAAAGCTTTTGATTCATCAGGTTTATTTGGAGTCGTGTCAGGCCCCGCCTCAGAGAATTACAGCTCATTCTACTAGATCAGTCTCCACTTCGTGGGCTTTTAAGAATGAAGCTTCAGTTGATCAGATTTGCAAAGCAGCAACTTGGTCTTGTTTGCATACATTTACTAAATTCTACCGTTTTCATGTATTTGCTTCTTCGGAAGCAGTTTTTGGCAGAGAAGTTTTTCAGGCAGCTGTTTCAGTTTGATTCCTCTGCTTATGTTTAAGTTTTTTTTTCTTTTCATTATGAGAATAAACTTATATTTTGGGTTGTGGATTAATTTTTTTTCAGCGGAAAATGGCTGTTATTTTATCCCTCCCTCTCTAGTGACTCTTCTGTGGAGTTCCACATCTTGGGTATTACTATCCCATACGTCACTATCTCATGGACTCTGCCAATTACATGAAAGAAAACGTTATTTATGTAAGAACTTACCTGATAAATTCATTTTTTTCATATTGGCAAGAGTCCATGAGACCCACCCTTTATATAGAGGTTATGATTTTTTTGTATAAAGCACAATTATTTCCAAATTCCTTTGTTGATGCTTTTTACTCCTTTCTTTATCACCCCACTACTTGGCTATTCGTTAAACTGAATTGTGGGTGTGGTGAGGGGTGTATTTATAGGCATTTTGAGGTTTGGGAAACTTTGCCCCTCCTGGTAGGATTGTATATCCCATACGTCACTAGCTCATGGACTCTTGCCAATAAGAAAGAAATAAATTAATTTATATATATATATATATATATATATATATATACATACATACATACATACATATATATATATATATATATATATATATATATATATATATATATATATATATATATATATATATATATATATATATAGATATATATATAGATATAGATATATATCCCCATTTCCCTTAGCTAGGCATATTTTTTCATGAGTGAAAAAGCTGTTCTGTCTGCTTGCTGTACCTTTTGAATCTTTTAATGGATATCGAAATAAAGTGGATTAACTGCATTATTCTCTCCTGATTCATTTTGATCCTGGATCTGCAACTTTGTTGCTACTTTGTGATTAATCACTTTCTATTCGGGGTGGAGGGGAGAGCCCCAGCATCTCCAGCTTCACAGCCATTGCCAACGTCACGGAACTGGCATCAGAACGAGGCTATACGCCATTAGTGCAAGTGTTGCACCTTAACCAGGACAGGTCGCCGCTGATAGATATCGGGAGGACACTCGGAACACGGAATATTCTGAAGCAGGTCCAGGCAACTAATCGGTAAGCCTTGCTTATTTTACATACTGATTGTGGTACAACACTCATTATTTATTAACTCTGTACAAGCCACTACCAGTGGAAGTTTGGCATTTTGAATAATATGTTTGGCTGCATTCTTAAAGTGATGGTAAACTCAAGCTTATGAAGTTTAAAACTTTGGAAGTACTCCTCGGTATGTGCATAGTGACGCCTGAATTTTTTTTAAATAAAACTTTTTTCAATGAAAATATTACTTTTTAAAGCCGCTCCGTTACCTGTGCCCCGGCCGCCTCTGTCTGAAAATGTCTGTAATCTCAATTTGACAGACAGGTGCATCGTTCAATAGGGACTGCACCATACGCCCTATGTCAGTCTAGTAGATGCAGTATGCACGCTCCCATGCTGGTGATTCAAGCAGAATCGCCAGAATTACAACTATACAAATGTAGTTTTAGCTCCAATCATACAGCTGCTTATAGTGAACAGTGTATCTTCCTGTCAGCAGACCAATATTTCAACAACCATAAAGCTCATCTGGAAATAAGTTTCAAAGACATTCATTTGGCATTAATCTTAATGATGTCAAATACAGCATCACAAATGAATGAGTTAACACATTTAAGCAATTCCAAAAATGTTTTAAAAAAAATCTTCATTAGCAGAATCATCAGAAAACTGCTCAGAGTGACTATTTAACCAAATGGAAGAAAAAGCAGCAACGTCAGCAATAGAAATAGCTGTCCTAAATAAGTAACATGCTTGTAAAAAGGCCCTTCTATGAAATTATTCTAACTTCCTATGTAAAAGATCTTTAAAAGAAGTACTATCTTCCAGAGGAGTAGTATGCTTAGCCAGAGTAGCAATAGCCCCATCTACCTTAGGGACAGTCTCCCAGTCAATATTTCAATATTAGCAACTGGTAAGGAATACAATTTCTTAAACTTTGCAGAAGGATTAAAAGACATACATGGCTTAGACCATTCCCGAGAAACTATCTCAGACAGCATCCGGGAAAATCTTAGGGGCTATAACCAAAGGCTTAAAGATAGCATCTAAACGGTTAGTAGATGTTACGGTTGCCTCCAGGCTGGCTGGAAGTTGGACCGTAGAAAAGGATGCTCCTAGCGCTCACCAAAGGATCATCAGCACCGTAGACACCATAGACTACTGCGTAGCCACCATAATTAATGCAGACTCTACGAACCACCGCTGCTGGGCTGGTATCTCGCCGTCTGCTCTGCGCCCTGGACCTACGACCAGGCTCCAGTAGGTGAACCTCTTCCTTCTGTAGCATGAAGCAGGATCAGGAACAAGAGCTCAGTAGCTAAGGGAGTATGAAGAGCATAGCAATCCCTGTAGTGATTATAGCTGTCCCCTACAAACATGAGTCAAGGCTGCAAGTTAGAGGGTCAGAAAAGGTCTGATGTGCTGGAACACACAGCCTGCTTTTTATTGAGGTTACATGCAAAAAAGGACACTCTCAGGGGGAGGCATAAAATCCCCAATCACACATTTGATACATTTAGATAGAGAGACAACGCCCTTTGACAGGCCATAGTAGAATTACATTACTTCAGCAGATAACAAGTTACATACAAGAAAACAATGCAGTCCATCTTATCAACAGCAGTCTGACTCTGGAGTTGATTAGACAATGGGAATGTTTATCACTAAACTTAATTAGAGCTGATGCCAGCAAACTTGCAT